>NC_137800.1:81640887-82188387 GCF_963383645.1 Muscardinus avellanarius | reverse complement strand
GCATCTGAACTCTGCCTAGGATGAGTGACAACTTCAAAACCGTACTTAAGTCTCGCTTTTCAGCTACCTAGACCCCAGGACAAGCCAGTCCAACGTCAAGTCCGTTCTTTTTATTGGATTACTACTACTACTACTACTACTACTACTACTAGGAAGAGGAGGAGGAGGAAGAGGAGGAAAAGGAAGAGGAGGATGAAGAGGAGGAGGAGAAGGAAGAGGAGGAAGAGGAGGAGGAGGAGGAGGAGGAAGAGGAGAAGGAGGAGGAGGAAGAGGAAGGCTTAGTTTCTTTGTATTTTCCGGAATTTCCTTTCCTCGGGAGTGAGGACCACTTGAGTGGACCGCGGGCAGTGACTCTGAATCTCAGACACTCCCAACTTTAGAAGACTGTCTTCAAAATAGGATGTCCATACAGAGCACACAAAAGCACCGTCCATATCTGGGCTCTCCTTGGGGGAAAGAAAATGCCAATGGTATATGGTCCAATTACAAAACAACAAAAACAAACGAACAAAAGACTCCAACCAACCACAGAAATAATAGCCCTGTTTGTGCTTTGAGGAAGCGCACAGTAATAACAACCCTGCCCCCTGGGTGGTGCTTTTGAAGAAGTACACAGAGGCTTTTTTTCTTCCAGGGTTCAGAGTGAGGGAAAGCTCTCTCGGGTTGGGGAACAGTCACCAAAACCATACCCTGACCTGGATAAACTGTCAGGAGAAAACTTTGAGCACGCTGAGAATTCGTAGTCGGCAGGATTCGAACCTGCGCGGGGAGACCCCAATGGATTTCTAGTCCATCGCCTTAACCACTCGGCCACGACTACATAATGAATAATGGCCATGACTACATAATGAATGATGGCTTTCTTAGGATAAGTGGCTGTACTGAAATTCAGTTCCTCCAAAGGCCAAATTTTCTACCAGTAGGTGTCATTGTTTCTAAACGATTGACACAAATATGAATGAATGTCATACTATTTCAGTTGACAAGCAACCCTTTATGCTCAGAACCCAGAGGACTTCAGTGCTGATGTCCTTATGGCAGGAGGCAGCTAGAGGCCTTCGCACAGACCACACTTCCTGCTCCTCAGCTGCTGATGGGGATCCTGAGATCCACCAACACGTGGGACACCCTCTAACCCTGATAAAAAGGAAGAGGTGCACCTCTATCTACAAATAGGAAAAAATACTGGTATTGCAGTCCAGTCCCAGTGTACTGAGAGTATAGACCAAAAAAAAAAAAAAAAAAATTCACTTGTAACCGGGTGTGGTGGCTCATGCTTGTAATTCAGTACTTGGAAGGCTGCGACAGGAGGATCAAAAGTCAGCAAATTAGGGAGACCCTCCACAATTTAGTGAGATTTGTTTCAAAATAAAAAATAAAATAGGGCTGGAAGTGTAGCCCAGAGGTCGAATGGCCCTGGGCTCAATCCACGGTTCTATTTTTAAAAATTAAATAAATTAAAATGAAAAAGAAATCACTTGCTGTCAGTTCCAGAGCCCAAAACTGCCTCCAAGTTGGAAACTTGGTTCTTTTCCGCCACCTTTCCCTCCTTTGACCTTCCTAATAACTCCCTCTACTTCTCAAAACAGCGAGTAATTTTTCTTACCTGTTTAAAAAAAGTTCTCATAAGTTTAAAAAAGTTCAACAAAGCAAAAATATCTTGCTGTGAGTGGGGCAGGGAATCCTGGCTGCAAAATTAGCTGAAGGAAGTTTCCTGTTTGTAGCAATTGTGTCAAATGCTTCTTTTGACCTACAAATCTCACTTCCTACCCCTGCTCTCCTCTCCAGCACATTCAGGCCTTTGAATGCTTATAGAAGCTTCATGAATCATTCCAGAAAGTAATAGTATTTCTAGTTTTGGTTTCTAGTCAGAAGAAAAAAAATGACAAGGAGATCCTTGCAGAGAGAGAAGATGAAAGAGAGCAAAAGATATAATTCTCTTGTTTGTTTGCTATGTTTAATAGTTTTCCCATAGAATAGATTCTGTAGATGAATCATAACAAAAGATAATAAACAGTGGAAGAAGAAGAGTTGAGGAAACTTAAAAAGGAAAGACAGATGGTAATCCTGTTAATGGAGTGGTCCAGTATGGCTAAGGTGTCATATCATTAGGAAGGATTCTTCAGCAATGACTGTGTCCTCAAGAGAATTGTCATAACCAGTTATTTGCTATGGACTGAATGTGTCTCCTCCAAGTTTGCACATTGAAGTCCTAATCCTTAGTGTGATGGTATTTGGAGGTGAGACTTTTGGAGCATCATAGAATTATTGCCATTAGAAGAGAGCAGAGAAATTATCTCACTCTCCTTCCCTCCCATGTACGGTAAGAGGGCAGCAATCTGCAAGCCAGGAAGAGGACCTTCATCAGATCTCACATCTGCCAGAGACTTGGTTTTGGATTTCCCAGGCTCCATATTTATGAGAAATAAGTGTTTGTAGTTCAAGCCACCCAGACTGAGACAATCTTTTAGACTTCCATGCAGCTAGTACACAGGCATGGGTCCTAAGCTCTGATGCACCCATGTAAGATTTCTTCTTTCCGAAGAAATAGATGCAATAATCTTAGGTGGAATTGCTCCCTAGTAAGGGCAAAGGAGATATCTGCTAAACATAGATCAGCAAGTTAAACTTTTAGAAGCAGTGTTGATATAGGACCTGACAGTAGTATTACATACTGGAGAACAGGATTCTCCCAGCAGTTACTGCTAGAAATGCATGAGAAAGTAGAGGGACTGGGTGGTGTAACATTAAAGGGTGACCCTTCCTCATATGCAGAAGCACTTGGAAGAGAAAAAACATAGTTCAAAGTTATAAAGCTGATGCCAGACGTGGTGGTACACCCTTCTAATCCCAGTACTTGTGAAGCTGAGACAGTAGGATCGCAGGTTTGTGGCCAGCCTCAGCTAAGTAGTGAGGGTCTTCACAACTTTATGAGACCCCTGTTTAAAAAATAAAAAAATAAAAATAGGACTGGGGTGTAGCTAGAATACTCCTGGGTTCAATCCCCAGTGTCAAAAAAAAAATTATAAAGCTCAGCTAACTGTATGGTTATAGAGCCAGGGATTTTTTTTTCTCTTAAAATTACTTATTTTTTGTGGCCTCAGAGCTGACAGAATTCAAAATAGAATTCATATCATATGCAACTCCATGAGTTTCCCATTAACAGAAAGGTAAATGAATCAATTGTGGTATATTTACACAGTAGAGTATCATAAAGCAAAGATGAATGAATGAATGAATGAATGAATGAATGGCAGCTACATACAACAAAAGTAACAATTAGTTTCAAATATGTAATATTAAGTAAATAAATAAGACCTATGTGATACTATGTAGCTTGATACACTCATCTGAAATTAAAATCCATAACTGTTAAAAGTAATAATAGGTGAGATGAAAGATAAGAAAAGCACTTTGGACTTACTTCTTGAGGGACCCAGGAAATTCTATGTCTTGCCTTAAGTTATAGCAAATTCACACATGTGCCAGAAAACAAACCAACTTGAAACAGAAGACATTTGGTTTTCTGAAGATAAAATGATCACAGAGACATTCTAGAGTACAATTTTAAAGGTCTATGATTTCTGTGGGACAGCAATTCTGTGTGGTCGTAGAAATAACCAAAGGAACACCAAAGAAGTGTTCTTTTTCAGGTGACACCACATCAACTTTGGATGAGGGGACATCATAGTGTTCCAATAATTGAGATACCAGTACTTCAGAAGCTGTGACAAGAGATTGCAGGTTCAAGATAAGCCTCAGCAATTTAGCGAGACTCTCGGCAACCTAGTGAGACCCTGTTTCCAAAAATAAATAAATAAATAAATAAATAAATAAATAAATAAATAAATAATAGGACTAGGGGTATAGCTAGAAGATATGCCTCTGGGTTTAATCCCCTGTACCAGTAAGATAAAATACATAGTCAGGCATCGTAGCTCATGCTTGTAATCCCAGCACTTGGGAGGCTGAGACAGGAGGATCAGAGTCTGCAGATAGCCTCCATTACTTAGTGAGGCCCTTTGCAACTCAGTGAGACCCTGTTTCAAAATAAAGAATAAGAAATAGGGCTGGGAGTGTAGCTTGGAGGTAGAATGTTTCTGGGTTCCATCCCTAGTACCGCAGAAAATAAATAAATAAGAGTTTCAAAAATTTTCTGTTTAAAATATAAATAATTGTCACCGGTCTTCATTTCTCAGTGGAAAATGAAACACCTATAAATTCTGGTTATTAGGCATTATAGAATTCCTCATTTTCTTTAATCAAAACATGAAAAGGTACATCCATAAGAACCTTTCTCGCCTTTTGGGTACTTTCTCTTCTACACTACATTTTAAAAATCAATAAACCAAAATAAAATGACGAATCCAGAATTATTAAGCACCCGAGTATCTCTTGGGTAGGAGAGAGATCTGGAGACAGGCCTGGTTCGGTACTCTAAGTATAAGAGCAGGGAGTTCCTGGTGCCCGGAACAGAGCCTGAGGAACTGTCTCGGCCCAAGGGAACCAGAGACTCCTCCAAAAGGGGATGTTTTTCAAAGGAGAAAAGGTATTATTTAGGTTCCACCGAGATTTGAACTCGGATCGCTGGATTCAGAGTCCAGAGTGCTAACCATTACACCATGGAACCCCACATCCTGCACCTGGGAACTCCTGCTTGATGGGTTATATCTCCATCACCGAACTCACCTAATCTTCCTTTTAAAAATCTAAACGTGCATCCTGCCCTTCGCTACCTGACGCCGTAGCACACCTTCCCTTTCTCTGATGCCCAGGGGTAGGCATGGCAGGTCGGTGTCTGTCTGCCCGGTCCCGGTTCTGCAGGCTCGGTTCTGAGGCCCGGATCCGGGACCCAGCTCGCACCTGCCCAGCTGTGCGGGGCGGTTGTGGGAGGGTCGGTGGGACTTGTTGCCCTGAGAGTCCGTCCGGTGCTCTCAGCTCCTAGCGCTAGGACAATTTCTGTTTCGTATCCTGACAGGTAAATTGCAGATGGTTTTCGAGGCGGAACGCAAAGGTCCAGGGGCCGGGGAGGACCAGAACTCTAAGAGACGCTTTACATCCTGGCAGGGCTCCATCTGGTGGAGAGCACGGGGTATGGCACAATACAAAGTTCCAATGTTTGCAAGGCTGAGCTGAATTCGGCTTCAAAGAAGCCGCAGGGACACGAACTGATTAAAACGGGTCGTAGTAGTCAGAAGAAGGGCTAAGAGAGTATATCTGCTAGTACCTCGTCCGCGCTATCTTTCCCTGGGCCCTTAGGACCGCCTGACGCACTCACCCACCAGAGAACTGGGGAATGTGACCCTCCTGCGAAGTGGGGTCGGCAAAGGTGGTTTCCAGGAGTGCAGGAACAAGAAACAAGGAAACACGAGGGTCCTGAGCACTTCCAAAGTAACTGTAGCTCACCCCAGGCTTTTGAAAAATTCCAGGTCCATGCAACAAACCACAATGAATATTTCTAAGGTCTAGGGCTTGTATTAAGTTGTGGAATCTCGGGAGAGGGGGGAAAAGGAATAAAAATATGTGTCTGCAATGACCAAAACTGAAACAATTTGGGCAACCATAAATAAAATAGTGTTGGGTTATAATCCTAAGTAAAAAAAAACAAATACCCAGGTTCCTTGATGGCATAAAGCAATTATCGAATAAAAAATAAATAAATGGGGAAGAAGAGACAACGGGGATTAAATAAAATGCCTGTTCGTGAATGAAACATCTCTGCCTCTCCTTCCGGCCGTCCCTGGTGCTGCCCAAAAAAAAAAAATAAATAAAAATAAAAATAAAAAAATATATATATATATATATATATATATATATACTTTTCTTTTTTTCCCACTATTTTAAACATCTCCATTAAGCGGAAACTGTTACTCATGGGAATCAGAACATAAATATGACCAAATGAACGTTTCTTCAAGGTGGATTCAGTTCAGAAGTCTGACTTGCAGTGTGTACCAGCACCTCCCCCCCCTTTTTTTTCCCAAAGGAGCCAAGTTATCAGGCCCATTGACATAGCCTGCATACAACTGTCCTGAGACTATGTAGACTTAGAGTCAGGGAAGAGAAATTCCAGTGCTAACTGCTATTTGACATAGAATTAAGCAGGACATCCAGCAGTGGCCCTTCCCTTGAATACTGACTAAAAATGTTGATAAAATACTGCTTGGGAAGAATTAGGGAATGTTGCAGGTGACTGGAAGTCAACAGCCTAGATGAGCAGAGAAGCTAAAATAAAAACAAAAGCTGGATATTTGAGTTTGGGCAGCAACCATGAATGCTATTTTAAAAGGGATCCTGCCCGGCATGGTGGCACAGGCCTGTATCCCAGTTCTGGGAGGCTGAGACAGGGGGATCACAAGTTTAAGGACAGCCTCAACAATGTTGTGAGACTCTTTAGTGAGACACTGTTTTCAAACAAAAATAGCATGGGCTGGGAGTGTACCTCGGAGGTAGAATGCCCCTGGGTTCAATTCCTAGTAACACACACACACACACACACACACACACACACACACACACACGAAGGAGCCTTGGTTCAAATTTATTTATATATAGGATATAAGACAGGAACATGGGCTGTAGAATGGGTGTTGGGCAGTGATACCCCGTGAAAGTAAGAGAGAAGCTAAAAAAGTTGGAGGACCAGCAGAGACCAGGGTTCAGGCCAGGGCCTCAAGATTGTCTGCTTTAGGGACACAGGGGTCTGCTTTGAGCTGGAAATGAGAGGGAGCCATACAGGGACTTCAGGGACATAGGGACTGCAATTGTGCATTCACCCTCAGTGGAGCAGAGGGCACGCCTGTCCCTGCAAGGCCGGCCCACTGGTTCCTGTCAGAGACTGGGGAATCCATCCGTGGGAGTTGGTTTGGATTCTTCATGTACACTCATAGCTGTGCTATTTATGTCCAAGAAAAAGAAAGAAAGAGCACAAGAAACAAACAAAGAAAAAAAAAACCCACTAGTGAAACATTCTTCTTCCTCCCATTCCCTGGGTCAAGAAGTTATTAGAGCAAAGATTTATATTGTTTATCTTTTTACTATATATGTTTCAATCTAGGTCATTCTGAATGAAACCTATGAAACCTCCTTGCCCTGAAGGATGCCCCCAGACACGCCATATATATCATTTTGTAAACTCTATCAAGGTGTTCATAAAACACTTGAAATCCATGGATCCCAGACTAAGAATTTTTTGCATTTGATATTTTTCTCAATGTTGTCGAGCTAATTTTTGAAACAGGGTCCAAGTTGCAGAGGGCCTCATTAAGTAGCTGAGGATGACCATGGACCTACAATTCTCCTGTCTCAGCCTCCCAAGAACTGCGATTACACATGTGTTCCACCACCTGGCTCAAGCTAATGTGTGTGTGTGTGTGTGTGTGTGTGTGTGTGTGTGTGTGTGTGTTACTGGGGATGGAACTGAGGGGCATTCTGCCTTTAAGCTACACCACCAGCCCTATTTTTTATTCTTTATTTTGAAAAGGGATCTCACTAAATTGCAAAGGGCCTCACTAAATAGATGAGGCTGGTCTTGAACCTAGATCATCCTGTTTCAGCCTCCCAAATGCTGGAATTACAAGAGCATAGGCCACCACACCAGGTTTATAAGATAATTTTAATAAAAAATAAATTCTGAGTTGGGCTTGGTGGCACACACCTATAAGTCCAGTACTTGGGAGGCTGAGAGAGAAGGATCACAGGTTCACGACAAGTTTCAGCTAGTTAGTGAGGCCCTCCAAAAGTTAGTAGACCCTGTATCAAAATAAAGGAATAAAATAGGGCTGGGGGTGTAACTCAGAGAGAGAATGTCCCTGGGTTCCATGGGTTCCATCCCCAGTACAAAATAAATAAATAAATTAATTAATTAATAGAAAAGAAAGAACTTTTTAAAGTATAAATTAAGCAGCATCTTTTAATTGTCGGTCTTATAAACTAGGTCAGAGGTGCACCTATGACTGAAGCCACTAGTAAGACCAGTTTTCAGGGCTCCTGGGGTGCAGATTCCTGACAAGGCAATGGGGGAGGGGATGATTTAGTCACAAGTAGGTCAGATAGAATGGAGAGGGACAGGTACATTTTTACCAAAATGTGATTGGCCTCAGCCAGGATAATTTGTTACAGAGAGAACTTTAATGGTTTCTCTTTAATGGTGGTTCTGTCTTGTTCAAAAGAGAACAGTGCACCTCTTTAAAGACACACACGTTCATTCATTAAGAACTCTTCCTCAAGCTCTGAACACCAGAGAGGTAGTCACTCATCCTCATAGCTGATTTGGGATCCCATCTCCCAAATTATTTCCCATGTCAGTATTTTCATTATAACCAATTTGCACAATATCCAGCTTTAATATTTTTCATTTAAAAAACAAAAAACAAAACCCTAACCTGGTTTTGTAGTTTCTCTGGGTTTCCATCTAGAAACAATTCCTATTGATAAAAAACCTTTCTAGACGGTCACTCACAAGCCCTTGCGTGCAGAGGGACAGAAAATGCTCTGAGCTGAACAACTTTGGAAATTTGACTAAGCTTCATTTCCATATTCCTGCCCCAGGCTCGGAGGAGGAGCGAGCCTTTTCTGAAGTCATGGAAACCTTCCCAGCATCTTTTACCCCAGGTGGTCTAGGAGAGCGCGAAGAGGAAGAAGCTCAAATAACAACTAGCTTCCCAAGGCCTTAAAGGGTATGGTACTTTACAGTCATCGAAGATACCTGTGTTTTAGAGTTCAAATTTGAAAGCAAACACAGATGACTTCGAGGTTTCTGATTTCCTCAAGTGTCTTCCGGTCAGCTTTTGCCGATCTGAACCTGCTAGGGAAAGCCTCAGCTGCAAACTTCCTTTCTGCGAGTTTCTTGCGAACACCTGTGAACAGGTGCGTCAACGACGGCGAGCGAGTGGAATTCTGGGGCAAAGAAAACTCAGCTCTCTTGTTTCAGCATGCTTCTTTGATTCCACCTTTCTCTATCGAATTTCTGTTTGCTACGAATAACCTCTTGTATTTAAAAGTCATAAATTTAGGGGGTTATTTAGGAAATTCTCTTACAGACTCAATAATTCATACCCAAACATCTTTTGTCTTAATATCTTCAATACAGGAGAGGAGCTACGCTTACATCAGGTAGTCGTGGCCGAGTGGTTAAGGCGATGGACTTGAAATCCATTGGGGTTTCCCCGCGTAGGTTCGAATCCTGCCGGCTACGTTTTAGCCTGAAAAGTGTTAATTACCTAGAAACTCCACTTCTAACCATAGCTGCTACTACTGTGAAAGACATTCTTACGGTGTAAACTCTGGTTTTAGTGAATTAGCATTCTTCTCAAGAGCTGAGCATATCTGATGAATCTCATCAATTGCTTGTCCTGTTTACAAGTCCGATTATGCAATTCTTAGTGGGCTTTGAGAGTTCTCTGTATCTGTATGCTGGCTATCTTAATAAATGGTAGGTAGAGATAAATAGCAAATGATTTCTCCATCCCATAGTTTTCAGTGTGTGTGTGTGTGTGTGTGTGTGTGTGTGTGTGTGTACCCAGAGGCACTACTATTACTACTATCACTGCTGCTACTATTATTATTATTATTATTATTATTATTATTATTATTATTATTATTTCGGCACTGGGGATGGAACCCAGGAGCATTCTACCTCGGAGAAGGGTATCACTGAGTTGCTAAGGGCCTCACTAAGTAGCTGAGGCTGTCTGCCAAGCTCGATCTTCCTGTCTCAGCCTCCCAGGTACTGGGAGTACAGGAATGTGTCACGGCACTCGGCTAGTTTCACTCGTTTAATGGTGTCTTTTGCAGCCAAAATATATCCTTAATGCAAGATAGTAACATTTCATCCACGTCTTATTTGATGGTTATACTTCTTTATGTCCTGTTTCAGAATCTTTGTCTAGCCCAAATTCATGAAGATACTCCACTATTTTCCTCTAGAACCCGTTCTGTTTCTTCCTGTGACATTGAGGTATATCTTGAAATAATTTTGTTTATAATGTGAAGTAGGAGTCAAGGGTTTATTCTGTATGTAAGTAAATGTTCTACAGTCACATACTTAAAGGATCAGTTGGAAATGACTTACAATCTGTTTTGCAAATTTGAGTCTTCAAACTGAAACGATTTTTCATAACATTAACTTGGTCTTTCAAGTTCTTTTGCATTTCTAAATATATAGCTAATTTCTACAAAACTGCTTGTTGGGATTTCGATGGGGATTTTATTGAATCTATTCAATTTAGGAAGAATTAACATTCTAAAGTTATTGAATCTTTCAAAATATGAACCTGATACGTCATTTTGCTTACTTAGGTCTTTAATTTGTACCAACAATGTTTTATAATTTTTGGTGTAGTTTGCTTACTTTGTTAGATGTATTCCTATCTAGTGAATGTTTCTAAAGCTGATAAAATAGAAATAATAAAATGGAAAATTTAACATTTCATTCTTTATCTGCTTCCTTTACTAGTATATATATAACCTATTTAATAATGATATATGATAAATCTTATATTTTGGGTTTTTTTTGTACTGGGGATTGAACCCAGGGGCATTGTACCTCCAGTCTACCCCAGCCATATATTTTTTTTCATTTAGAAACAGGATCTCACTAGGTTGATTAGTCTCACTGCTTGCCGAGGCTGTTGTTGAACCTGTGATCCTCCTGTCTTAGCCTCCCAATTCAAGTTTGTGCCACCACACTTGGCTTCATATTTAATATTTTGTATATTAACCATGAAGTAGGCACCATGGTAAATACAATGACTAAATCCAATATTTGTTTTAGACTCTTGAGTTTTGTACATTCATATTAAAATATCTTCCAATAACGAAGGCTTTGTTTCTCAATATTAACATTAATTATTTCTTGTTTGATTGCATTAGCCATTACTTCCACCACAATGTTGAATAGAAGAGATAATAGTCGACATTCTGTCATGTTCTTCTACACAGGATTACTATAGGTGTTTTGTAATTAAGCTTTATTAGATGAACTAAATTTCTTTTTATTCCTAATTTTCAGAGTTTTTATCATGAATTTTTTTTCAGTACTGAGGATTGAACTCAAGGGCATTCTTTGTTCTTTATCTTGAAACAGGGTCTCATGAAATTGTAGAAGGCCTAAGTAGCTAAGGCTGTCCACCAACCAACCGGTGGTCCTCCTGTCTCAGCCTCCCAAGGACTGGGATTACAAGCATGTCCCAAGACACTGGGCCAAAATTGTTGAAAAATGTTAACATCTACAAAAAATATTTTGACTGTAAAGATGGTCATTTAGTTTCTATATTCTATTATGGCAAATTACATCTTTAAAATGTTAAAACAAATTTTAATTCCTAAAATAAACTCCATTTGGTCACCATGTTTAACCTTTTAAAAATATGCTTGGTTTGATGACTTGATTTAGTTTTGGTGCTTGATCTGGTTGAGTTTTAATCTACATTTATGGGAACTATTAGCCTTAATAATCCATTCTTGTGATCTCTTTTCAGTTTGGTATCAGTTGTGTTGGAATCACTAAACAAGTTAAATAATGTTTTCTCTTTTTCTGTTCTCCAAAAGAGTTTCTGAAGAACTTAGTGAGACCTGTTCCAAGTAAAAATATAAAATAGGTCTGGGAGAATAGCCCGGAGGTAGAAAGCCCCTGGGTTCCACCCCAAGTACCACCAAAAAATTAAAAAATAAAAAATAAAAAGACTAAAAAAATAGGACTGGGGATGTAGCTTGGAGCTAGACTACCCCTGGGTTCCATCCCCGGTACCGCTAATAAAAATTAAAAAAAAAAAAAAAGTAAAAGAAAAAAAGTTTCTGGAGGATTCATACTATTTCTTATTTGTGTGAAGGAATCCACAAGTAAATGTATCTAAGCCTGCCTGAAGGTGTATATGAGTGACTCATTAAATTATAGATTTAATTTCTGTAATAGGCATAGGACAACTTGGACTTTCTATCAATCTTTTAATTTGTTGATTGTGACCTATTTCTATTTTCCATACTGTTATTTGCACTTTTTTTTTTTTCGGTACTGTGGATGGAACCCAGGGCATTCTACCTCCGAACTACATTCCCAATCCTATTTTTTATTCTTTATTTTGAAACAGGGTCTCACTGAATTGCAAAGGCCTAAGTAGCTGAGACTGTCCGCGAACCGCTATCCTCCATTCTCAGCCTCCCAAATGAGGGGATAAAAGAGTGCACCACCACACCTGGCTTGCACTTATTTTTAATAAATCCTCTCCTTTTTACATGTTAATGTGGAATTAATTCGTCTCTTTGCGTTTTGTTTTGTTTTGTGGTACTTGGGGTGGGACCCAGGGGCTTTTCTACCTCCGGGCTACACTCCCAGACCTATTTGATACTTTATTTAGAAACAGGGTCTCACTAAGTTGCTGAGAGCCTTATTAAGTAGCTGAGGCTGGCTTCGAACCTGTGTGATCCTCCTGTCTCAGACTCCCAAACCCTGGGATTACAAGCGTGCGCCACTACGCCCTGCTCTGTGCGGGTTTTTGCTATTTATTTTGCAGAATGTCCCTCACTTTGAGTTTGTCAGGTATTTCCTCGGATTCAATGTATATGTATATATAATTATATATGTATGTATGTAATATATGATAAATACACAAAATAGATATCTTTTTCTTTTTTCTTTCTGTTCATGTGTTTGTGTCACTGGGAATTAAACCCAGGAGCATTCTGCTAATGAGCTACAATCCCAGCCCTTTTTGCTTTATGTTTTGAAACAGGGTCTCACTAGGTTGCGAGAGTCTTGCTGCATCGCTGTGGCTGTCCTCAAACCTGTGCTCCTCCTCTCAGCTTCGGAATACTGACTGGGATCACAGGCGTCCGTCATCATGACCGGTTTTGAATACATGTTTCTGCCAGGATTGTAAAATACGCAGCCTTTTGGTCTTCCTTACACATCATTATCTGTACTGTGCTAGTAGACCCGCTGGGTAAGGTGGTATTTACAGGACTTATTTTTTTTCTGTTGAAGCGGGACGGTGTTAGTACTTTTTAAAAAGTAGTAATGTGTCTCTCCCCGTCGGGGAATCGAACCCCGGTCTCCCGCGTGACAGGCGGGGATACTCACCACTATACTAACGAGGAAGAGCTGAGGAGACGATCTTAGAGATACATTATGAATCTCCTATCCAGTAAAAGTGGCACCAAAACTGAGTCAGGAGGTCGGAGTAAGAAACTTAAAAAAGAAAAGAACATTGCAGTGGCAAATCGATCTTGCGGCCCACAGCCACTTCAGGCCGGTTCCGGAAGGGGAGAGCAACCTGGGCTCGGTCTGAGGACGTCATATTTAAAGTCCATGAGCAGTAAAACTATCTGGAAGTAAAACATCCCGTAGTCGGCAGGATTCGAACCTGCGCGGGGAGACCCCAATGGATTTCTAGTCCATCGCCTTAACCACTCGGCCACGACTACACGAATAGAGAGAGTTTAATTCTAAACCATAGAAGTAACTCCACTCCTGACCCAAAGCAAGATTGATGAAAAGAGGCAGCGGGTGAGCAGGTGGAGCGGAGCAGCTGCGCTCGGCGAGAGCCGGGCACACCGCGGGGTGGGGCGGCACCGGACCCTCCCTAGGTCCAGGCCGGCACGCACGTTCAGCTGGGGCTCTTACCTCCAGGCCCACGCCCCGCTCGGGACGCTGACGCCCTCGGAGATGAGCCCCGGCGCCTGCAATGCGGTTCTGTGTCCGGCCTCAGCCCCAGGGAGTGACCAGTCCTAGCGAGTGGCCCTCCCTCATGAGTGAGCATCCTACAGTGAGAAGCCCTAAGGAGTGGTGAGACCGAAGGGAATGACCAGTGTTGGGGACTGACCAGTCCAAAGGGGTTTGTATAAAACCATAAGGACGTGTATCCACCATCACAATATCATCTTGTAATGATTTTGCATCCCAAATCCCTGAGCCCCAACTATTCATCCTTCCCCTGGCTCCCCAAATCACTGGTCACCTCTGTTTTCACTGCCTCCAAAGTGTTGTCTTTTCTGGAATGTTACATAAGTGAAATCACACAGTAGCCTTTTTTCAGATGGACTCTTCACTCAGTAATATGCAATAAATGTCCCTTCACCTAAATAAGCTTGATAGTTTATTTCTGCTCGTTGCTGATCAATTCTCCATGTTCCCTACGTACAATATTTTATTTATTCATTCATATTCTGAAGGACATCTTGGTTGATTTCAAGTTTGGGGGGATTATGAATGGCACTACTATAAGTGGCTATGTGCGGATTTTGTGCGTACCGTTTCAACTCCTTTAGTTAAATGTCAAAGGACCACAATTGCTGGATTCTCAGTAAGAATGTGTTTCAAGCCGGGCATGATGGCACATGCTTGTCATCGCAGTACTTGGGAGGCTGAGACAAGAGGATCTCAGTATAGCTCTCATCAACGTAAAGCAGAGCCCTGTTTCAAAATAAAAATAAAATAGGGCTGGGTTCAGCTCTTGTCTCTGGGTTCAATCCCTAGAACCACCACTACAAAAAAAAAAAAAAAAGTGTTTCATCTTGTACGAAATTGCCAAACTGCTCCCTTCCAAAGTGGCTTACCGTTTTATATCCCAACCAGCAATGAATAAGACTTCCTGTTGCTCAGCGTCTTTGTCAACATTTAGTGTTCACTGTCTTCTGTGATTTTGGGCACTTTGGATAGGCGAGTAGTGGTATTTATTTATTTATTTATTTATTTATTTATTTATTTATGTGGTACTGGGGTTCCTGGAAGCCCAGTACCACCAAAATTAATAATACCTTAGGGCCACACTGCCACACTCCCAGACCTATTTTATATTTTGGGATGGGCCTATTTTTAAATTGGATTGTTATTGTTGAGTTTTAATAATTCTTTATATATTTTGTTTTATTTATTTGGTGCTGGGGCTGGAGCTCAGGGACTCGTGCATGTTAAACCCACTCTCTACAATGAGATATATCTCTAACTCCAAGAGAGTTTTTAATCCTTTTTGATACCAGTACTTTATCAGATAAGTGTTTTGCAAATATTTCTCTCAGCCTGTGGCTTTTTTTTTTTTTTTTTTTTTTTGCGGGTCTGGGGGTGGAACCCAGGGGCATTCGACCTCTGAGCTACTCTATTTTTTTTGTTTTTTTATTCTTTTATTTTGAAACCAGGTCTCACTGAGTTGCAAAGGGACTCACTACATAGCTGAGGCTGTCCGCGAACCGCGATCCTCCTGTCTCAGCTTTCCGAAGGCTGGGATTACAAGCGTGCGCCACCACGCCCGGCTAGCCTGTGGCTTTTCGTTATCTTAGATATTCATATTTTTAACCAACATTCTTTTTGTGACAATACATGTATTCTCTAAGATTATTGAGGATTTCTGTATCCTGTTCTTTATTGCCATTTGAGCCAACACCAGAATTAACTTTACCATCCATATTTCTACCATCTTCCCAAAGCATTTTAGGCTTTTAAAAAGTATATGCTTCAAGATCCTTCCAGCTTTCTCTCATTACTAAGTTCCAAAGTCACTTTCATATTTTTATTTGTTTTTTGTGGTACTGGGGATGGAACCCAGAGGCTTTCTACCTCTGGACTATACTCCCAGACCTATTTTACATTTTATTTGGAAACAGGGTCTCACTAAATTGCTGAGAGTCCAAGTAGCTGAGGCTGGCTTCGAACATGCACTATCCTCCTGTCTCAGCCTCCCAAGCGCGGGGATTACAAGTGTGCGCCACCACGCCCGGCTCACTTTCATATTTTTAGATACTCATCAAAGCAGTGCCCCCACTCCTCGGTACCAAAACCTGTGTTTGGTTCTTAGCATTACCATTGATCAATCACCACAAACAGCTGCACTGACCAAGTGCAGGAATGTGAAGCGGTATTATCTAAAACCTTTTCAACCCTAATTTATTTCTGAAGCTTTTAAGTATGAAAGATTACCTGGCTGATATAAAATTCTCAGGTTAGAGACATTTCCCTTAAAATTCTGCAGTTATGCCGGGCATGGTGGCGCATGCTTGTAATCCCCGCGCTTGGGAGGCGGAGACAGGAGGATGGCGCAGGTTCGAAGCCAGCCGCCTGCGCTGGCTTAAGAGACTCTGTTTCAAAATTTAAAAAAAAATATTAAAAAAATAGGTCTGGGAGTGTAGCCTGGAGGTAGAAGGGCTTCCAGGAACCCCAGTACCACCAAAAAAAAAAAATAATAATAATAATAATAAAATCTGCAGTTATTATTTCATTGTCTTTTAGCTTCTAGCGTAACAAATGGGAGATAAAGGCATCGTGACTGTATTTTTTTTTTTTTTGGTTGTTTGCAGGACTTTCCTCCTTTTTTGTCTTAAATTTTCTTTCATGGCATATGTATAGTTTTCTTTCTTACTATGCGGTGTTTTAGTACGTGCTGTCTTTTGGTGGTACTAGGGTTTGAACCCAGGGGCATTTTACTTCTGAGCTACATCCCCAGCCCTATTTAACTTTTGAAACAGGGTCTCACAAAGTTGTGGAGGTTGTCACTAAGTTTCTGAGGCTGGCTGCAAACCTGCAGTCCTCTTGTTTCAGCCTCCCGAGTACTGGGATAACAAGTGTGTGCCGCCACCACTGGCTTGTGTTTTTTCTTAATATTTCATCTTTTTGCTAGGGAGTCTAATGTTAGAGGTCAAGAGTGGTTGGGACCAGATTACTAAAATTCAAATCCTGGCTTTTCCAATTTATTGGCTTTGGGATCTTGAACAAGTTACACAAGCTATTTGTGACTCAGTTTCCTTTGATATAAAGTAGGAATAATCACAGAGGAATGTATACATTAAATTGTTTTAAGAACCAAGTTACTAGTAAAGCACTTGAAACACTGGCACTTTCTATATACTAGAAAGCATTAAATAATATCTAGTTTTTAATCTGGTTTTTCCTCTGTGATTGTCAATTATTCACCTGTAGAGTGTGTGTGTGTGTGTGTGTGTGTGTGTGTGTGTGTGTGTGTGTGTGTGGTACTGGGAGTGGAACCTACAGGCATTCTACCTCCGAGCTACACTTCTAGCCCTATATGCTTTTTATTCTTTATTTTGAAACAGGGTCTCACTGAATTGCACAGGGACTCACTAAGTAGCTGAGGCTCCCTGCGAATCCGGATCCTCCTGTAATGCTGGGATTGTAAGCATGTGCCACCATGCTCAGCTTCACATGTAGTCTTTCTATATATATATATATATATATATATATATATATATATATGTATATATATATATATATATATATATATTGTTCTTATTGTCTCACTTTTTTCTTTTAAATCATGGAGAAGCTTTAAAAGCCTATTCTATACATAAATGACTTGTTCTCCCAAGCATCGATTCAGCAATTAATACAACTCTTATTAACAATCAATATAGGTTTAATCCCCATCAATTCCCATCAGTAGGATTTAGAGAAGGATCAAGAAATAAGTTAGTATTTTCAGTAGAGTACAGAAAGACACGGCATGAATGGCACAGGAAAGACAACTGTGAGCGAACAGGCTGTAGTAAGACACTAGGTAAAAAGGCATAAAGGCATAGTGAGCATTTTATTTTATATTTATTTGTTTATTTATTGCGGGTCTGGGGATGGAACCCAGAGGCATTCAACCTCCGAGCCACACCCCCTGCCCTATTTTTTATTCTTTATTTTGAAACTGGGTCTCACTGAGTTGCAGAGGGCCTCACTAAGTAGCTGAGGCTGTCCGCGAACCGCCATCCTCAGGTCTCAGCCTCCCAAATGCTGGGATTACAAGCCTGCACCACCAGCCTGGCTCATAGTGATCATTTAAAAAATGTACCAACAAAGAGAAAACCTGAATTGATGCTTGGAAAAATAAGTCCTACAGCCAGGATTCATCTTGGTCAGCTAAAAGTTGGCTGTTAGCCCATCTGAACACTGAATGTTAAAACAGACACCTACACTTAGAAAAAGAGTTATATAGACTCTCAAAACAGTTTAGCCTGAAGTTAAAAGATGAAAAAGCAAGCTACATTAACCCAATAATTACTAATTACATAAAATAGTTATAGCCCCAAACCTCCATACTTTAAGAGAGTATATTCCTGTGTCTTTCTTGTCTTTACTATAAAACACGTTTTCAACATGACAAGTAATTCCTAGCAGATAGAGATAGGGAAGGCTGAGAACTCACCCAGGACACAGGTGGACAGTACATGCCTTAAACTTCAAAGTGAGCATTTACCCATGACCTTGCTAATCAAGTAACATATTTCAATCAGCGATCTAACAAATGGCTTACACAGCAGAGAAAAGTGGAGGGCCTGCATCTGCTTTTGGTGGGGAAAAGGGGACTATTGGCTCAGCAGTTTGGGAGAAAGGAGATAATGAATTCATATAAAAAATGTGTTCAGAGATGTCAGTTGTCTAACTTTCAAGGCTCTCCACAGTGTCCCTCTGACACAGTGTTTTGATTGTTCTGTCCCTTCTTTCTAGCTTTGTAAAAACAAAACTTTGCTTAAGCTTGCAGCAGTGTAGTTCCGGCTTTTTTTTTTTTTTTTTCTAAACCAGCAAAAAACAAAAACCCACGGCCACATCTCAAACCGTTTCCCGACAATAGACCCTTTCTGAAATCTGTTCTTAAGAGACTTAATGTTGTTCCCTTTCCATTATTTCTAACTTGGTTGGTCAAATCTTCAGTGTCAGAATGATCAGGTTCAGGGCTTTGTCAGCAAACAGGCTGAACCACTCAACCTTAGCCTCTCAATACTGGCAACACACAGAAGCAAAGTACGGGAATCAACCTTAGCCTCTCAATACTGGCAACACACAGAAGCAAAGTACGGGAATCAAACCTCTTTTTTTTTTTTTAAGATTTAAAGAAGTTTACTAAAAAGATAGAAATACAGAAAATAGTTACAGCCCTATGCCAAAATGGCATGAGGGGGGAGGGTGGCCCAGGCCAACTCACCACTCCCGGGGATCAAACCTTTAAATAAAATGTAAAAATCTATTTGTTGGATTTTTTTAAGTCAAGACACGCTGGAGTGCACTGGGCTCCACTCGCAGCTATGTGCTGGCGGAGCAGGCACATGCAATACACTAGTAGTATTTACACTAGTGGAGTAAAAACCGTAATACCATGTCCAGGGAAAGGACAGCTTTAGAATTTTAGACAATACGAGTCGCGACCATTTCAAATTCATAGTAACAATTTCATAGATAGCGACCAGTATTTTTAAAACGACAAGTGACCAGAATACAAATTAGAGCGAACGGCTTTTATTAAAAGTAGTGCTGCGGGGGAAGGGAGAGACCCGAACTTTCACATGGTGAAATGCTTGTTCGCGTTTTGAAATGGCAAGCCTTTAAACCTGTGTTTCTCAAAACCTGTAGGGTCCTACGAACACATGGGCCTCACTGCTGTTGCATATGAACTGGAGACACGAACTGAGCAAAGGACCCCGGGACGCGCGCGACTCCGCAGCGCGCACGCGCAGTCCTGGAGGCTTCTGGGAAACGTAGTTTGGCGAGCCGTCGCGGCGCATTCTGGGAGCTGTGGTTCAGTGCGCCGCCGCACGTTCCGGAGCGTAGGGCGGGCCTTTCTGGGCACAGCCGGAAGTGGCTTTTCAAGCGGGCCGTAGGCTTGAAAAGCCGTTGGTATTTGGGATGTCCAGAACCTTGGGTACCCTTAGAGAGCTCCAGTGGCTGTGCCAGCGCTTCCGGGGACCTATGATCGTTGCAAGTGGGATGCCGCAGGGGGAGGGAGTCCAAGTGTCACCATGGCAACCGCCGACCGTCGCGGCTTGTGACGTCACCTTCTTGGTTTCGCGTGATGCGGCCTCTGCTGGAGGAAGCTGGGGAGCCCTCTAAGGGGGCGCGCCTCGCCTCCATCTGTGCGGGGCGGTCCCGCCCCATCCCTTGGAGGCTTTGTTCTTTTGTTCTGGTCTAGAGGGAACTCGGGTGCCGTCCCCGCCCTGCTGATCCACCTTCCAGGGTCTACGCCCAGCAACAGGTGTGTCTCCCTGTATGCAAGACCCTGGGGGCGTGAGTGACTGGTGTGCAAGGAGGCCACGGGCCGGATCCGTGGGCGCCCCTGGCCAGGTTCTAGGGTGGGCCTGACGGGTTTGGGGGTTTGAGACTGAACCTCCGTACTCTTTGTTCATCTGGTGCTCTCTCCTGTGCAGGACCTCTTGGCCACTCTGCAAGGTGTGATAGTGTGACTGGTGTGACGTATGCTGCTGACTCCATCCTGTGTCTGTCAGCACAGCCGATCTCAGTTTGTGTGAGTGCTCTCTGCATGGGAAGCTGGACATCTGAGCCCCGCATCGAGGTACCAGCTGGAGAGAAGCTGCCTCTGGGGAATCCCGGTGCTCAAGTTCCAGAGGAGCGGGATGAGCTCCTGAGATGGAAGGTAGTCGGGGCGACTTGGGGCAGAGTGGAGTGATGGAGGTCAGAGAACAGACTGAAAAATCTTACATTTGCAGAACTGGGAGGGATGGAAGGAGGGAACAATATGTTTAGGAGTAAGAAACTGATACACATTATAGAGACTTGGGAAGAGTTGATTCTCCCAGGCTTCTGGAAGGAGAAATATAAAGGAGTAAGGACTCAGGATATCTGTGATATCGACATGGTTTCTATTTATTCAACTTTAGAATGATAATCTTGTAGTCAGAACAAACCTCGGCAGTTATTTTTTCAATGCAAAAATCAGTTTTGAAATATTCTTGGCAGATGGCTGTCAAGCCTATGCCAGAACAAGTTGGCATTAAACTCGCCATTTTGGATGCAGACAACTCCCTTGTTGGTTCTTTCTTTTTTATTTCCTTATGTTAAACAGAAGTGCTTGTTCTGTAAATTTTGTGTTGACCTTAGTCTCCCTAAGCACAAGAGGCATCTGTTTTTCCTTTCAGGTTTCTGTCCTTATCTGTGAATTCAGCTGTTACGCCTTTACCTCACAGTTCTCTAAGCAGTCTAGCTTCAGTTCCTTTGATGGCCCCTATGATATATTTAGACTTCTTTGCAAACTGTCCTGCTTGTCAGAATTTTCCTTAAACTGCTGTGTTCCAAACAAAACATTATTCTTGAGATGTGCTTTGAAAAACACCTGGAAGTATGTCGTACTATTGTTTTTTATTTGAATTATACTTGTTTGACATCAAATTGTATTTGTTTTTAATGTTTTTAAAAAATCAGTAATACTGTGCAGTAAAATCAAGGTTTTCCCCCTCAAAAACTGCTGTGAACTAAATTTATGCTGTGTGTGTGTGTGTGTGTGTGTGTGTGTGTGTTACTAGGAATTGAACCCAATGGCATTGTCAGTGTCAAGAGTTTGTGTTTATTCAAATTTTTTTTTGCCAAGTGTTCCAGTCTTTCAGAATAATTATAAATTCTCATGTAGTAATTCACTGTTTTTGTTTGTGGTACTGGGGGCTGAACCCAGAGGCATGCTACATCTGAGTTGTCATACCTTTTTTTTTCTTCCTTCTTGTGGAAACATGGTCTTACTAAGTTGCTGAAGGCCTCGCTAATTTCTTGAGACTGACCATGAACCCATGATCCTTCTATCACAGCTTCCCAATGCCAGCATGGGATTACTGACATGCACCACCAAATCCAGCTGTTATTCAGTGTTTGAAATGTCCTTTCCAAATTTATGTCACCACTAAATTTGATGAGTATTCTTTTTGTCTCTTCATGTTTGTCATTGAGCAGGTAAGGACAAAGCTCTGTGATGTCACTGTAGACATCTCTGCATTGTCATTGTAGATTGTTTAGGTATGACTGTTCAGTCACGTTTGGTTAAACCTAACTTTTGTTATTCAGCTCCTTTTCATGCAATTATTAAAAATAATAGTCATTAAGCTAGAGTGCAGTGAACATATCTATAATTCCACCCAGTACTTTGGAGACTGAGACAGAAGGCTGAGACAGGAGGATTGCAGGTTTGAGGCCAGCCTCAGCAACCGAAACCCTCAGCAACTTAGCCCCTGTTTTAAAATAAAAAAAATTAAATAGGGCTGAGGATGTAGCTGAGAGGTAGAATGCTCCTGGGTTCAGTCCTCAGTAACATACAAAAATAATACAAGAATAATAATAATTAATGTTCTTAACGTTCATATTGTTGATGTAGGTTGAAATATACTATATATTTGTCCTCAAATTTTTTTCCTATATCTTTTCATAATGTTCTTTTAAATTCTAATTTCTCCAATTAATTTGACTGAAATATCTAAATCTTCGATGTTTTCTTCTTTTTTTTTCATCTTTGAGACTTTCCACAGTTGTATAGCTAGTATTACCTTCCCTAAGTGCTTTGCAATGTTCACTGAGTTAAGTTTACTGTGTGCCAGGCATACAGTTGGTTTCTGTAGCTGTTACTTTATTGGTTCTTTAGGTTTCTGTTACTTAGAATCATAAGTATTGTACCTAGACATTTTCAGTTTCAAGTAGCCAACTGTCCATGTACAACATTTTAAAAACTCTAAGATAACATCTTCATTTTTTCCTCAAGATTTTTGTTATAAAACAGTTTTTCATTGCTGATCAAAATAGAAAATAATAGTTTCCCTTATTGGCTTCTCTCTCTCTTTTTGCTGGGTATTGAATCCATGGCTTGTTCATGCGAGGCATGTGCTTTGCCACTGAGCTACATCCCCAGCCCTACTTCTTCTATTTTATGAGGTATGATACCATTAAGAGAAACTAAGAATTTTTAAAATATTTATTTATTTATTTATTATTATTATTATTTTTTTTTGTGTGTGTATGTGGTACTGGGGATGGAACCCTTCTACCTCCGGGCTACACTCCCAGACCTATTTTATATTTTATTTGGAAAAAGGGTCTCTTAAGCCAACTGAAGCTGGCTTCGAACATGTGCGATCCTCCTGTCTCAGCCTCCCAAGCGCGGGGATTACAAGCGTGCGCCACCACGCACAGCCTATTTTTTTTTTTTTTTGGTGGTACTGGGGTTCCTGGAAGCCCTTCTACCTCCGGGCTACACTCCCAGACCTATTTTTACATTTTTATTTGGAAACAGGGTCTTCTAAGCCAGCGCGCGCTGCTGGCTTCGAACCTGCGCGATCCTCCTGTCTCCGCCTCCCAAGCGCGGGGATGACAAGCGTGCGCCACCACGCCCAGCAGCCTACTTTTTTTTTTTTTTAGCAGAATGAAACCTCTGCTCCTATCCAGACAGTTGAAGCCACCATAACCACCTTAGCTTTTCTCATGTTCTCCATCACTTTGACTCGCCTGAGCTCTCTGTGACGTGCTGCTGTTAGCATGTTGTTGCTTTTGTTTTTTTCCTCTCCCCTTTAGATTTATTTACAGTTTCAATCAGGTTTCATCCTCAGGATAATTGTATTGCATACAGTTAGTCCACCTTTTTCATTTTATCTACCTTCTTTCTTTCTTTCTTTCTTTCTTTCTTTCTTTCTTTTTTGCAGTACTAGGGATAGAACCCAGGGACTTTTTACTTCTGGGCTATACTCCCAGACCAATTTTCTATTTTGTTTGAAAACAGGGTCTCACTAAGTTGCTGAGAGCCTCACTAAGTAGCTGAGGCTGGCTTTGAACCTGCACGATCCTCCTGTCTCAGCTTCCCAAGTACTGGTATTACAAGCGTGCGCCACCACGCCAAGCTAAATTCATTTTTTTTTTTTTTTTCGGCACTAGGGATTGAACCGAGGGGCATTCAACCTCTGAGCTCCACTCCTAGCCCGATTTTTTTATTCTTTATTTTGAAACAGGGTCTCACTAAGTTGCTGAGAGCCTCACTAAGTAGCTGAGACTGGCTTTGAACCTGTGATCCTCCTGTCTCAGCCTCCCACATGCTGGGATTACAAGCATGTGCCACCATGCCTGGCTTAATCCATGTTTTTCAATCAGATCATTTTGAGAAAAGTTTACCCAACCCTCTTTTTTTTTTTTTTTTTTTCCAGTACTGAGGATGGAATCTGGGGCATTGTACCTCTGAGCTACACCCTCAGCCCTATTTTTTAGTCTTTTTTATGAAACAGGATATCACTGAGTTGCAAAGGGCCTTCCTAAGTAGCTGAGGCTGTCCATGAACTGCGATCCTCCGGTTTCCGCCCCCTTTATGTTGGGATTACAAGTGTGTACCAACATGTCCGGCTACCCAACTCTCTTTTAACCAAAGTTTAGTTATGAAACCCACAAAAGGACATGGAGATCTCTCTGATATTTGAATCGTGGGATGAAAATCAGATGGCCTGGACTCACCATGATAGTGGTACCCCAAAGAGACTGTCCGTGCACCTTAGTAGTATTATTAACATCCTCTGCAATAACTAGGGTCCAGTACATTTGATTTCTCAGTGTTTCTTTTTACCTTCATGACGGCCAACATCTTTTTTTTTTTTTTTTTTTTTTTTTTTTTTGGCAGGTCTGGTGATGAAACCCAGGGCCATTCGACCTCCGAGCTACACCCCCTGCCCTGTTTTTTATTCTTTATTTTGAAATAGGGTCTCACTAAGTTACGTAGGGCCTCACTAAATAGCCGAGGCTGTCCGAGAACCGTGATCCTCCAGTCTCAGCCTCCCAAATGCTGGGATTACAAGTGTGCACCACCACACCCAGTTCCCCAATATCTTTTTATTTCATTTTATTTTTTAGGTTTATATAGTTTAAGAGTTTCATTCTAGTTATAACTTCTGTCTCTCCAAACCCAGTAATGCCTAAAAGATTGTGCTTTTGTCCTTTTGTTCAGGCTTAAATTCACTTGGCTTTTTGCCCCGCATTTATTGTATGGTCAAAATAGCTTTCTTTATTTATGTATGTTTTTGAAGACTGAGTCTCACTGTGTTGCCCTGGCTGCTCTTCAACTCCTGGGCTTAAGTGATCCTTCTGCCTCAGCTACTCAAGTAGCTACAACTACAAGCTACCACTGTGCCCAGCTTAACTATCCTTCGTCACTGTTACCTGTTTCATTTTTTTTTTTTTTACCAAGCATCTTGTAAAACATTGCTCTTCTTTATATTTTATACTTCATGTCTTTAATTCCTATTTTATGTGCAGAGACATCTTGTCCTGCTAATCTTTCTGCATGTATATAGAAGCCAGGCGTGGTAGAGCACTCTTGTAATCCCAGCATTTGGGAGGCTGAGACAGGAGGATCGTGGACCGCCTCAAGTACTTAGTGAGGCCCTTTGCAACTCAGTGAGACCCTGTTTCAAAATAAAGACTAAGCTGGGCGTGGTGGCGCATGCTTGTAATCCCTGTGCTTGGGAGGCAGAGACAGGAGAATCGCGCAGGTTCGAAGCCAGCTGTACTGGCTTAAGAGACCCTGTTTCCAAATAAAAAAAATAAAGTAGGTCTGGGAGTGTAGCCCTAAGGTAGAAGGGCTTCCAGGAACCCCAGTACCACCACCAAAAAAAAAAAAAAAGACTAAAAAAATCAAAGGAGAGAACATTTTTGTTTACTTCTTTGTAGAAACAGGTATACCTACTTTGATTTTCCCCACCTTTATCTCCTCGTCAAGAGAATTTTAAAAGGCATCTTTACCAGACATTTTTTTTCCATCTTTGCTTTGTTTTAAAGATACGAATTTAAACCGGGCACGGTGGCACACACTTAGAATCCTAGCAGTTTGGAAGCTGAGACAGGAGGATTATGGTTCAACTCCAGCCTCAGTTCCTTAGTAAGACCCTGTGAAACTTAGTAAGACTCTATTTCAAAATAATAAAAAAAAAAAAAAAATAGGGTTGCCGGGCGTGGTGGCGCACGCTTGTAATCCCCACGCTTGGGAGGCAGAGACAGGAGGATCGCGCAGGTTCGAAGCTAGCCCCGCGTGCTGGCTTAGGAGACCCTGTTTCCAAATAAAAAATGCAAAAATAGGTCTGGGAGTGTAGCCCGGAGGTAGAAGGGCTTCCAGGAACCCCAGTACCACCAAAAAAAAAAAAAAAAAATAGGGTTGGGGGTATAGCTCGGAGGTAGAATGCCCCTGGGTACCATCCCCAGTACCGCAATAAATAAATAAATACACAGAATTTAAAGCCTAGAGAAGAGACTTGCATAATTATACAGTGAGCAATCAGTAGATCTGAGAATCAAGCTTTGCTGGCAGTTAGTACCCTGAAGAGATTTCCCTAAAAATGTTTTCTTATTTATAGTAAGGTATAATTGATATAGAAAAGTACACAGATACTACATATACAATGTATAGGTTGAATTTGTGTGTATGTATGGTATTGGGGATTGAACCCAGGGGCATTCTACCTTCCAGCTATATCCCTAGACTTTTTTTTTTTTTTTTTTTTGAAATAGGGTTCCACTAGGTTGTTGAGCGTCTCATTACTTGCTGAGACAGTCCTCGAACTTGTGATTCTCCTGCCTCAGTCTCCTGAGTGCTAGGATTACAGGCATACACCCGCATACCCAGTTGAATTTTTATATATGTAGTGTAAACAACATCTACTTCAAGATATAGACTATTTCTAATTCCCCTACATCTCTTTTGTTTCCCTGTTCAGTAAGCAATATTTGTAGTGGTAACTACTATAACTTATCTCCATAGGTCAGTTTGGTCTGTTTTTAAACTTCACATTTACAGAGTTATACAGTATTTATTCTTCCATGTTTGGGGTATTTTGTTTATGAGATGCATCAATGTTGTTGGTCTTATGAGTAACTCTTTCCTGTATATTTTTGAATAATAATCTAATATATAAATATACCATGGTTTGTTTATCCATTCTTCTGTTGGAGTACATGTGGGCTGGGCATAGTGGTATTTGGGATGCTGAGGCAGGAGGATTGCAGATTTGAGGCCAGCCTGGGCAGTTTAGTGAGACCTTATCTCAAAATGCAAAGAGGGCTGGGAATGTATCTCAGTGATAGAGCAAGCATTCCTGAGATTAATGTTCAGCACTGCAAAAAATAAAAAGTTAAGACATTTGAGTTGTTTTTAGTTTGGGGATATTATGAATAAAACTGCTGTAAATATTCTTGTAGAAACCTTTGTGTGGGCCTGAGCATTTCTGTGATTGTATGCACAAGAGCAGAATTGCAGAGTCACAGGGTAGACATGTGTAGTTTTAGTATGTACTGCCAAACAGTTTTCAGAAGTGCCTGTTCAATTTATACCCCTGCAAGAATGTACAAAAGTACCTATATTTGCTCTATATTCTTTCCAGCAAATATTATTGACCGTATTTGTTTAATTTTAAACATTCTGGTGGGTGAGCAGTGTACCTAGTATATGTTACTATAAATCTCTTTTGCACTAATAGCATTTTCAAAGGCTGTATGAAGACTTTTGAAAAAGTCATCTGATTACTTTATATCTTATGTGTAGCAGAGAACAGGAGTGAAAATATTTTGTCTCAATGAGGAATGTAGATTGAGTTGAATGAACCATATGTCGAATTAAGTATCTAAGGACAAACCTAAATCTTAAAGTGTTGTATAGCCAGATGTGGTGGCACATGCCTGTAATCCAGTACTTGGGAGGCTAAGACAATAGGATAGCAGGGTCAAGGACAGCCTCTGCAGCACAGCGAGACTGTTTCCAAACAACAAATTAGAAGGGCAGGGGTGTAACTCAGCCCTGAGTTCAATCTTTAGTTCTACCACCAAAAAAAAAAAAAAAAAAGTCATGCTTTACCTCCAGATCCTACTGAGCAGGGTACCAACACCTCACTTTAAAGTTAATCTTGTATCTTTTCTTAATTATTATTCTGAAATGTAAAGGAGATGGCATAGTTTCTGTTTTTTTCCAAATAGAAAATGAAGTGGATCTTTATGGGTTCTGGGAGCAACTGATTTGGACAGAACTCATTATGGCTTCTTGGTTCTTCCCTAGATCTGTCCCCTCCCGATGCCTCCCTTCTCCAAGGGGAGTATACCCTCCTGCCATCAGCCAGTGTTCAGGTAAGTTGAGATTTCCTGAAATACCATTTCACGTCTCAGAACAGGATCGTGTATTTTTTTGCTGGAGGGTATGCTTATCCCCAAACCAATGTTGGTGATTTATTCTGGGTTCTCATCTGCCCAGTGACCTCATTCCTAGCTCTGCTTCTCCAGCTTTGACTAACACATTTACCACTTATCTCATGCTTAGTATTATGTCATGCTCTAGAGATGAGAGAGCACATGCTGATGCTTTACTTGAATAGATCAGAATGACTGCTGAAAATCAAAACAAGCAAAATTATAAGATAGATGAAATGAGTGCTCTGGGAAATAGAGAATGGAAAAACTCAAGTGATCTGTAAAGGTTTCGGAGTTTTGTGGAGGATGTGGAATTTGCGTTACTTCTTAAAGCACGGGTAAAATTTGGATATTTGAACAAGCTTCAAGGGAGGAGTCTAGGTCTGTAGGAGGAGATTATATTTTCACAAGAAAGCATTAGCAAGAGTTACATGGGATTCAGAAAAATTTGGAGGAGATGGTTTATTTTGGCAAGTGGTAAACAAATGGTTTAACAGGGACAGGATATGAAAGGAATTGAACATCTCGATGAAAAGTTAGTGGCTTTATTCTGCAAACCATTTATGAACCATTACTGATTTTTACTGGAAGAAAAGTGATCTGATAAATTTTAGAAGTACAGCTGCTTGAGAACTTAGATAAAGAAGGTAACAATTGTCCTGTTGATATAATCGAACTCAAGCCCTCCTTTAATCAGGCTCCTTTCCCGCAACTTAAGTTCTTACCGAAGAAGTTCCAGTTCTTCCCACTTTCAGTATAAGCATGTGTGTGTGTGTGTGTGTGTGTGTGTGTGTGTGTGTGTGTGTTTGTGGATGGAACCTAGGGGCACTCTACCTCTGAGTTATACCCCCAGTTCTATTTTTATTCCTTATTTTGAAACAGGGTCTCACTGAGTTGCAAAGGGTCTAAGTGATCTTCCTGTCTCAGCCTCCCAAATGCTGGGATTACAAAGGTGTGCCACCATACCTGGCTGGTTTAAAAATTATTTAGTATCAGTTTATTTTTTTACTGAGATATATTGTGACAATAAGATGCACAGATTTAAACTGTGTACAGAAATTTCTCAGTATCCTTGAGAGGTTGGTTCCATACCAAAATCTATGGACATTAAATCTATGGCGTGTACCACCATGCCCTTATATAAAATGGTATAAGCCGGGCATAATGGTACATGCCTGTAATCCTAGTACTTGGGAAGCTGAGACAGAAGAATCTCAAATTTAAGTACAGACTCAGCAAGTAGTGAGGCTCTCATCAGCCTAGCAAGTCCCTGTTTCAAAATAAAAAAATAAAATAGGGCTGGGGATATATCTTGGAGGTAGAATGCCCCTGGGTTCGATCCCCAGTGTCATAAATAAATAAATAAATAAATAAATAAATAAGCAAGCAAGCATAGTATTTGCATATAACCTATGCATACCTTCTGTATACTTTAAATCATCTCTGGTTTACTTATAATAGTGAAAACAATGTAAATGTTACATAAATAGTTGTTACATTATTTAAGAATAATGACAATTAAAAGTCTATCTTCAATCTTCTGCAAATATATCAGATCCATAGTCAGTCATATTTGCAGATGTGGAACCCACCAATTTGGAGGGCACACTGTAATTTGATAAGTTTTGACATATATATATATATATATATATATATCATGGGTGTGTATATATACTCATGAAGCCTTTACTCAAAATAGGAAACATATCAAGAATTAGAGACATGTCTTGTATGACTTGAATTCTCTTAAATATATTAAGGATTTTTTTTTCTGGAATGTGGTCCGTCTTGGTAAATGATCAATGAGCACTTGAGAAGAATATACACTTTGCTCTTGTCAGGTTAGGGGTTCCACAGTTAGATTAGCTCAGTTAGCCTGAAGCAATGCAAATATACTGTCTGACAAGTTTTAGAGGTGAGAGTCCAAACTGGGTAGGAGGGCTGCACTCCTCCGAATCTGTGTCCTTGCCTTTCCCAGCTTCTAGAGGCTGCCCGTGTTTCCTGGATTGTGTAGTTTCTTTTGCCATGTTCATAGGGTTCAAGGATTAGGACATGGACGTTTTCGAGAGGCCCATTGCTCCTTACAAAGATACCAGATCAAGTTAGTTGATCATTTGGTCAGGTCTTCTATATCCTTATTGATTTGCTGTCTACTTGTTTTATCAACTATTTTGAAAGGAGTATTGAAATTTCAGTGTTTTGGGTTTGATTCTCTTTGCTGTTCTGTCACTTTCTGCTGTACATATTTTGAAGCTCTGTTAGTAGGTACACAATCATTTAGGATTTCTGTATCAGTTGATCCTTTTATCATGAAGAAATAACCTTTTTTTAAATGCCTGGGAATATCATTTGCCTTGAGATTTACTTTGTCATCTGATTAGTGTCAGCATGATATTTTTTTTTCCATTCTTTTGCTTTTATTTTTTTTTTGTTTTTATATTTAAAGTGACATACTTACAAGTATATATTTGGGTGGGTTGGTCCTTCCTTCCTTCCTCCCTCCCTCTCTTTCCTTTCTCTTCCTTTCTCTCCCCTCCCTCCCTTCTTTCTTTCATTCATTTCCTTTCGTGCTGAGGATTGAACCCAATCTCTTTCAGATGCTAAACACACACTGTAAAACTTAATTACACTCCTCGCCCCTAAATTTTGGTTTTTATAAATCCAGTCTGATAATCTTTGCCTATTAATTGGGGTATTTAGACCATTTCTCTTTAATATGGCTTTACATTTAACGTGATACATTTATATTTAATATGACTTGATATGGTTATGCTTAAGTCTATCATCTTGTTGCTTATTTTCTATTTATATTGTCTTTGTTCTCTGTTTCCTCTATTCTTATTTTTTGTTTGTATGCATGCATGTGTCTCTGCATGTGCATGTGTGTGAGTGTGTGTGTGGGGGGGTACTGGGATCCTCCTGACTCAGCCCCTCAAGTACTGGGATTACAGGTGTGCATCAACATACCCAGTGTGCTGGTCCCCTTTTTTTTTTTTAAATTGTTGTTAGATGCTTGTCTTTTTTTCTAATTACTTGTAAAAACTCAGAAAATTCCTTTTCTTTATGATATATATATATATATATATATATATATATATGATATATATATATCACTACTGGGGATGGAACCCAAGGGTATTCTACCTTTGAGCTACACCTCCAGCCCTATTTTTTATTGTTTTTATTTTGAAACAAGGTCTCACTAAGTTTCAGAAGGCCTCACCAGGTAGCTGAGGCTGGCCACGAACCTTGATCCTGTTTCAGCCTTCCAAATGCGTAAGCATGTGCCACCATGCTCCAGCTCTTTATGGTATATTTTAGAAGCTTTCCCTTTTCTTTTTCTTTGTGCTGGAGATTAAACCCATGACTTCATGTGGGCTAGCCAAGCCATCTACCTATCACTGAGTTACAGTTTGACCCCTGTTAACATTTTTATGCAGCTGTATCTGTCTCTTTGTTTTATCATTTTTATCTTCTAAATTTCAAGCTTATGCACCTATTTTCTTTTTACTCTGTTTCATCTTTTTCTTCAAAATTTAATTTTTATGCCACCAGGAATTTTTGTGTATGTTGTAAAAATGAGGGTTTTACCTTAATTTTTAGGCAAGTTGGCCAATTATTATGACATAATTTTGTTATTAGTCCACCATATCTTAACTAATTTCAAAGTTACGTAATCCCATCTAACTCTTAGAAGCATGGAACATTTCTTATGTCTTAAATTAATCCTTTGTATAAAATACTGTTTTTACATTTTTGCAAAAGAGGACATGTCAACATCATGTTTTTAGATAGTTTATAGCAATACTAACAGAAGTAGTATTTACCCGTCTCCTAAAGCTAAGCATAAATACATTTGCTTTTTCAGGAATCAGTGACCTTTAAGGATGTGATAGTGGATTTTACCCAGGAAGAATGGAAACAGCTGGATCCTATACAGAGAGATTTGTTTAGGGATGTGACATTGGAAAATTATACACACCTGGTCTCTGTAGGTAAGCATGAGTTAAGATCAAGGGGTATGGAGAAGGAGGGCTCTCCTCTGCTTATATGTGTTTTGCCTTTAAGTTTAGAAACCAGCAATTCCTAAACTTTGAGCCTTTGAAATAGTTTCTACTTTCCTAATGAGCAGAGAGACAAACTAATAAGTTTCTGAACAATACCAATAGCGTGTTTGGGAATCAGTAACACTCAAGCTTGACATGCTGTCCGCGCCTATCAGTTTTGCCCACAGGTCATTTCCTCTAAAAATAAAGTGCTAAGTTTGAGATTCTGATATGGTCTTTTCACTTAATACAGACAAGTTCCTCTTTGTTGTTGTTCCCCTCTGAGCAGGACTCCAAGTTCCCAAACCTGATGTAATTTCCCAGTTGGAGCAGGGAACAGAGCCATGGATAGTAGAACCAGGCACTCCAGTAGACTCCTTTGGAGGTAAGTGATGGATGCCAACAGATGAATATCACCAACTCTAGCTGCCAGCCTAGTAAGAGAGAACTGTATGTTAAGGTGTAGCTGTGTATGCTTCTCTTAAAGTAACTGTAGTATAAAACGAGAAACTGTTCTAGATGCTCCTATATTTTGTCATGTCACTAACTGTATTGATATATAACCTTTTTTTTTTTTTTTTTTTTTTTGCGGGTCTGGGGGTGGAACCCAGGAGCATTCGACCTCCGAGCTATGTCTCCTTCCCTATTTTTTATTCTTTATTTTGAAACAGGGTCTCACTAAATTGCAGGGGGCCTCACTAAGTAGCTGAGGCTGTCTGCGAACTGCAATCCTCCGGTTTCAGCCTCCCAAATGCTAGGATTACAAGCGTGCACCACCATGCCCGGATGTAATGTATTTTTACATTTCTTTTTTCTGATACTTGGGATTGAATCCAGGGGGATTCTATCTCTGGAAGAAATTTTATTTTATTTTATTTTATTTATATGTTGTACTGGGGATAGAACCCAAGGGTATTCTACCTCCGAACTACACCCCCAGAATAATTTTTTATTCTTTCCTTTGAAACAGGGTCTCATTGAGTTGCAAAGGGCCTCACAAAGTAGCTGAGGCTGTCTGCGAACTGCAATCCTCCTTTCTCAGCTTCCCAAATGTTGGTATTACAAGCCTGCACCACCACACCAAGCTCTTGCTGCCTTTTTCTTAAGCAAGCCTTTCAGCCTCAATTCTGCATCCATTTCTTCCTATCTCCTTTGGGCCCTTGACCTCATAATGATCCCTTCACTTTTTAGATATTACTGTTTTTTTTTTTAAATTTAGATCTATAGGCTCCACCTTTATTACCATCAAACATACATATGCAGCCCACATTTCCAAGTACCTTTAACAGTAATCTTTCTGTCCACTAACCAATCTCTCTACTCTTTTCCAACCAAACTCATCAACAGTGGGCTCCATATCTGTAGCCTTCACTTATTTTTCACCAGTTCCTTTCTTAATCTTATGTTAGCTTTGACTCTATCACTTTACCATATTATCTTTGAAGTTATGAATAACTTTCTTCTAAATTCTAAAAGTACCACCTTTTTGGTGGTACTGGTGGTGGAGACCAGAGGGTTTCCACCTCCGGGCTACACTCCCAGAGCTATTTTATATTTTATTTGGAAACAGGGTCTCACTATGTTGCTGAGAGCCTCACTAAGTAGCTGAGGCTGGTCTGTCTCTCTCTACTCAGGATTGAATCCAGAGGGCCGCTATACTCCACCCCTTTTTTGTTTTTTATTTTGAAAACAAGGTCTTGGCCTAGTGTGCACTTGGGAGGCTGAGACAGGAGGATAACAAGTTCAAGGCCAGCCTTAGCTACTAACTGAGGCCCTCTGCAACTTATTAAGCTGTTTCAAAATAAAAGATAAAATAGGGATGGGGGTATAGCTTAGAATGTTCCTGGCTATAGCTCAAAAATAGAATGCCCCTGGGTCCAATTCCCAGTAACACACACACACACACACACACACACACACACACACACACACACACACAAAGAAAGAAGGAAAATAAGTCTCGCTAAGTATTGCATGCTGGCCTCAAACTCGTGATCCTCTTGTCTCAGCCTCCCAAGTACTGGGATTATAGGAATATAACCCATATCTGGATTTTCCTTTCTCTTTTGAGCTAGTATTTTTTAATCCCATGTTTGGCCATTTTGCTTATTTTACTTTTAGACCCTCCACCCTCACAAATACTACTGTTGTGCAGTCTTACACTTCTTTTCCTAATTCTCAAAATGCCTAGATTTATTCCTTCAGGGTTCCAAGCTAACAACAGTGGGTGTTGGCCACGCCTTTCATATTTGTCTTATCTTTAAGTCCTGGTTCTTAAAATTTTGTTAATTGTTCATTAGCAAGGAATCACAGTTTAGACTTACTCATTCAGATTCCATTCATCCCTGTCTAAGCCATCTCTGGTCACCTTTTTAATCAACTGTCACCTTAAATGTAGTTCCCTTCTTGTGATTATCTATGAAATTGAAGTGGGGATTCTCTTGTCATGTTCACATGTTATACGTTGTTTTCCTTAACTCTTTCTTTCTCCCCAAATAATAAGTCTATATATTTATTTTTAGTTTCATTAGAACATTCCCACAGAAAGAGTTTTCTTTTTCTCTGTTCAGAGAATACTTGTATTTTATTTTTTTTCAGACCAGGAGATAAGAGCTAAAAATACTGCGTTACTGTCACAACTGGACATTTCTGCAGAGCTGTCTTCAGAAGGAGTGTTAGAAAAACACAGAAGGGATGATTCTTGGAGTTCCGATGTCTTAGAAACTTGGAAATCTGAAGGCAGTCTAGAGAGGCAGCAAGCAAGCCAGCATACACTGCCACGAGAAATAATACTAACAAAAAAGACAATACACACTTGGGAGGGAGGCCTTGTAAGTAATGAATTGGGAAAAAGCATCAGTGTGAGTTCAAGCCTTGTAACACAGCAAGGAATAGCTCCAGAACAGACGTCTGCTAAGACAAGTGGCAAACAGAGTTCACAGCCAGTTAAGAAAGAGAAAACTTGTAAGTGTAACCAATGTGGCAAAGCTTTCAGTTATTGTTCAGCTCTTATTCGCCATCAGCGAACACATACTGGAGAAAAGCCCTACAAATGCAATGAATGTGACAAAGCTTTCAGCCGGAGTGAAAATCTTATAAACCATCAAAGGATTCATACTGGAGATAAGCCATTTAAATGTGATCAGTGTGGAAAAGGCTTCATTGAGGGTCCATCTCTCATTCAACATCAAAGAATTCACACTGGAGAAAAACCCTATAAATGTGATGAATGTGGAAAAGCCTTTAGTCAGAGGACCCATCTTGTCCAGCATCAGAGAATCCATACTGGTGAGAAACCATATACCTGTAACGACTGTGGGAAAGCCTTTAGCCAGAGAGGCCACTTTATGGAACACCAGAAAATTCACACAGGAGAAAAACCTTTCAAATGTGATGAATGTGAGAAAACCTTCACCAGGAGCACACACCTTACCCAACACCAAAAGATCCACACTGGAGAGAAAACCTACAAATGTAATGAGTGTGGGAAGGCATTCAATGGGCCCTCAACATTTATCCGTCACCATATGATTCACACTGGTGAAAAACCATACGAATGCAATGAGTGTGGGAAAGCCTTCAGCCAGCATTCAAACCTCACTCAACATCAAAAAACACACACTGGGGAGAAACCCTACGATTGTGCAGAATGTGGAAAATCTTTTAGTTACTGGTCCTCCCTTGCTCAGCATCTGAAAATTCATACTGGAGAGAAACCGTACAAATGCAACGAGTGTGGAAAGGCCTTCAGTTACTGCTCGTCACTTACTCAGCACCGGAGAATTCATACCAGAGAGAAGCCTTTCGAATGCAGCGAGTGTGGAAAGGCTTTCAGTTACCTCTCAAACCTCAATCAACACCAGAAGACCCACAGCCAGGAGAAAGCCTATGAATGTAAGGAATGCGGGAAAGCCTTTATTCGGAGTTCATCTCTTGCGAAGCATGAAAGAATTCATACTGGAGAGAAACCCTATCAGTGTCACGAATGTGGGAAAACATTTAGCTATGGCTCATCCCTTATTCAGCACAGGAAGATCCATACTGGAGAAAGACCTTACAAGTGTAATGAATGTGGGAGAGCCTTCAACCAGAACATACACCTCACACAACACAAGAGAATTCACACAGGAGCAAAGCCTTATGCGTGTCCTGAATGTGGCAAGGCCTTTCGCCATTGTTCATCGCTTGCTCAACACCAAAAAACTCACACAGAAGAAAAGCCTTACCAGTGTAATAAATGTGAAAAGACATTTAGCCAGAGCTCCCATCTCACTCAGCACCAACGAATTCACACTGGAGAGAAGCCCTATAAGTGCAATGAGTGTGACAAATCCTTCAGCCGGAGCACTCACCTGACAGAACATCAGAGCACTCATACTGGAGAGAGACCGTACAACTGCACCGAATGCAGGAAGACCTTCAGCCAGAGTACGTACCTTATTCAGCACCAGAGAATTCATTCAGGGGAGAAGCCTTTCGGGTGTGACGACTGTGGAAAAGCCTTCAGGTATCGTTCTGCCCTCAACAAGCATCAGAGACTACACCCTGGCATATGACTGTTCTAGGAGCGTTGTAAGTGTAGGACTGCTTTTACTCTGGTCTGTCCTGAGTGGGTTGAGAAACTGCTTAAAACGTTTTCACTTTCACATCATATTATGGAATGAAAAGGACGCTGGACTGAACTAATCTAGTCATGTTGTCGAGCAACTTTGTGACATTGAAAAACTCAACTATTTAAAACATTAATTTTCTCTGTTAAGTGAAAGATTTGAAGTAGATGATTTCAAAGGTTAGTTTGGGGTTTTATACTCTTTTTGTATATTTACTATATATCCTTAGTTTTACTATGTATTAGCATTTTGTGTGTTGCAGTTAGAATGTCTATGCATGTTTTGCCGTTAGAATTTATGCTTCAATAACTGGAGATCTGTTATGCTCCTCTTCTAATGCACTTAAATTGTTTAGTTAACTGGCTCCAAATAAAAAACAATTAAATACTCACAAATTCCGTTGCATATAATAGCCTTACTGTGAGTACTAAAATTTCATAGTAAATGTACCCCATAGTCCCGGGTATTGGGAAGTCGGAGGCAGAAGAATCATTTGAGCCTAAGAGTTACTCGCTATGCTGAGCAACACAGTGAGACCCTATCTCTTCCAAAAGTAATCATATTTCCTCTTCTAGTTTTTAACGTTCTTGGAGTTTAACTATAACTACATAGGTATGTTTTCAGTATTATTTAACCCCGGTTGCACATAGGAATCACCTGTTGTTTTAGTTTGGGCTGTTATAACAAATTACCATAGTAGGTTTGATACATGCCTGTAATCCCAGCTACCTGGGAGACTAAGGCAGGAGGATCACAAGTTTAAGGCCAGCCTGGACAACTTAGGGTAACCCGACTGAACAGAAAAGGGCTAGGGGTGTAGCTCAGTGGTAGACCACCCCTGGATTCAATTCCAAGTACTCTAAAAACAAACAAACAACAGATAGATGTGATTTAAACAAGTTTATTTTTTACAGTTCTGAAGGCTGGGAAGTATTAAAATCAAGGCTCTGGTCAACTTGGCCCCCTTCTTACATGTATCCTAACATGGAGAGCAGAGAAAGAGAAAGCAAGCTCTTTTTTCTCTTATTATAAGGGTAATAGTAACATTACTATTACTATAACTAGTAAGTTATAGCTTACTAGTAACATTCTTGGGGGATCCACCCTTAAGACATTCAAAAGACACACCTACACCCAGCGTCACTTTCAGGATTAAGCTTCCAACAACTGACTTTGGAGAGGACACAGTCATTCCACAATACCTCAGGAACTACAAAATTCTGTTGCCAAAGCCCCAAACCAAGAACATAATTTAATTGGCCTAGGATATGAGACATGAGCTTCATTTTTTTTTTAGTGTTGTTTTATTTTTTAACTTCTAATGTGTACCACGGAAAGAATAATCAATTTAGATTTTAGTGCCCATTCTTGTAGCTATAGCTTCTCTTTGTGGCTGCTTCTTTTTTTTTCTTCAGGTCTGGAGATGGAACCCAGGGGCGTTTGACCTCCGAGTTACACCCCCTGCCCTATTTTTTATTCTTTATTTTGAAACCGGGTCTCACTGAGTTGCAAAGGGCCTCACTAAGTAGCTGAGGCTGTCCGCGAACCGCGATCCTCTGGTCTCAGCCTCCCAAATGCTGGGATTACAAGCGTGCGCCACCACGCCCGGCTGTGGCTGCTTCTTAAAGTTTAACATATTAGCTTTTGAGCACACATAATGTCATTCTGAGTGTCAACTTCTTATGGTCAAATTGGGTTTTCAAAAGCTCTGGGAAGCAGGGTCAATTTGCTTCTTCATTAAAGTGCAAAAACTAAAACCTTAGTATAAAGCAGTGGTCATTTCATCATCAGGAGCCCATGACAGTACAAACTACTTGCCTGGAGAGGTACAGCCCAAGACCTCCATGTGCCCTGGCCAGGAAACAAATGTGGGTTTAGCCAAAAAAGTGACAACCCATATGTTATCTCCAGAGGTCCTGTAATTATTTATCAAGCCAGCTTATTTGAAAGCCACTGGTAACTTATCAACCTTTCTCTGACAACAGGGTAGCATAAAAATTGAACAAATATTTTAAAAGTTCTGTTTTTAGGCTCTTACCACAAACAAGTTTGGTTGGGTAAGAGAGCCATTTTAGATTGTTACCAGTGAAAAAAATCAATACAATTCTTTTTGCCTATGTAAATGTCCAATGACCTGTATTGGAAGTGTTACTTCCTAAAACAGCGAAAATTAAATAGAATTTAGGAAGTAAAATAATATAGCCATTTAAGTCTTGGGACCTTTTTCTATTACAATGTGAAACAGTTATAAAGAAATATCTTCATAGTTTTTAGTTTCTCAGGCTTTCTTTATGTAGAAATTGTAGTTATCCATTGCACAGAGATCAAAATTCAGAAATGGACATCAAGTTATAGGATAATACTTGTTTGGCATCTGAGCTACCTTCACAGCACACAAAAAAAAAATGCAATGTCTCTATCCAGGTAAATGATCCTCTTATATCAAAAGAGGTCCCCAAATGTAATATTCCATAGTATCTAGAATGGAAAAATTTTGCCACTGATTCCAATATAAAGAAATGGGATTTATGTTAACATTTGTCATCAACCCTGAAAGACTCCACTTTGTTCAGATAACTTTATAGAAATTTTAAAATTAAACGCAGAGCACCAAGAATGTGTGATCACCACCTAACTTTACACTTTTTTTTTAATAAAAATGATTTTTCATGCCTCTCCTTTTTGTTTCCCCTTATTTTGAAAATGTACTAACTACCCCCAGGGGAAGGGATGAGCAGGAGACTTTAGAAATTAACATGAGGCTGTTTCTGTGTCTCCACAAGTATTTTAAAAACATCTCCAGCTGTCTCAGACCACATCCCAGAGCAAGTGGATTTGCAGTTGCTGCTCTTGGTCAGATAAGTCACATGTTGTTGAGCTCTGTCCTTTATCACCTGATATGTATCTTTGCCATGTAACTTTTTCCCACCTTCCCTCTAATTCAATAACACTTTAAATCATTTTTTCTTTAGTTCTGTGATTTACATGCCAGACATGCCATGAACACATAGTATACCACTAACATTAGTTCTCTAATATTTATTATACTAAGAGAGTATAGCAGAACTAAAATCTAAAGGAAAGAATTGGAAGAAGTTGTAGCTTTTTCTTTGAAGTTATAATTTACCCAGAAAAATAGCAGAGGGATTCAATTTACCTTAGATATCTAATATCCATTGAGAAACTGCCCCCCAAATAAAAAGATCTCAAAAATTACAGCCAAGAGTTTACGAGGCAAGGAATTCTCTACTAATCAAATATTCTAATACTTTCATGTTTTTAATTTTTTTAGATTTCTGTGTCTAAGGTCAAGTTTATAGAGGCCAAACATTTTTCTCTAGTTCCTAGATTGCTGATTCCCTTTTCTACCTCCAGACGATAAGATATGGAACCACCCACCTTACTAGTTTTTGTCAATCAGTGAGTAAGGAAAGAAGGGAAGGGGGAAGATATAACAGCCCGGTCACTCATCCTTAAACATTTAGGTCTTCATTAAAAATCATTCAACCGGCCGGACGTGGTGGCGCACGCTTGTAATCCCCGCACTTGGGAGGCGGAGACAGTAGGATCCACGGGTTCGAAGCCAACCTCGCTGGCTTAAGAGACCCTGTTTCCAAATAAAAATATAAAATAGGTCTGGGAGTGTAGCCCAGAGGTAGAAGGGCTTCCAAGAACCCCAGTACCACAAAAAAAAAAAAAAAAAAAAAAAAAAAAGAATCATTCAACCGCTGGGCAGAAGCATGTACCTGTAGTCCTAGGATGCTGGAAGCTTAGATGGGAGGATCAGTTGAGTCCAGGAGTTCAAAGCTACCCTGAGCAACTCAGTAAGACCCTGTCTTAAAAAAGGGGAAAGGAGGAAGAAAAATAAGGGAAAGGGGGAAGGTGGAGAAAGAGACGGGGAAAGAGAAGGGAGAGAAAAAGGGGAGGGGGAGAGGAAAGAAAATAACCAGTGTTTATTGTACTTACTGGTAGGATTCAGAAATAAACACAAAGCCACATTTCTGCTCTCATTGAACTTTCAACCTATTATAAATTGTGTCAAATGCCAATAGTGGTACACACTAACTAATTGAGTGGGGTGAAGGTTGTTCTAATGTATCTCTGGATTGCTCTCCGAGAGAAAAGGCGTGAGCTAGTTAGGTGTACAGGAGAACTTTGCAGGCAGAGGTCTGGCAGCTACTAAGGTCCTGCAACAGGTTAGCAACCTGGCTGGAGGACAGGGAGTGAGGTGACAGGCGCCGGCAGCTCCTGCAGGGCTTCCTTGTCAGTGGTAGGAATGGAGCATTTGAATTAGAACAATCAGAATGCAGTGGCCTCCTTAGGGACTGCTGAGCGGGGAAGTGGCCTGATTTTTTTATTATATTGGAAAAGGGTCACTTGATAAGTGAGTTCCAGAGTGCAGACGGGAGCGCACTTGGCTGCTGCCCTGTGGGCAAGTAAAGGTGACTTAAGCAAAGGTGGTGAGGACAGGAAGCAATTGGGCTGAGGACGAAATTGGCTGGCGGCCTAACCACAAAGTTGAGAGAGAAGCTAGCAAGGCTTTATGGACTTCAGACAGAAGTCCATGTTATTTTCAGGAAATGGAATCTCACACTGTTCTGAAGGATAAGAAGAGGCAACCATAGAAAGACTGGGGAAGAGGAGCTGTTAAGAAGATGCCACCACACCGGACGTGGTGGCGCACGCTTGTAATCCCAGCGCTTGGGAGGTTGAGACAGGAGGATTGCCCAGGTTTGAAGCCAGCCTCAGCCACTTAGTGAGGCTTTCAGCAACTTAGTGAGACCCTGTTTCCAAATAAAGTATAAAATGGTTCTGTGAGTATAGCCCGGAGGTAGAAAAGCCCCTGGGTACCAAAAAAAAAAAAGAACATGCCACCAGGAAGTCACCTCTCTACAGCCCTTCCTGACTCCTGATATCCAAGAACTACCTATCGCTCCTACTGATCCTTTGCTAATGTGCTCTATAGTAGTGATGTCCTCTTTATATTCCAGGACTAGTAGAGATTTTTGGATAAATAGCTCTTCAAGTATTTTTACTGCTCCTCCTCCTTTCTACAGTGCAGGCATCTGAGAAGGATTGTGTAAATACCAGACGGTGATATTCAAAGCCATTTTTTACTTCAGCTACTGACCATCCCTGACCATGGTTACACACCCACTCTTACTCCCTCAAAATGAATTCTATGAAGCTTTGGGCCTTTCATTCAGAAACCACCCATAGTTAAGGCTCATTTTCATTCTGATTGCTGACAACTTTCAAGCCCCTTCTGCATGTATCTGTAAAAGCTGGGAAGACACAGGTGTTCCCTCCATTGGTATCCTGACAAGGTGGGGGTGTATGCTCAAAACACACCATCTGTAGCTGATGTGAGGAGCCGCATCCCGGCCCGTCCCTAGCACCATAAGGGGTTTGGGACTCCTTCTGGCTGTCACATTTTGGACCAGTGTGAGAGGCTGCCACATTAATATTACCAATAATTCGAAAGCATAACCAGTTTAATATATGATATGTAAAAACAACTGGACAGTACTTGCCAATCAAAATCTTTGGGTGTGAATCCTCATAGGTAGCATGGTGGCTCCTGCCATTTCTAATTCCTTGTTTAGCTCATCCTACTTGTAATCCCCGTGCTTGGGAGGTGGAGACATGAGGATTGCGCAGGTTCGAAGCCAGCTGCTCTGGCTTAAGAGACCCTGTTTCCAAATAAAAAGCATAAAAATAGGTTTGGGAGTGTAGCCCGGAGGTAGAAGGGCTTCCAGAACCCCAGTACCACAAAAGAAAAAAAAAAACAACCCTCAATAACTGATCTGAAAAAGAGGTTCTCTTGCAAACCAAAGGTCAATACACCCTCCTCCCAAATGCACAGGACCTCTGAAGACCCTCACGGTGCCTGCAGCACAGCTCCTAGCCCGTGACCACGGTCTGTTTTTGGCTTAGGATTCTAACTACAAACTCCACTGTTTCCTGGAGTCCATAACCGCATGTCTCGCCTCCCTACAGCGGCGAGTGATCTCAATGGGTCTTCTTACAAAATAGGCAAGCTCTAGACCTTCTTACAGCAGAAAATGGGGAAACCTGTCTGTTTACAGGAAGAATGTTGCTACATCAGTGGATCTGGTCTGGTGAAACAAAACGTGCACACCCTAGCCAGACTGGAGAGGAGCTGCGAGCAAGACACACACACGGCTGACTTTCCTTGGCTGGTTTTAACACCCCCTGGCTGCTGGATCCTACCTATGATGGGGCTGTGATCTTAATCTGTCTCTTTTTTCTTTTAGCCTCTTGCCTCTTAGATTCATCTGCTCCCGAGTCATGGAGCTATTTTGAGTAACTATTAACCAGCTCCTGCTATAGCCATACAGCCACCTGCCCACGGACCCCTGACCACCTAGTCCTGGCCTATAGCCCCCTACTACTGCTACCATGCACCCCTCCCCCAGGGGCCAGCAGAGTTTGTGAGATTGCAGGGCCCCTTATAACCAGAAGGCGGGGATGTTAGGTGGGAGCAGAGATGTTGGCAGCCCCCACCCCTGAAAGTTCCAGTTGGCCGATGCATGTAACTGCAGTTAAACAACAGTGGCCTAACTGCCCTGGCCGATGCATACAACCACAAACACAGGTGTCACCCAGTTCCTGATACAGGTGCCACCCAGTTCCAAGAACGTCGATACAGACCACTGCTTAAAAAACAACCTATCTGCCTGGAAAGCCCCCAACTCCTCGCTCTCCCCCGCCCTCAAAAAACAGCCCCATAGCTGGGTGTGGTGGCACACGCTTGCTTGTAATCCCCGCTCTTGGGAGGTGGAGACAGGAGGATTGGGAAGGTTCGAAGCCAGCCTCGCTGGCTTAAGAGACCCTGTTCCCAAATAAAAATATAAAATAGGTCTGGGAGTGTAGCCCGAAGGTAGAAGGGTTTCCAGAACCCCAGAACCACCAAACAAACAAACAAACAAAAAACAGCCCTATAAAGTTTCAACCTGCCTAACCTAGGTGTGCGCTTCACCGGCCCCACCTTTGGACCAATGAACCTTGACCAGTTGTGCAGAATAAAGCACCTCTTGCTTTTTACTTAGCCTGCTGTCTCATTCCCTGAATCACAACTTTATGGGGGAAAGGGTCATTACAGCAATGTATATTTTCCGTGGCAAAGAAAAACCTTTAAAAGCAATGAACATTGTATTTGGAAACATCCATGAGCTCTAAAAGAGTGAAAACGGCTATATTTCCTGTAATAAAAGCTATATTTTGCTGTAAACTTGTATAGAGACCTGAATAAGAAAACTAGTTTCATAGTTTATCCTTTTAGGTGTGTTGGGTCCCTAACTGGGAACAGAACACCAGACCGAAAGCATAGAGCTTTAGCCACCAGACCATTTTAATGTTCCTTTAGGAGAGGGTGGTGCAGAGGCAGGGCTGAGGCTCAGCACCAGGTGTGGACAGGGAAACCCTGGACTTTGGGCCGGGCAGATGGGGGTAGGAGGCGCAGCCTCTAATGTGGGTACCTCGGGCTAGCATGGGAATGGGAGGGGCAGTAAGGTAAGGTAGAGGCTTGTCATCCTCGGGGTCACAGGAATCAGGATGGAAATCTGAAGAGGATTTTCATTCTCTGAGTCTAGCATTGAGGAGGAGGACATGAGAAGGGGAGCAATTTTTACATAGAGATGCCAGGAACGGAGCAGAAAAAACCTGTAGAGATAGAAAGACTTCTGCTTTTTGCCTGTCCGGTTAATAAAGTTATCCAAATAACCAGTGCGGGCTTTGGGTGTCCTGGTCATAAGCGATGGTGGTGGTGGCAGGAGCCAAAAGAGGCTGGGTGCAGTGGGGCTGCAAGACAGGAGAAGGAGCAAGAGGGGGTGCAGGGGGGGGTGCCCAGCTGGCCAGGCTCTGAAGCTGACCCCCAGAGGGAAGGAGGGAGCAAGAAAGGGGTTGGGTCTGGATGCCCCGGGGCATGGGGTGGGGAGTGTGCACAGATGCACAGGGGACCCCACTGGCATCGGGGATGGACTGGGGAAGTTAGCAAGCACCCCAGAGGAGAGTGAACCTGGGAGTTCAAGCGTGCTGGGAGGGAGATTTAGTGGGAATTAGCAGGCTCGTCTGAGGAGTCAGGGGATGAGGGGTTTGAGTCCCTGGTGGTGGGTGAGAGAAATAGGGAACCGAGGGCGAAATGGAAATGAGGTATGGTCCTGAAGTCTAATTTTAATGGAGGCATGATGTTTAGCCACCACTGGTGTCAAGGTATCCCAGATCTGTGGGGTTTACAAGGGATGCTGGGAGTGGGGATCAGGTCAGGCTGGGAAGAGTAGAGGAATGGTAGCAGCAGGGAGGCTGAGGGACCTTGAGAAAGCTGTAGAACAGCCCTGAGTTTGGAGAGAAGATCCCTCCCTAGTAAGGGGACAGGGCAGGAGGGCATAACCAGGAAGGAGTGGGTGAGAGGGCCATCATCTAGGTGGCAGGAAAGCGGCCTGGTAGTTAACAGGCAGGTGGGTTGCCAGAGCCAGCCGGCAAAAGTACGGGTTCCAAAGAGAGGAGTGAGGATGAAATAATATAACTCTTAAGAATTAAATTCCAAATATGATTTATTCCTAAGCATGGAAGGATCGCCAGTCAACTCCCAGGTCAATATCTCTACTGGCCGACACTGGGGCTTCTTCTCTAGTGGTATTTATAGTTTTTTGCTTTAGGTTACCCTGGAGGGAAAATTCCAATGTCCGGGCAGGTCAAAGAATACCCTGATGCAACACAAACCTAGTCTTAGTTCAGACAGAACAATATCATCATTAGCATTAGTAACCTTGAAGCTTTCAAGGCCCCAAACTTTGTGGACTCTGGGCGAGGTCAGTCAGAAGTATGTTTTTAGTAAAGATAAGGGGAAAATCTTAATGGCTCCCCACAGTGGGTTTGCTGTCAATACCCATAACGGAGACCATGAAGGGAAAAACAAGCCCTCAAAAGGGAGGCAGGACAGTGTAGGTGGCGTCCATGTCGACCAAGAAGGAAATTGGCTTACTGCTACCTTAAGCATTACTCTGGGCTCGGCAAGGGTGATGGGCTCCACCGTCAAGTCTGGGCTCCATCAATCTTCAGCCAATCCAATCCCAACATTGCCAACGGTGGGGCCTGATCTGGAAGGGTTGTTTTCCCCATTCAGAGACACAGGAGGCCCGCTGCTTTTTCAGGGGCAGTCACTCTTCCTGTGACCACCCCGAATGCACGCTTCAAGGACAAGGGCACTGTCTCACCCAAATGGCCCTCTTCACCACACTTGAAGCATCTTTGAATGGCGTTTGTCCGGTTGTTGTGAGCCCACCATACGCAGGCTCCCTGGAGTCACGTGCAGCTATCACCAGCCACAGGCCTGCAACCAAGGCTTGAATTTGTAAATTTACCTTTTGTCGAAGATGGGCCTTTGTTTAGATTCTACCTACTTCTCTTGGGCACTAGAGACCTTAAATGCCATAATCCCCATGTTTTGGATGGGGGTCCGAGGCCATTCTCAACGGTTTTGAGTTTTCTACGGATGTCCAGAGCTGACTGCGTAATGAAGTGGGCGGCCAGACAGCGGCCCCAGCCAGGGACCCAGGGTCCATATGAGTATAAAGAGTGAGGGACTCGATCAGACAATTAAAGACCACAGGATTTTTTTCTGGCCCTGGGTGATTTACCTCAATTAACAGCTTTGTGAGGCATCGCCTGCATGCCTGAGAAAGAAAGCAGAATTCCTTAATGAAATGGCTGGGGTTAGAAGAAAAAGAACCAGGTTGCTTTTCTATCTGAGAGAGAAAAGCAGAGAAAAAGGAACATGAACTCAGACCACCCCTTCGATGCCAGCACCTCACGAAGGGGGCAGAGAAGGGACGGGTCCTGAGAGCAGTGTGTTAGTGGGACCACCTCTTCCACGCCAGCAAGTTCCTGAAGGGCGTCAGAGGAGGGAGGGGTCCTGAGAGAGGGTGTGTTTGCTGACTGGAGAGGGCATTGGAGGAGGATGAAGATGAGGAGAAGGAAGAGGAGGAGAAGGAGGAAGAGGAAGAGAGTTGGTGGAAGCAGGCAAAGGAGCAAAGGGTGGCGGTGGTGGAGATGGATCTTTGAGAGATGGATAGAAGCTAGGTAGTAGAACAGGAGGAACAGAGTGAGGGACGGGTGCTCAAAAAGAAAAAGGTCTGGAGGTAAGGAAGCTTGGACCATTTAAATGCTGGCTTGCTTGCAAAAATTACTGAGGTCAGTGAGAATGCCAAATTCAAAAGTCCCATTTTTGGGCTACCGTGACCCATTGTCCAATTGAAAAGGGCATCCCAAGGGGGATTATGGATCTGACTTAGAACTTAGATCACCCATGTCTAATCCTTGGGGCCAGTGGGCAAGAGCAAAGGACCAACGTCCCAGTCGTTTGGTTGGGCCTACAGACAGAGAACCTGAGGTGGAGAGGATGTCTTTCCATCCAACCTAGGTCCAGAGCCTTGTGACGGAGAATCTGGTGGAGAGGATGTCTCCCCAACCAACTCAGGTCTGGATCTTTGTGGCAGAGACCATCTCTGATGCTGTCACAGTTTGTGGACAAAGAGGCCAGGAATGGCCACCAAGGATAGACATGGCTAGGGACTTACCATTGCCATTGCAGAGTTGGGGAAAGAAGAGGTCTGATGGTCCCGTGTTGCAAAGAGGAAGAGGAGGGCACCCGGGCCGTCCTGGATGGCAAGGCGGGTACTCACTCCTCCCAGGTTTTGGCACCAAATGTAAAGTTGTGATGCAGGGAATGAGGCAAGCAGGCCGAGTAAAAAGCAAGAGGTGCTTTATTCTGCACTCCCACCCTCCTGGGTGAGGTTCACCGTCCAAAGGTGGGGGCTAGTGAAGTGCACACCTAGGGCCAGCAGGTTGAAATTTTTTTTTTTTTTTGCAGTATTGGGGATGGAATTCAGGGGCAAGCTATCTCCAAGCTATACCTTCACCCTATTTTTATTGTTTATTTTGAAACAGAGTCTCACTGAGTTGCAAAGGGCCTCACTAAGTAGCATCCTCCTGTCTCAGCCTCCCAAATGCTAGCATTACAAGAGTGGGCCACCTTGTCCAGCTAGGTTGAAACTTTTTATGGGGCTGCTTTGTGTGTGTGTGTGTGTGTGTGTGTGTGTGTGTGTGTGTGTGTGTGTGGTGATACTGGGGTTCCTGGAAACCCTTCTACCTCCGGGCTACACTCCCAGACCTATTTTATATTTTTACTTGGAAACAGGGTCTCCTAAACCAGCAAGGCTGGCTTCGAACCTGCGTGATCCTCCTGTCTCCGCCTCCCAAGCGTAGGGATTACAGGCATGTGCCACCACACTCAGTTTATGGGGCTGCTTTTTGAGGGCGGGGATGAGCAGGGAGTTGGGGGCTTTCCTGGCAGTTAGGTTGCTGTTTCTTAAGCAGTGATCCCATTGAGGTACTCGGTGACACAGGTGTTTTACTGATATATGCATCTGCCAACCAGAACTTTTGGGGGCGGGGCTGCCAATGTCCCTGCTCCAACCTAACACTGACATGTTGATTGTTTTGAGTTAAACCCACTCAACAAATATCAGGTGCCTGGAGAGCGCTCTGATCTTCCTTCTTGAGAACAGGAGAGAAATTTCGTTGAGAAAGATGTCTTCCATACACCAGACATTGTCACTAAGGTTGAGAAGATGAGGTTGAGGTAAGTATATAGAAACAATCTTTGAGACGGGCGTGGTGGCGCACGCTTGTAATCCCAGCATTTGGGAGGCTGAGACCGGAGGATCGCGGTTCGCCAACATCCTCAGCTACTTAGTGAGGCCCTCCGCTGACAGATTAAGTATAAAAAATTGGGCAGGGGTGTAGCTCGGAGGTCAAATTCCTCTGGGTTCAATCCCCAGACCTGCCAAAAAGAAAAAAAAAGAAAAGAAAAGAAAAAAATCTTTGTTCTGCTCACTCTTGTCTCCCAGTTATTACTCTACTAAATTAACCACTCAGACCCAATCTCTTGTCTCATATTTTCACAATTTAATGCTCTATGTCCAATTCAGCATATAAACATTCAACTCTACTTCCCTGGCTTTCTTTCTTTCTTTCTTTCTTTCTTTCTTTCTTTCTTTCTTTCTACTGGGGATGAAACCCAGGGGCATTCTACCTCCGAGCTACAGCCTCAGCCCTATTTTTTATACTTTATTTTGAAACAGGGTCTCACCGAGTTGCAAAGAGCCTCACTAAGTAGTAGCTGGGGCTGTCCAAGAATCGCAATCCTCCTATCTCAGCCTCCAAATGCGCTACCATGCCCGGCCCGGCCCTCTGTTTTCTGATGAAGGCACACACACACACACACACACACACACACACACACACACACACACCTTGTAATAAAGAAATTTGTGTCTCCCGCTCTTGATCTATTTTATGCAAAGAACAAAATAAAACACACAAACAAAAAAACCCACAACAAAACCCTAAGGCACCATAGGTACAATCTGTCTCCTTTAGTCTGCCAAGATCAGATTTCTGACGGGGTTCGAGGAGGGAAAGTGCACGTGGAGGAGCAAAAGATCCAGAGCAGGGCTGTAGTGGGGTGGTAGAGTGACCAGGCAGGGGCGTCAGCCAGGCGACCTGCCCACAGACACAGCATTTATTAAACCCTCAGGCAGGGAACTTACAGCACCAGAGAGCCAGGCCTGAGGTAATCTCAGCCCACGAAATGATAAGCATGAACTGTGACGGAAGGAAATAGGCATCGAGAGGCTGATGCGTGTTCTTGCTGCGGGGCTGGGAAAGAGCAAGGACTTATAGCGCGTTGAGAAGCCCTAACGCAGACCAGACCGGTTCCCTGAGGAATCCCCGCTCCGTTTACACGATAAACATAGCAAAATAAATGCAAGTTAGCCATCAGTTTATCACAAAAGGAATGCAGGCGAAGAACGGATACGAAAGCCGACCTTTAAAGAGTTGGCTGGCAACCCTCCCTGACTTCGAGTTTAAGGTTTATCAGGGATTCCAAAAAGGAATTGAAAAAGGACCAATCAGGACTCACATCTAAGTGATTTTAAAGTGGACCAATCAGGGCCCAGATATAAGAACCAATCAGAGCTCAGATCTAAGGACCAATCAGAGTTCAGGTTTAAGGACCAATCAGATGAGGAGTCAAGCTATATAAGCAAGTCTTCAGGGCCAACAGGAAGCACAGCAGCTGTGGAAGTCTTGAGCGAAGTTCTTTTCGGAGTTGTAGCAGTGAGAGGCGGAACCGTGGCGTCTTTTCTCTGGAGTTTTGCTGCACCTAGAAGCTGGAGCTTGACCCTCGTTGTGGGAGTGGAGGTGTATGACTTGCTGTACCAGAAGGAGCTGAGCCTAGTTTAAGCTTGGGCTTTGAAGCTGCCACACGCGTTAGTCCTTTACCCTCGAGGGCTGCAACACTCCTCGAGGGCTGCAACACTCCTCGAGGGCTGCAACACTCCTCGAGGGCTGCAACACTCCTCGAGGGCTGCAACACTCCTCGAGGGCTGCAACACTTAAGGGCTGCAGCAGAGCTGGAGCCTCAATTTTGCTGGAGCTGTGCTGCCCACGGGAGCCGAGGTGTACGACTTGCTGCACCAGAAAGAGCTAAGACCTTGGTTTAACCTCGGGCTTTGAAGTACATGAAGCAAGGCTGCCACACGTGTTTGTCCTTGGAGCTCCCCGAGAGCTGCAACACTTGTCGAGAGCTGCAACACTATTGGGAGTTGAGCTGCAATGCTTGCTGCAGCAGAGCTGGAAAAGCAGCCATATTAACAGCGGAGCTGCAATTACTGCTGGGCGCGGTAGCGCGCGCCTGTAATCCCAGTGCGTGGGAGGCGGAGACAGGAGGATCGCAGGTTTGAGGCCAGCCTGAGCCTAGCGAGACCCTGTTTCAAAAAAGTAAAAGAAAAGGAAAAATTGTCACTTCTCCTGAGTGCAGGTACCACGTACCTGTAACCCTGCTCCTTGAAAGGTCGAGGGTTATATTGGTGACCTGAGATAGAAAAAGCTCACGGGGGGCCTGAGGCGTGGAAGCATATCAGATGTGTGCTCCTGCGGAATTATGCTTATCACCCAGAATTAATCCGTGTCAGAGATACACATCAGGAGTGCTGCACACGTAACCTCTGTAAAAGCGTATCTGGTGCAAGTCTTAAAGGATAAGGGTGGAGATACTTTTGGGAGAGTAAATGGTTAGGAGCTTATAATATGGATGTGAGGAGTCAGAGCAAGCCCAGTACTTGGGAGGCAGAAGCTATCCAAGTTTGAAGCCAGCCTCAGCAACCTGCTTAAGCCTGTTTCCAAGTAAAAGGTTGGGGGTGTAGCTTGGAGGTAGAGCACCCTGGTGTCTAATCCTCAGCACCATGAGAAAAGGAAGGAAAGAAAGGGAGAGGGAGATTGAAAAGTATGACTGAGATCATAGGCAGAAAGAAATGGTACTGCTGGCAAAGCTGGGGTGGATAGAAGGTAAGTGGTGGGTGTGAAGGACAGAAGGTTGTGGGTGGGGACCTGATGGCAAGCATCTTTGAAAGGCCAAGGAGGAGAGGAACTGTTGGAACAAGAATGTAAAAAGCAAGGCTTAGATTCACCAGTGAAAGGGAAAAGCACAGGTGGCAGATGATGCATCACCCACAGGCATGGGGTTCTTGCTGCCAGATCCCATGGTTCCAGAGAAAATGCATGTTTTCTGGGTGATTCATCGTGGACATTGGTTCCATAAATATTTACTGAACAACTATTCTGCCAGGCACATTGATTTCACTTAGAATAGGCTGAGATGTGAGATTTCGCGGAAGACCATAAGCCTACGATCTCATGTATGTATGAGATCGGGAGATGCATGGCTTACAGGAATAATAGGTGTCTAACAACCAGATGGTTTTCTCCTCAAGGTACCTTTAAGGAGGATTTGCCTTTAGAAAACACCAGTGTGCTTGAAATTGTCAAAGGCAACCTGTGTGACTTAGGGAAATAACTCTGGAAAGAATGAAATCTGGCAGACAGTATGGAAGCAGAAGGGACATTTTGTGAAGAGTTGAGATTCCTTTAGATTCAGGTACCATTGAAAAACTGGTAAGAGGATGAGTCCAGGAAAAGGAATCACTGATGCTATGAAGGTGACAGTGAGGGTGAAAGTTCACCTGGGCAGTGGCCAAGGGCAACTTGAACACAAGACAGGAAGGATTAACTGCCCTTTATTCCAATAGGCATGCCAAAATAGTTTTTTAATTATTACAGAAAACTTCAAATCGACACAAAATAAAATCGCATAGTGAGCTGCCATGAATACTTCACCCAGCTTCAAAAGTGATCAATACTTTGCCAATCTTGTTCAACAGTCCCTACCCCAACTCCAGCTTTCATTTACTCCTGGGATGTTTTAAAATAAATAACAGACATATCATTTTGTTAAGGTTTTGGGGGAACTGTTCCTGGGAACCTCTTTAGGCTCCCAGAAACTTCCCGTAGTCGCAGGTTCTTGTTCTGAACCAGGATCGATATACACTAGCTCGAACTCTTGCCAAAACATAAATGAGTTTATTATTACGAAGATAGAAATACAGGTTGTAACTGTTATGGCGCCATTAGAGGGAAAGCTAGAGCTTAGAGTAAGGACTACGCCACAGAGTGACATATTGGGATACCCGAAACAAAGTCACCGATGATTCCCGGACACAGTATTTTTATAACCAGTCTTCTAACCCAACTAGACTCGCCCTTTCTCTGGGGCGGGGTGTGGGGGGAGATCTTTTGATGGACCAGCTCTGTCTCTGGCACAGACCCCCATGCCTTTTGTTACACTCAAAAATGTGTTAAGTTGCTTATCTAGCATCTGGGATTCCCCCACATCCCTTGAGGAAGTTTGCTTCTCTTAGAAATGTAAAAAGGCCCTAGGCGCCTTCTATTCTCTCACTAATTATACTTGGTGCCTGGAAATCTGCAGCTCTTTCCTTGAGGCTTCTGGCTTTTTTTTTTTTTTTCCCTACCAAAGATATATTTTAAAAATTGAAAATCTTTCCCAGTTCTGGTACATTAATATATTTTGAAGCCTCTTCCCAATACTGGTACAATTTGACTTCTTAGTGTGTATCTATGTGAGTGGTGGTGGTGGGGATATTAGGGATTAAACCCAGTGGTGTTCTACCTCTGAGCGACATCCCCAACTTCTTTTATTTGAGTCTCAGCTAGGCATGGTGGCTCACTCCGTGGTTCGCAGACAGCCTCAGCTACTAAACAAGGCCCTTCACAACTGAGTGAGACCCTGTTTCGAAATTAGAAAGAATATACTCCTGGCATGGTGGCACAGCTTGTAATCCCCACGCATGGGATGCAGAGACAGGAGGATCGTGCTCAGGTTCGAAGCCAGCCGTGCTGGCTTAAGAGACCCTATTTCCAAAAATAAAAAAAGCATAAAATAGGTCTGGGAGTGTAGCCGGGAAGTAGAAGGCCTTCCAGGAACCCCAGTACCACCAAAAAAAAAAAAAAAAAAAAAAAAAAAAAAAAGAAAGAAAGAAAGAATTTAAAGAGAATTTAAAAAATAGGGCTGTGGGTGCCTCTCAAAGGTAGAATGCCTCTGGGTTCCATTCCCGGTAAAAGAGTCTCACTAAGCTGTGGAAGGCCTGAGTAAATTGATCAGGTTGACCTCCAATGTGCAATCCTTCTGTTTTAGCCTCTCAAATTACAAGGATTATAAACATACACCACCACTCCTAATACAGTATGTATCAATAAATTTTTCTTCTTTGACATTGCCACAATTATTAAAATTAGTATTTTTAGAAAGTTGTTTCAACAATAACAAGATGAAAAATTTGCTAGGAATTTCTAATAAAATGTTGACGTTTAGGAAGCCCACAAAGAAATGCTGATACTAAGGAAATGATTAGTTAATTTTCGGGTGATAACTATTAAAAATTATATTGTAAAAAACCATCAACATGGGAAATATTTTATTTTGAAACAGAGTCTTACTAAAATTTTTGAGGGCCGCGCTAAATTGCTGAGGCTCGCTTTAAACTTGTAATCATCCTACCTTGGCTTCCCAAGTATTCGGATTACTGGTGTGTGCTACCACGCATGGCTGTTATGTGTAAATTTAATACATATACTCTACCTCTCTCCTTATGGAGCATATATACATAAACAGCTATAAGAAAGCTAAAACAATATATACTATCACATTTGGGAGTATCTGAAAAGTGTTTGCTTCTCAGGATGCTTGTGCTGTGTTGTAGTCTGGGCAAGGAATTAATGATAGTGAAAACCTTTTTCTAGTAGCAGAGCTTTCTTCGGTCTCACAACCCACAAATAAGAAAGGAAACCATAGTAGGTTCGGAAACACATGCTTAATGACGTAGGTGAAAGCTGCTCTCTATATGATCACTTTGTTATACATAGAAGTGACGGGAATCGGAGGAGTCTGGGTGACTCTCCCACGAGGGTCCTGCTGGGACCCCCGCGGCCCCAACTCAGTCCTGGTGTACTCCCCAAAAAGCTGGGGGAGCCTGGGGAAAGCGCAGCTTCCGGCGCAGCAGGGATCCAGGGACTTCCGGGAAGTGACGTCAGTGGTCCAGGACGCCGGGATGTGGAGCGCAGAGGCTGCTGGGAGTCGCGGTCACCGTGGAGGCGGCCTTGGAGCGGGCGCTCTCCGGGCAGGTCCAGCTGCGCGCCTGCCGAGTCTTTCTGAGGCCATTTCAGCTTGCGGAGGACTGACCGAGACTGCGCTCTCTCGCTCGCTACCTGAGGGCAAGAGGGACCCCCCAAGTCCGCCAGGAGTCCACGCGGCGGCAGGAATCCCGAGGACCCCAGAGAGCTGGGCGCGTGCGAAACTAGGCTGGAACCTCTGTGCTGTTTATCTTGTGTCTGGAAAACAAGACTCTACCAGGAAAAACAAAGTCGACTTAGAATTTTTTTTTTTTCCAATAATGGGGATTCTGCCTCTGAGCTACACCCCAGCCCTATTTTTTATTCTTTATTTTGAAACAGGGTCTCACTGAGTTTGGAAGGCCTCACTAAGTAGCCGAGTCTGGTTTTGAAGCTGCGATCCTCCTGTCTCAGCCTCCCAAGTACTAGGATTACAAGAGTGCCCCACCACGCCCAACGACCTACAACTTTTCAATCCCAGTTTGGGGGAAGAAGCAGAAAAGTCACATGAGGAAAATGCTAAAACTCCTTGGATTGAAGCCATTTCAAGCCATTTCTGATTGCTTTACCAGGGAATATTAAAGTAAACCTGCAAAATCCTCAAAGACATTGTGATTGGTGGGGTTACACCCCCCCCCCCCCGTGGTTTCAAAGTCTCCCAGAAGGATATGAATTACAGGAAGATGGGGTTCACGGGGAGAAGAAATCCGACACCAAAGGGTAGAAAAGCAGAAAACAGACTTAATGAGAACTCAAACAGTACAGCGCCAAGAGAAGAACTCTACAAGGAGCGTCCCTCTCAAGGTGGTTGTGCTGGTAGTGGAATGTGTGGGACTTCATAGATTTGTAGTCACCTATGGAAGGCAGCGTGTTGGCAAATTGCTTGGTAATACTTGTTTTCACATTATATACGACCTTAGTTTAAATCATTGATCGCTTTTGAGTAGCAACAACAGAAGCAATGAGAAAGTGTTAGGTTCTCATGTCCATAGGGCAGAATACAGTACAGAAACTGTAACTGGCACCTGTATTATGCAGTCAAGAATAGTAAGCACCCTAATAATACAAATGAATAATTCCACTGTGGTCTGAGAGTTGACATTGTATGATTTCCATTCTCTTAAGTATGTTGTTAATCAACATACTTAACAAGGAGTTGTAATTAACTCCTTGTTAATTGGCTAAGTTTAAGATTACAAATTCTTGTGCCTGTACCAAATGTAATAGCAAAAGTAACTACATTTTGTTTCTGTCAGCCATTCACACTGTTTCGCTCACTGCCCCCTTCCTTTCTTTCCCACTGCAAAAAAGTAAATTGTGCTGCTCAAGTTTGGGACATTAAGCTCTTGCCAAATAAGATATAGATAACTGCCCATTCTGCTTCTGCAAGATGGCTTGTTTGCTCTGGCTCATCTCAAGGCCACCTGCCTGTGTTTTTTTTTCTTTTCTTCTTCCCCTATATAAGTCCCCCTCCCCAGCAGATTTCTAGACTTAGGGTACCACCGCCTGTCAACTATTAAAGGCTTCAATTGGCACTTTCCCTTGGACTCTCGAATCTCTCATTTCTCGCTTAACCTGCATACAACATTGTGGTGGCCCACACTTGTAATCCCAGTACTTGGGATGGTGAGACAGGAGGATCACTGGTTCCAACCTTAGCAAGTCTTAAGACTCATTAACCTAGTGAAACCTTGTTTCAAAATAAAAATAAGTGGAGTGTTAGGAGGCTGAGATAGGAGGATCGCAGTTCAAGGACAGCCTCAGCTACTTAGTGAAGTGAAGTCCTTCACTACTTAGTGAGACCCTGTTTCAAATATAAAAAGACTAAAGAAATAGAGCTGGGGGTGTAGCTCAGAGTACAGTGCCCCTGGGTTCCATCTCCAGTACTAAAATAAATAAATAAATACATAAATAAATAAGTTAAATATAAATAAATATAAGTAAATAAATAAAATAGGGCTGGTGATTTGGGAGTGTAGCTCAGAGGTTTATTCTCTGGGTTTATTCACCAGTACTACACACATTCACATACAAAGAAATATGTATTTTTGGCCCAGAATATGATCAATACTGGTGAGTATGCCATTTTAGCTTGAGAGGAATATATTATCCTGCTTTTGTTGAAGCAGTGGGTAGATGGATATTATATCCAGTTGATTGGCATTTCTGTTCTTTATAAATTACCAGTCTTGGGTATTTTGTTAAAGTAGTATAAGTGGACTAAGACAGTGTTTCTTCAGCTGTGCCTTGCTCTTTTTACCAATACCTCTATGAGACACCCACCCCTAAACTAGCTTTCCACTTAGCTTCTACCCACCTTCTCTCATTTCCAAGCTATCCTGTCTCCTTTTCCAGATTAGTCTCCCCCAAACCAAACTTTCATAATCCCCTCACTACCTAAAAGATGAAATCCAAACACAGTCCACTTCTCAAGGATGCCATCATCTAGTTACACAATTCCAAATCACAATCTTATTTTTTACTTTATTGAACCCCTTACTGTAGCAGTACAGTTCACCTACTGGAACAAACAGGTGTTCTTCACCTCTTTTCCATAATGTGTACCATCCTTTTTCTTTTGTAAGTCTTGCCAAGGTCAAATTTAAGAGGTCTAGTATTTAAAGTCAACAGAATTGGAGCCATAGCTTGGCCCTTGGGTAATTAATTGAACATCTATAAGCTTCAATTTCCTTATTCTATAATGTGAATTAAATACCTCTATGTATAAAGAGCTTTTCATCTGGCACCAGCAAGCACTGAATTATCTAATATTTTCTACATCCTCTTCTTCACACCTGCCTCTTTGGACCTTTTTCTGTGGAGTATGGAGTATATGTTAAGTATTATGGGAGACATTTTTATGTTTCCAAGGACACTGTAGAATTATTAGAAGGCCAATGAAAAAATTCACCTTAATTCTGTTAGAAAAAGCTTTCTTTTTTTGTGGTACAGAGTAATCAACCAAGGTACATGCTACTTCTATGGTACACCCTCATTACTTTTGTTTTGAAATAGGGTCTCACCAAGTTGCTGCTGGTCTCACTACATTACTGAGTTACAGAACCTTTAAGGGGTCAGGATGAAACAAAAGGCTACAGGTAGATGTGAAACAGTGGAGTCATGGCAGCTAGCACTTGCTGAGCATTTATTATACACCATATATAGTTTTATCACTTATATGAATAAACTCTTTTATGGCTTACCACTGTTTCATGTGGAGAGCCAAGCAGCCAGTACCTGGAACTCTAAAATGTCAGTTCACAGAATAGTTAGATATAAGTCCAGATAGGACAAAAAAAAAAAGGCCAAAATATTTTAGATTACTTCATTATCCAAAACACTAAAGTGATGACACTGTTAAGTCAAACCCTCCTGGTTTCCACTGAAACTAGAATCCACCCTATGGAAAAAGGAACATGAGCAGGCATGGTAGCACAGGCCTATAATCCCAGTGATTGGGAGGCAGAAGCCAGAGGATCACGTGACCCCAGGAGTTAAATACTAGTTTGGGCACATAGTGAGGACCTATCTGGGAAGGAAAGAAGGAATAAAGGAAGGAATCCTATAAGAATCAGACAGCAGAATAGGAGAGAAAGTATCTAATGTAGGAGAATAAAATAGATTCATTGAAAAGGATTTCTTTTTCTTTTTTTTTTTTTTTTTTTTTTTGGGTGGTACTGGGCAACCCTTCTACCTCGGGGCTACACTCCCAGACCTATTTTATATTTTTATTTGGAAACAGGGTCTCCTAAGCTAGTGCGGCTGGCTTCAAACCTGCGCGATCCTCCTGTCTCCGCCTCCCAAGCGCGGGGATTACAAGCGTGCGCCACCACGCCCGGATGCAAAGAATTTCTAAGGTGATCGTGAGACTGAAAGGCCCACAGAGGAGGCAGAGCCTTTCAAACAGGATACATACGATTTCTGTAGAAAAAAAGAAATGAGGTATCTAAAGAGTACCATGGTTACAGTGAAAAGAAGCAAAATGTGAAAAGAGTGTGGTAGGGGCAAAAGCTGTCCACATGTGCTGTCTTTGTTTTGGGAAATCATAGAAAATAAGTAAATAGACTCAAACATGAGAAATCTTGAACTTATAGGTGTCAGAGATTTTTCGTGGGGACACTGGGAACTTGTGGGCTAATTTTGGATGAAATAGTAGTTTAATCTGGTACATAAATAAAGATAGGGCAATGAGGGAAGAACAATATATTTACTCTAATAATCTAGGCCCAAGATACTGACCAGGCAGCAGCAATGGGAATGGAGAGAAGGAAAGCAAGAAAGGAAATCAATTAGTAAACAATTTCAAATAAGGTCTAGTAGACTGGTTATATAGAGAATAAAGGGGAATCAGTAAGGCACTATCTACCAGCATTCAATATCTACTCAGTACTTTTTTTTATGTCTTATGTAAATTGAAAACAAATTTTGTCTTCAAAGTTTATAATTACTTGAATTACCTGAAGTATCATAACCTGATAAAATGATATTATAATGGTCTAACTCTGGCCCCAAATCACAGAGATGATCATTGCTAATCAGAGAAGTGCTAGAAGGTAGGAAGAGGATACATTAGTACAGGATCTTGGATCCTAAAAGAGAAGCTAAAGCTTTCAGACATAAGAGTGACCAAAAAGTGCCAATTCTACAAATGTTGAGTAGGAAGAGAACTGAGAAACAGGCACTGAGTCAGTCCTTGGAAGGATCAGCTTCAGATGGTGAAAGTCAGAGCCACAGAGTATAATTTCATGAAGTTTGTAAGCAAAGGAAAGGATTTTAAAAATAGGACAACAATTGAAAGCAAATGTTTTCAAGATAATGGAGAAAATAGCTGGGCATCATGGCCCACACTTATAATCCTAGTATTTGGGAGGCAGAGATGGGAAAATGGCAGGTTCGAGGACAGTCTCAGCAAGTACTGACACTCATCAACCTGGAGAGACTGTTTCCAAATAAAAATAAAATAGGGCTGGGTGCATAGCTTGCAGGTAGAATGCCTGTGGATTCAATCCTCATTACATAAGAAAAAATGGAGTAACAGTCTCCATGATTTTTTTTAGGACATTCTTGGTAAAGTTTCAATAAGAGGAAATGAGGATTCATTAAGCACATTAGTAAAATTGTGGATTATATTTTGAGGAAAAACACAATGACAAAAATGGTGAGGGAAGAGAACAAAAAAAGTATCTTTACAGGTCGAGACTGAATTTGCCCCAACACCATCACCCCCAAACTGGTGAGTGTTAGTCCTGCTCTGAAGCTAGTTTGCTTGTCTTCTCCTGGAGCTAGCAACTATGAACACATACACATGCACGCACACATGCACGCATGCACGCACGCACATGGCCTTTTTCATGTGAAAATGCTGATGTGTTTGGGAACCAGAGGATTCACTGATCATCTGGAAACTCAAGCCCCATGGAATAGCTAAGGTGAGAAACTGCAAGATGTCAGTAACTGCGTATGTTAAGGTTGCAGCCCTCCAGAATGTAAGACTGAATATGTTTCTCTTTTAAGGGCATCCCTTTGTTTTATTGATCATTTGCTTGGGCATATAGGAGAGAAAAATGGGAGATGTGAGAGAGGAAAAGGAAGGAAGGAAGAAAAAGGGATGGACAAAGAAAGAAAGGTTTGAAGCTGGGCTAGATAGCCAAAAGCTAAGGAAAATTCAAACACACACATAAATTTCTGCTGTGGGAGGGTGCACAAATGTGATCTTGCGCTCACATTCATAAAAGCTCAGACATTACTATTTAGTGTGAAGTTGCTGATGTCTGATGAGAGTTGAACTCTGGCTGAAGACTTGCCCACAGTCATTACATTTGTAAGGCTTTTCGCCAGTATGAGTTCTCTGGTGGATAACAAGGGGTAAGCTCCAACTGAAGCTGTCTGCGGATCGCGATCCTCCTGTCTCAGCCTCCTGAATGCTGGGATTACAAGAGTGCGCCACCACGCTGGCTCAGGGTTGCATTTTGATGCAGAGAATAAGAAAAAATATTTATTAACTAGCTATCATTCCAAATTGTAAGGATAGTTGGCTAGTGGGTATTAACTCTCTCTTAGTTCCAAGTTAGATATTCAGAAGAGTTGAGTGGGCTCCTTCTCATTCCATTTCTTAAAATCAAACTGAGAACTCTTAAGAAAAAAGTTTAAAGGCATGGAGCATAAGCTTGCAGTAACTTGGAATCAACCAGCTGTTACACAAAGCTGTGCTGTACTGGTTCTATAGAGTGCTGGGAATGAGACAGGCAGCCTAGGGCTTCAGCAATGATGTCAAACAGGTGATTCATATTTGTTGGGGGTCTTAGTCCCCGCGACTTGGGAGAGAAGGACCTGAAAAGAAGGACATAGACAATTGCTCTCTCAACAGCTGACAAATCTTTATTTTAGCAAGCTGTTTTTTATATACAAAGCTGTGCTCTGGCTATGTGGCTGTGTGGCATACGATTAGGTTAACAAGGCTCAGAGAACAAAGCTATCTTGAGGGTACGTGAAAGACATAACATGTTTACAGTGTCTAAGAGATAAGGTATAGTTTAAGGATGTTATGTACTTTCCCACGGACTATTTGAGGAGAGAGATCAAATGAACTAAATCAAGGGCAGGAACTCGGATATGACCCAAAGCTCGTTCTCACTACAGCCCAATCAACAAGGGTGGGAAAGAACATCAAGTTCACCTAGAGTCCAGAGGATGCCATGACCTTTTGTCATGCCTCTGTTAAGACTCTGCTGGCATCTTCTATTCCTTCAGGTTTCATCCATGTCTTCCCTCACATATTCCTCACGTTCCTTATTATATCTATTACACGGGGCCCTGATTTTTGTGAGTGAGGAGAAGGATGGGCCAGTCCATCAAGGATCAGTTCAAAAGATGGCCAAATATCATTTCTTCAAATATACAATGTGGAAGTGTTGGTGCAAAAGCTACAGTGGCCAGAAATACTATAGTTATTAGAATAAACTCATTGCAGAAGATCTTGTCCTTGTGCTGGAACTGAGTCCATCCTTCAGCTGGACCATGGGGCTTGTATATTTTTATTATACAACAGAAAACTAAGAGGACTGTTGGGTGGCAGTGTCTGAGCCCTATCTGAAAATGCCAGTCTTCCTTGTCTTTTAACAATCTATTGGACCAGGAGTTGCAAGTGAAGTAAAATTTGCCTTTAAAATGAAGAGAACTCTACCAAACACTATGGCTCTTAAGAAGAGATGTGAATTAATGCTAGTTGAAAAATTTAAAAGGCTCTAAGCATGGTGGCACACATCTGTAATTCCAGTACTTGAGAGGCTGATGCAGGAGGATGGCATGTTTTCGGCCAGCCTCAGCAACATGAGGTCCTCCACAACTTAGTGGGACACTGTTTCAAAATAAACAATAAAATAGTACTGAAAATGTAGCTCAGAGGTAGAACACTCCTGAGTTCAATTCCTACTATCAACACCAAAAAAATTAAGTAATTTTTTATTCCAACTCCTTAAATCCATTTTTTGCCCTTCTATCGGACAGCTGAGGCTGTCTGTGAACTGATCCTGCTGTCTCAGCCTCCCAAATGCTGGGATTACAAGCATACGCCATCACACCTGGCTTGTGTTATGTTAAATAGATTTGTTTATGTAGTATGTTTTGATTTGTTCATTATTATTATATAGAAATACAACTGATTTTTATATTGATCTTGTAGTCATATTGATCTTTTATCTAACTCACCTCTGTATTTCCAGGTTTCTTCCAATATTGGCTTTCTCTTTGTGAATTCTTCTGTTTTCACTCCTTACAATAAACCTGTTTTAGAATTATCCTGCTGCTCTACTGTTGACTTCTTGGTCTCAGGCCAAATCTTCCCACCTAAAAGACAGACTTTTACTTAGAAGATAAAAAATATTTTACTTATGTAAGAATATATGCCCCTGAGTTCCATCCCCAGTACCTCCAGCCCTATTCTATTCTTTTATTTTGAAGAAGGGTCTACTAACTGGCAGATGGTCTCACTAAGTCGCTGAAGCTGGGCACAAACGCGAAATCCTCCTGTCTCAGCCTCCCAAGCACTGGGATTACAAGTGTCTGCCACCATGCCTGGCTAACAATCCTTTTTTTCTTCTTCTTTTTTTCAGGTACTAGGGATGGAACCCAGGGGCATTCTGTGCCTGAGCTACATCCCCAGCCCTATTTTTTATTCTTTACTTTGAAACAGGATCTCACTGAGTCACAAAGGACCTACCTCACTAAGTAGCTGGGGCTGTTGGCAAACTGTGCTCCTCCTGTTTCAGCCTCCCAAATGTTGGGATGACAAGAGTGCTCCACCATGCCCGGCTACAATCCAGTTTTTAACACAAACACATGAGAGGAAAAGGTGGCATTGTTTTTATTGCTTTCCATATTTGTACCTCTCTAATAAGTGACTTATAAAACTTAAGTGGAGCCATGCCCACACCTGTCATCCCAGCTGCTCAGGAGGCTGAGGGTGGGAGCATTGCCAAGAGACCAACTTGGGCACTTTAGGGGAGAGCCTGTCTCAAAATATGTATGCAAGAATTATGTTAATATAAGTAACACGTGACGCCAGCCTGAGGAGGCTGAGGGTGGGAGCATTGCCAGTTGGCCAACTTAGGCACTTTAGGGGAGAGCCTGTCTCAAAATATGTATGCAAGAATTATGTTAATATAAATAACATGTGAAGCCAGCCTAATGTCTTCCTGAGCCTATGCTAGAGCAAGAAGCCCCTGTACATATATCATGTGACAGTATCATATGATGCTCCCACCTTACAACACTTTCCATCACATTTTCTATTCCAACACATGATGTGCCATTTTAATATCTGTAATAACGTTTGTGTGTTTTACTGGGGATGGAACCCATGGTATTGTGCCTCCAAGGTACACCCCCAGCCCTATTTTATTCTTTAATTTTGAAACAGGGTTGCCAAGTTTCACTAAATTGTTGAGGCTGGCCTGGAACCGGTAATCCTCCTGTCTCAGCCTCTCCTTACTGTACTGGGATTACAAGCGTATGCCACCACACCCTTTTAATCTTTTTAAATCAGATGTTTAATAATTTTTTAAACAGTTATTTGTTGCCATTGGCAACGGTGTATTTATTTATTTGGTACTGGGGATGGAACCCAGGTGCCTTCTACCTGCAGGCTACACTCTGAGACCTATTTTATATTTTTATTTGGAAACAGGGTCTCAATAAGTTGCTGAGAGCCTCACTAAGTAGCTGAGGCTGGCTTTGAAACCTGTGCGGTCCTCCTGTCTCAGCCTCCCAAGCGCGGGGATTACAAGCCTGCCGGGCTTCGGTGGTATAGTTATGTTAAAGACTGATACCCATGCACCGAGGAGCCCAGAGTGGCTGGGCGCTGGGCCTCCCCGCGGTCCCGCCGCCCGCCGCCCGCGAGCCCTGCAGACCCTCGCGCCGCGGCCCAACCGTCCCGAACCGGGCTGGCCCAGGCCGAGACACCGCAGGCTGCCGCCCCTTGAGCCCCCCTGCGCCTCGGTCGCCATGGGCAGCTACTTGGGCAGGCCGGGACGCCGGCTCGACGCGCAGGAGAGGCCGGCCGGCCGCCGCCCCGCCCCGCCGCTCTGCAGAGTCCAGCGCGTCCAGCGCGTCCACCCCGCGCCGCGGCACAGACCAGCGCGGCGGCCGCGGAGCTGGGAGCCCGCCGCGCCCTTGGGCGTCAACGAGGCCTGGAGGCGCTTCCCCATGCGGAAGCCCCCGAACTCCATCGCCGGGCCCTCTCCCTCCGACTGGTGGGAGAGCTACCTCAAGCGGAGTATCTGGTCCCTTCGCCACCCCCGGCGCACCTGGAGCCCGGTGACTGTCAAGATCTCCCCTCCCGAGCCGAAAGCGCCCCCCTCAGTATCCCTGGCAGATGTGATTGCCTCTGCTGAGCCCTCCGAGGAGCTGCCGGACCCCTGCTCAAAGGAAACAGTGCTGAGGGCCCTCAAGGAGCTCGGAAGAGCCGGCAGGAGGCCGCAGCCAGAGCTGCTACGCCCCCAGGCCAGCGGGGGGCGTCCAGAGGCCACCCGGTCAGCCTTCAAGCCCCTCTCGAAGGCCGGAGCCCGCGCTGCTTTTGTGCCCAGGCCTGGGCTTCTGAAAAGGGGCCTCCAATCCTGGAGCGTTGCTCACAGCCCGAAAAGGCCCTGTTACGGCTCTGAACACACAGGAGGGCCCCCGAGCACCAAAAGAAACGCCATCAGCAGCTCTTACAGCTCCTCCTTCTCACAGCCTCGAAAGAGAAGTTTTCCCGACACTATTCTCGAGACTCCAGAGTGGCCAGTGAAAAAGAAGGGAACCGGTCACCGGCCGGTCTCTCCAGTCCTGCCAGTGTCTGGCAGTTCAGGGCAGCACAAGACTGGGCCACTGCTACCTAGCTCTGGGAACCTGTTGTCCACTGCCGGGTCTCCCAAGAGTGGTAATCCAGGCCCAGATGAGGATGCAGCCTTGGGCAATGAAGCTGGGCCGGTGAGGAGCAACAAAACCAGAGTGGACACAGTCCAGGCCACCCCACAGCCTGTCCCTGAGGCCTGCGCTCAGCCTTCCCTCTCTCTCACTCTGCCTTCTTCAGGGACAGTACCCTGTACCAGCACCAGTCCTCAGCTGAAAAGCTTAAAGAGAAAGTGGAAATCTCTAGGTCCACTGGCACCCCCACAGCCCACTGGACGGGAAGCCAGGATGACCCCTGCATCTCTGAAGACGCCTGGTCCGCAGGCTGCACATGAATACTCACAGTCAGATCCCCTTCCAGGTGCCTCTGCAGACTCAGAGCCCACAGCCACCTCTCTCATGCTGACCTCAGACACGGCCCGGCCACCTCCAACCCCTCATGCTGACAGGTCTGCTCTGCCCCCAGACCCACCTGTTGTGACCCATGCAGCACCCAGTAGGCAGAGTGCCCTGTTCCAGAAGATGTCCGACCCGGCTCCCCATCTTCCTGCATCTGTACCCCCTGCCGTGGCCTCCACTTACCCAGCATTAAGACCTAACTGGGGGCCCCTGCACAATGGTGAGACCCAAGGCTCCTTGTATTCCGGGATTTCGGTCACGGCTTCAGCATCTTCAAGCTCTTCCCTCTCCAGCACTCCAGGCATCTCTATTCCCACCTTCCAGCCGGTCTTTGGCAGCGGAGAACCTCTCAGAGCCCTGCCAGTGATAGCGCCCTCCACCCCCAGGCAGCCCTCTCCACCACTCACTCCTGCTGCCACTCACCTCCACAGCCCGGCCGAGGCCACCTCTGGGGCTCTGTCCACCACCCTGGCTAGCCTTGCCTTTAAACCACCTTTGGATTTTAGCATAGTGAATTTGAGTGACATTGTGGGCAGTGCAGACAGTGCGTGCTCCTGCTCCTTCTCTGGCTCTTGCCACACCTTCCTGCTCGGGACAACCCAGGCCCTCGGGGCTGGCTTCTCCCCAGTTACAGGCTTCCTGCTTGTACCACACCAGAATCCTGCCATTTACACTGTGCACACGATCACTATCTTCGCCCAGGTTTTTTCTAGTATTATCCAGATGTCCCTCCGTAGGAGCACAGCTAATGCTGGAGGAGTGGGCAGCCCTGAGTCCCCCGCAGCCTGGCTTGCATTCTCATCCAGCACCTCCGGCCTGATCTCGGCACTCATAATTCCCTTGGGGTTGAGCTTAAGGCCACCTTTCTTACTGTCCCCAGGGGTCGCTCCCCAACCTGCATGTGGGACCATGGATGGGCAGAGGCAAGGTTTCCCCCAGCCAGCTCCAGCCCCAAGCTTCAGCAACTCTTTACCTTTTGGGAGCTCTGCAGTGACATCCCCTGCCCCAGTGTCAGCTCCAGCTCAGCCATTGCTGGACTGCACCCCACAGTCAGCCCCGGGGTGGGTGGCACCCCCAGGCTGTGCAGCTCATAAGCCTGCTGGCACCCAGCCAGGCCAGGGCAGCCCTCCAGCTGGCTATCCTCAGGGGCAAATTAGCCTGGCTAACTTTGGAGCTAATGCCCAGAACTGCCAAAATGGGGCTTGTGGCCCTGTGTTTGGCAGCACAGCCCCACGACCATTTGCCTTTGGGGGAGTAGTGACCCCGATGGACTGTGGGGAGCCAGGGATGGTGCTGAGAGGAGCTACTAGCACCACAACCCCCTGTGGAGACGGCTGGAGTCTTTCCAGCCCAAATGCACCTCTTTCCTTGAGGAGACCCAGCATTTCTGAAAGAAAGCCTATGTTTGGGGCCGTCTCGGTACCTCCCCTCGCTCAGAGCACCTCTATCCCTGTACCAGTGAGGGCAAGCAGCAGCCTTGGCTTTGGGATGCCCTCTCCACCTTCCCAGAGCTCTCATCAGTTCAGATCATCAGGCCTTTCCTTTTCTTTTGGTGCAAAGTCATCTGCAAGGAGCCGGGAGCCTGGGCGTTCCCGAAGGCATTATGCCCACAAGAAATAGCCATTTTCCCTGTCACCAGTACCCTGATTTAGACCTCAGTTTTTTTCCAGTTCTGTAAATCAAACAGAGCCTGATCAAAAGCAAAAGCTTTATTTAGATCCATCAGGACACCATCTAGTAGTAACACAAATGAGTGTGCTTGACCCACTAGGCTTGGACAGCACCTGGACTGCCCTTTCCACCCACTCATGGCCGGTGTGAACTCACTCCAGCCACTGCCTCCTGCTCTTTCCCTAGGAACAGCCATGGCAGGAAGGCAGCAGATGCAGCCTAGATGCCCCTGAATCTCTGGGAGGATGAAGAGATTCTCCCTAAATCTGAGCTTTCTTTGATTTGGATCTAAGAAGTGGTTGTCTTTCCTGGGTCCCTGTCTGTGGCTTTGTTCCCCAGAAGGCTCTTGAAGGAGCTTTGAGTATTCTATGGCCTTGAACCCATCTTTTCTTTGGGGATCCGTGGTTGATCCTGGAGGGCACTCTTGTGTGCAGCTCTTGTTGTACCCCTCCCCACACCAACCTGTTTTAATCTTTTCCTGAAAGAGGTTATGGTCCCGTTCCATTCTCCTCTCTGCCAACTTAATCTATGGAGGATTCATGAATGAAGACTCAACCTGTCAGACCTACAGGAGTTGCTGCTCATTCCAAGTTAGGGAAAGTTTGGGCCAGTATCGCTCCAGGCTGGGAGCAAGCAGCTTGACCTTTCCCGGTGCCGCGCCGCTTTCCCACATGCACAGAGGTGTGCTCACTCTGTCGATGTGTATTTTGTGCATCTGAGTTTAGAGCAGGAGTGACTTGTAGAAAGGGTACTATGTTGATAGATCCCCATTCAAATTGTGTGACAGTTTCTAGGCTTTGGCTGATGGGGTGGGACGAGCAGCACCACCGCTTCATGGCCACACCTGCTTACTCCTGAGCTGACATCATTTTGACTTGAAGGGATAGGTTTTCAGGAAGTAACAGGGCAGGGGAGAGAAGGATGGGGTGATGCCTCCTTATTCGTCTCGCTACATAATGACCACACTCCCTCCAAGACCTGTCAGAAATGCTCATTTAGGACCAAAGCTTCCATTCCATTTTTTTTTCTTTTTATCTGTACTTCATTGAATTACACCTCTGCACATTCACACTTCTTCCAGAAGGGGTGGGCAGGACAGGAAACCCTTGAACCTGAGGACAACGCAAGAAAAGAAGAAACAGTAGGTGTCTAACTAAGGTGGCCACATTGTATAACCCACAAGAGGTCTGTGAGTACTTGTGACATTCTCCTTCGCCCTGCTTAAAATCCTGACAAAAAACCCCGGTAATAATGACTCCCTGAGTACGTTTACCACCTATCCCCTATTTTATGGGTACCTTGGAAGAGATCTAATTGGAAAAATAGGCAATCTTAAATTGGATCAAATAAAAATGAATTGTTAAAATAAGTCTATGATATAGGAATTACTGCAAACACACATGGACATGGAGGCAGAAAGGTATTAGGAAACCTGCCAAAGGCCACCCAGTCAGTAAAGGCCAGTGTGGTGATTTAAGCCCTAATGGCTCTAGCATGCGTGATTTTCCCTCCCGAATGCAGACCACCAGAGTTAAAATAATAAGCCAGGTGTTTCTGAGTGTGAGTATCTATGCTCCTTTGACTTACTAAGGCATCCCTCCAACCCAAGCTTTCCAGTCTTAACAGAGGAGCAGGAAGGAAAGCATGAGACGCTACTGCTCTGCACAGTTTCCAGTAACGTGTGTGCCTGGTTTTGTGCCTTGACTGGATGCTCAGAGGCAGCGGGCAGCTTCTGTTTTGGAGGTTATACCTTGGTGTGTATTTGTTACAGAAGCCAGTGAGCCAGGTACAAGTGATGGGTGGGAGCAGGGAGGGAATGATCTTTACTAACGCTTGAAACTTGAACTCTGCCTGGCGGTGTGTTGTGGGCACCAAGTGGAGGGAGTGGAGGCTCATGAGAAAGGGCACAGCTGGCAAAGGGTGGAGCGGGACATCTGGGATGACTCCCAGCGGGCAGGCACAGCTGGGGTGAGGGGCAGTCACAGGCATGCTTACGGCCGTGCCGGGCACCATGGACAGGGTGTGACTCAGACTGTCTGTGATGTGAGGAAGGAATCAAATGGGAACAGACTGGAGGCTTGGATGTATGGGGAGGTTTCTGTGGACCACCAGCAAGTGTCGAAAATACGGGGCCAAGTCAAGTGGCCAGCTGGTGGCTAACAGCAGGAAGGGCAGAGACTCTGAAGCCAGACCTGAGGATTCCTGAAGGTCTGACCTGGAATTCTCTAATGGTTTAGACTACCACTCCACTCGTGTCCTTTTTTTTTTTTTTTTTTTGGCACTAGGGATTGAACCCAGAGTCATTCTACCTCTGAGTTACACCCACAGCCCTTTTTATTTTAAAACAATATTTTGCTAAGTTACTGAGGGTCTCACTAAGTTGCTGAGGCTGGCCTCAAACCTATGATTTTCCTGTCTCAGCCTCCCAAGCACTGGGATAACAGGCCTGGATACCACGCCCTGGCTGCTGGCTGCTTGCTTCCTATCTAAGGCACAGGCTTGTTAGACAGCCTCAGGGATCTGCAAAGCCCAGCCCTCTAGCTTATGAAACTGGCAGAGGTTGCCTCTCTGGCCAGTCCTCTCCCTCCCAGCTCCTGTCATGACGATCCTTCCAGGTGTCGGCTGGTCAGTGCTGCACACTGATGCTGGGATTGGCCAGCACCAGCTTTTCTGTATCTTCCAGGTACTCCTTTGTTTGCCCCTCACTCCCTCAATCTACTGAGCTGTTCTGGGCTTTTTTTCCTCAGGGAAGGGATGTAACAAAATAAAAGAAGCGACGGTCTCTTCAGTTTTTTTTCCTGGATTTGGTTCTCAAAAGCATACAGATTTGGGGGTGGCAGAAAAGGACCAAGGTAGAAGTAAGTTTGGGGAAGACATGGGGTTAGGGCCAATGGAAACTGAGGAAACAGAGGAATTGGGAAGATTCCCCTGGAGTGGAGAGAGGAGGGACAGAGTTAAGCAATGAGAGGTGGAGCCGATGGTCCCTGATGAAGGTATCTGTAGGGACCCTGAGGAAGGTATGGATGTGGAATTAAGAGCAGGAGGAGCCTTAGGCAGCCTCTGAGAAGTACTGATCATCGGTGTAGTAGAATCTTGGCTGATCCAAGTATCTTCAAGGAGAATGAAAAGTGCATCAGACAAAACCTTTGTGTCCTAAAGGGTCAAGTTCAGTTTCATGCTGATCATAAACCCAGGTCCTGGGAACTTTAATTTCAATATCCTTATCTTTTTTTTTTTTCTTTTTTTTTTTTTTTTGTGGTACTGGGGGTGGAACCCAGAGGCTTCCTACCTCCGGGCTATACTCCCAGACCTATTTTATATTTATTTAAAAACAGGGTCTCACTAAGTTGCTCAGAGCCTCATTAAGTAGCTGAGCCTGGCTTCGAACCTGTGTGATCCTCCTGTCTCAGCCTCCTAAGCGCGGGGATTACAAGCGTGCGCCACCATGCCCGGTTCTCAATGCCCTTATCTTTTAAAAATAGAAATTAAATTGAGCTCCAGAAAACTAAGAAACATTTCTTGTCATCTGGTTGCACTGGCACACACCTGTAATCCCAGTACTTAGAAGATTAAGACAGAGGATTGCAGGTTCAAGACCAGCCTTAGCAACTTAATAAGACCTTTAGCAACTTAATGAGACCCTGTTTCAAAATAAAAAATAAAAAAGGCTAGGCAGAATAACCCTAGGTTTAATCCCCAGCAGAAAGAGAGTAGAAGAAGAAGAAGAAGAAGAAGAAGAAGAAGAAGAAGAAGAAGAAGAAGAAGAAGAAGAAGAAATGTAATAGTAGCAGTAGTAGTAGTAGTAGTCGTAGTAGTAGCAGCAGCAGCAGCAGCAGCAGCTGGATATGTTAGCAAACATCTGTAATTACAGTACTTGGGAGGCTGAGACAGAAGGATCACAGGTTCAAGGACAGCCTCAGCAAGTAGTAAGACTCTCATCAACCTAGAGATATCCTGTTTCCAAACAAAAAATAAAATCAGGCTGGGGTGTAGCTCGAAGGTAGAATGCCTCTGGATTCAAACCTCAGTATGGAAGAAAGAAAAAAAGAGAGAAAGAAAGAAAGGGAAAGGAAGGGAAATATTTATTTCTTGCCTCACTGAGGATTTTGTTTTGTTTGTTTGTTGCTGTACTGGGGATTGAACCCAGGGGCATTCTACCTCCGAGCTACACCTCCAGCCCTATTTTTTATTCTTTATTTGAAACAGGGTCTCACTGAGCTACAAAGGGCCTCACTAAGTAGCTGAGGCCGTCCAAGAACCGCGATCCTCCTGTCTCAGCCTCCCAAATGCTAGGATTACAAGCATGCACCACCACGCCTGGCTTGTCACTGAGGTGTTAATCCATTTGATATTCAAAGAAATGTGTCTGTTTGAACCATGGAACTGGACTTCGGATAGAAAGATCTCCCAAGGAGGGACAAGCCTCTTCTCTGGCTGCCTGCAACTCTTCATGAAGATCATGTACCATTATCGTTTTGTTCGGCTTCCTGTTATCCATTGTCTTGAGTGGGTAGACAGGTCCAGTGCTAAACAGTAAAGCCCAGGAGTTGGACAGGCACTGCATCTTGAGGTCCTAAAGTGGACACCAGTACTCGAAGGAGTTGCTGTTCTTTCCTGGTGGGTATTAGACAAGACTTCTAGATAGCTGCTGCACACAGCCTCGTCAGTGCTGAACCTGTGAGCCATCCTTAAGGGGGAAGGCTATACCCTGCCTTTGTTCTTGTGAGTTGCTGCTGGAGTAGGTGTCCTATCAATACAGACCTCAGCCACAGTGGCTGCTGAGCACCTGGAATATGGCTTGACCACATCAAGGTGTGATTTTGTTTTGTTTTGTTTTGCAGTGCAGAGAATCAAACCCGGGGCCTCGTGCATTCCAAGAATGTGCTCCACTACTGGACTGTACCCCCAGCACAAGATAGGATGTAAATATAAAATATGAATTTGATTTTGTATACTTCGTATTAAAATAACATGTTTTCTCGTTAATTAGATGTTGAAATAATAATTTAGATATATTGGATTAAAGAATACATATTATTAAAACCAGTTTCACTTGTCTTTATTCTCTGGGACATTTATATAGTGTATCGTATGTGGCGCACCTTTGTCGCTTGATTCCTGTTTCTTTTCCCAGCTGTGGCAACCCACATTTTGTATCCCACAGACTTATCAGTGAGCTTATCGCCATTGCCCACTGACTAACATAGCTCTAACTTTTCCTTTGAAAACTCAATTTTGACATTCTTTAATCAACCAAACACTTGCCATTGATAGGAAAAGGAGAGTGAAGCTATTGTCCATTCGTAGAGTGCAAATTCCTTCTGAGAAAAAATGACTACCCTTCTGTTGGAGATTAAATAACCCATATTTATATCACACTTTCTACACTGAAGAAAGAGTCGCCATCAGTGTTGGTTGTCTGGGAAAACGGACTTTGGGAAGTCCCGTCAGAGAAAAGATATTCTTTCTACCAAAAAATATTGAACTACCATGCGCAGGTAGTAGATCTTATTTATTTATTTATTTATTTATTTATTTATTTATTTATTTATTTGTAGTACTGAGGATGGAACCTGGGGGACTTTTACCTCCAGGCTACAACCCCAAACCTATTTTATATTTTTATTTGGAAAGAGGGTCTCACTAGGTTGCTGAGAGCCTCACTAAGCTGCTGAGGCTGGCTCCAAACCTGCGATCCTCCTGTCTTAGCCTCCCAAGTACTGGGATTACAAGCATGGGCCTCCATGCCTGGCCGCTCATACCATTTTTTAATTGATAAATCATAGCACTTCAGGATATAATGGAAATTTTGATCTATGAATACAGTGTGGAGTGATTAAATCAGGCTAATATAGCTATCACCTCACTCACCTACCATTTTTATGGTGGGACATATATAACTAGATTTAGGCAAGTTTCTAAAATCTCAGAGCTGGTATTACAGTTTTTAAGGAGGTGTCTGTGGATAGCATTCTCTTTCAAAGGAATGAGAGATGAGATCTCCTAAATAGCATAGGCACAACAGGGTGGGAGAGATGCGGGAAGAAGTGACATTTCTCTGAGCATGTCTATTTTTGTATGAGAAGGGGGGAAAATACTGAAACTAAAAGCAAAATGAAATAAGTGAACTTAATTGTATTTCAAGGGAATATTTGATCATATCGAAGGGACAAAAAGAAGAAACCAAATCAAGTTATTTTAACAGCATTTGAACCAGGGTAAGAACTACAAATTCTGTGCTCTTTTTAATTGATTTTTTTTCCTGTTGTCATATGCTCAAAGTAATTTTGAAAGTATATTGGGTGTATTATTTTTCTTTTTACTTATTTTTAATATAGTTCTAGGGATTAAGCCCAGAGGCATTCTGCATCTGAATTACACCCCCCAGCCCTATTTTATTTTCTGTTTTGAAATAGGATCACACTAAGTGGCTGGGGTGCTTCACTGAGTTGCTGAGACTTGCCATGAACCTACGATCCTCTTGTCTCAGCTTCCCAAGTACTGGGATTACAGGCTTGTGCCATCATGCCCTGCGAGGGGTATTATATGATAGAGCAGATGAGTAAATATGTTGATGTCACCTCAGACAGTACTCTTGTTTGGGAGGAGGAACATAGAAAATAAGAGAGAACCTTGTGGAGACAAGTTGGAACTGAAAGTATCATTGTGAGCTCATGATTGTTAAGATATGTATGTGCACACACATGTATTTCATACATTTAAACACGTGAATATGTGTTTTTATGTGTGTACACACATGTATTTCCTAGATATTTTTGCCAAGAGGTTCCCAGAATCAACAAGCACACCTAGTCTCTGGTATTGGTCTCTAATAGATCACATCTGAGAAAGAGCTGACTGCAGGACTTGGACAGGGTGGGTCAGTTGAGCCTGGAACAACTTGTTACACCAGAAACACAGGACTTTTTAATATGAATATACCAAAATGGAACAAGGACACAGCTGTCAGCCTGAGAGGGCTCCCACTAACCAAATCTGGGTGGATTTGAGCAAACACATCATTAAAGGCAACAATGAATCGTAAGCCATTGAAAAAATGGGATTTCACCAGTTCATGCTGATAATAAATACTTTGATCCAAGTTAAGGAAGGGCTCTTGCTTTTGATAGAATGCCAGAGTGATAACTGCTAAATGTGAAGAGAACTCTGGAGTTGAAACCACTGTTGGAAATATGGTACAGGTGGAAATTATCAACTGATGCCATCAGAATTCATCCCAGCAGTGCACCCTTCAACAGCTCAGCTGGTAGAGGGGAAGACTGTAGGCAGGAAAGAATTGATCCCAGTAATAAGGGCAACGGACATTGAATATCTTTAGATTTTATATTTCCAAGGACATGAATGACTTACATGGTATTCTGCATGGAATGTATAACCCGTACCTAATTATGAGAGAAAAAGTCATGCAAAGCCCAAATGATGGGGGACGGGTCTCTCTCTCTCTCTCTCTCTCTCTCTCTCTCTCTCTCTCTCTCTCTCTCTCTCTCTCTCCCTCTCTCCCTCTCTCCCTCTCTCCCTCCCTCCCTCTCCCTCCCTATTCCTCTCCCTCTCCCTCTCGCCCCATCCCTCTCTCAAGTGTGAGCAATTACTGTGTCCTTCTAAACTTTACATTTTCCAGCTGTGGAAATGTTCCAGGTTAAAGGATACTAAAAGGCTATGAACACCCGGATCCTAGACAGAACCCTATACTGGGGGAAATGGGTGAGGATGCTGTAAAAGACATTACTGAGTCAATTAACAAAATTGCAATACAAGGAAGGATTTTTTTTTTTTTTTGGAGGGGTGGGGTACTGGGGATTGAACTCAGGGACATGCTACCTCTGAGTTACACTCCCAGCCTTCTTTTATTCTTCATTTTGAAACAGAGTCTCACTAAGTTGCAGAGGGCATCATCAAATAGCTGAGGCTGTCCGCGAACCTGCGATACTCTTGTCTTAGCCTCCCAAGCCACCGGGACAGGCTTTACAATTTATTCTTGAATGTTTGTTCATAGGGATGGGGGTGAGAGAGAGGGAGGGAGAGAACAAGTGAATCGTGATACATGTATGCATGCGGGCTCCGGGTGTTCCTCGGTGGTAGAACCTTTGTTTCGCACACTGGAAGCTCTGGGTTTCATTCCAAGCATTACAAAAACAAAGCGAAATATATGAGTGGTCTTTGTACTATTCTTCTTCTTTCAAATTATTCGTAAATTCGGAATTACTTTCAAATAAAAAGTTTAAAATTATTTTAGTGGAATTTCAGGAAAGTGACAGGAATCGCGTAAAGAATTATCAAACTCCCATTGACCGATTTAAACAGCTAGCCACACCTGGTCGAAGTGGTTTCCGCTACTAGCCCCCAAAACCAATTAGCATTTGAAGCAAATTCAAGACAGGAGATCCGGAGGTACTTTTCTGTGACAGGTAAACAATGAAAAGTAAGAATTACTCGTCTTGAATAAATCAAAGGGAGGTAGGTGTGTGCAATCTTCCGCCGGTCGCTTTTTTTCTGCCGGTAGGCTGAAAGCGCCCCAGCCAGAGCCTTGGGCGCGGTACAGCGAGGCTGGAGGGGGACTGAGTCAGAGCTCTCTCTCTAGGTGTAGGTACGTTCTGTGGTCCTGGCTAAAGGCAGGATATCCTGTAAACAGTAATCTAAGGGAATAATTCCACTTGCAGCACTTGGATCTGCAAGGTATGAAGGAAGAAATTAGTTGAAGTTATAGATGTCTTTTGGGGGGGGGCAATATCAACCTGTCAAAATGGGACCGATCTCCTTCAGGAGAACCCGACGAGGATGGGATTCGAACCCACGCGTGCAGAGCACAATGGATTAGCAGTCCATCGCCTTAACCACTCGGCCACCTCGTCCCACGTGCGACCTTATTTCTTTAGGTATACCTTTAAAGCATACTTTTGGAACAGCTTTGCATTTTTGTTCCAATGCTATTTTATTCTAGTGCTAGCCTTCCAACTGCCATTGCCTTAAAAAATTCGTACATATAACAAGTTCTTTCCACCTCCCTCCCCAGAGCCTTTCACATTTTGATGATTCCAACCTAGTAGGTCCATTATCTCCAGCCTCTCCCTTTGCCTCCAAACTCCCGTTTTCCTCTTCCTCTTCTACCTGGGACACACTCCGTCTCCCTACGAATCCCCAGACCTCGCTAGACCGTACAGCACTTCTTACTGAACAGTTAAACATTTTCCAAGAAAATTTTCCTCTTGAAAACGTATTTCCATTTTATATCTGCCACGGAATTTTATACCAGTGTTATGTATTTTATGCTCACTTTATCATGCCACACTTCAACGGAAGCGCCATCTATAAGTTGAAATCTGATTTTTAGTTATTTTCAGTTGTAATAAATGTTTTTTTTTTTTTTTTTTTTTTTAAATTTTATTTTATTGGTGCACTGTATTCATACATCATAGTGGGATACAAACTTTTGTAGACATACATGCACACATCGCCCAGTCAGCCCCCACCCGATCCCCACCCCATTCTCTCCCCATCCCTCCCTCCCATGCTTGGCTTAGTGGTTGACATCTAGTATTATAGCAATTTATCCAAAATTAAAAATGATAATCTCACATAACAGTTTCATTTGTCTGATACCAAGCTTTTGATGTCTTAAAGATAACATTTCAATATTTCTTTTTGCTTTCCTTCTTACCAGAGAATATTTTTTTCTTTTTTTTAGGTGAAACTATCATATATTTATTTTTCAGAAAAAAATCTATCCTGATATGGAATATGGACTCTAGATACCCAAAACAATCTCGAAGCAAAAACAAAGCTAGAAGATGTATATTTTCTGATTTCAAACCATATAAAGCTACAATAATTGAAACAGTGTAGTACTGTTCTAAAGGCAGATATATAGACCATTGGAGTTAAATACAAGCCTAGAGCTAACTTCTTCCCTATATTGTCAAGTTATTTTTGACAAGGTTTCCACGAAGATTTGGTGGTGGAAATAATAATCTTTTAACTAAATATTGTTGAAAAATAATAATTACATGGAAAAGAATAAAAGTGGACCCTTACCTAATCCCACATACAAGTATTAACTCAAACTAGATAAAAGACCTAAATATAAATCTTAAGACTATAAACTTTTAGGAGAAAATCTGGGTCATAAAACCTCACAACATTGAAATTGGCAGTGATTTCTTGGATATGATTTCAATGGCACAGGCAACAGAAGAATATACAAACTCCCTAAAAAATAAAAGAAAATATTGTATATCCAAAGACAATGTAAACAGAGTTAAAAGTTACTAATAGAATTGGATAAAATATTTCCAAATGCTATATCTGAAGGTATATTAATATTCCAACTAGAAATCCTAAAAATTAACAACAATAAAGGCAAACAATACCATTTAGAGATAGGTAAAAGACTAAACATAAATAATGAATCTCCACAGATAACCAATCTTAGTTGTCTGTTGGATGGAAACTCTTGTTTCTCTGGTTCTGGTGAGTGTTACCTATTTCTTCTTTGTAGTTAATCTCTTTGAGTATTTTCTCTAGCGCTGGTTTTGAAGACATAAATTCCTTCAGTTTCTGTTTGTCATGGAAGCTTCTTATTTCTCCATCTAATTTGATAGAAAGTTTTGCTGGATAGGAAATTTTTGGCTGGAAGTTGTTTTCTTTCAGAGTTTGGAATATGTTACTCCAAGCCCTTCTGGCTCTCATGACTTGGTTTGGGAAGTCTGGAGTGATTCTAATTGGTTTGCCTCTGAATGTCACTTGGCCCTTTGTTTTTGTTGCCTTTAAGATTCTCTGCTTGGCTTCCACATTGGTCATTTTGACAATTATATGGCGTGGGGATCCTCTTCTCCGATCCTGTCTAAAGGGAGTTCTATAAGTTTCCTGGATCTGTGTATCAACCTCTTGCTCTATATTTGGAAAATTTTCTGCTATTACTTCCTTGAAGAGATTGTTGATCCCTTTGGTATCACTTTCTTTTCCCTCCTCTATTCCAATTATTCTTAGGTTAGCTCTCTTAAGATGGGCCCATATTTCTTCAATGTCAGATTCCTGCTGTTGGATATTTTTTTCTAGATTAGAAACTATGCATTCATTTTTGGATTGCTCATCTTCTAAGAGCGAGATTCTGTTCCCCATGTGGTCTAATCGGTTGTTTGTGCTTTGAATTGAGGCCTTTACTTCATTAATTGCATCCTTTATCTCTTTTTGGCTCTCTCTGAGTTCTTTTCGAAGCACCTCTATTATTTCTACAGTTATTTTCCTGATTTGATCTTCTAGAAATCTCTGATTTTCTGTTTTATCAGGTTCTGATGTTGTGGGGTTGTGCACATTCATTACTCCAGTGTTATTCCTCTTTCCCATGATTTCGGAGGTTTGTGCCTTCTCTGGGTTCTTCCCTTGGGTCACTATGGCTTCACTTAAGGTGCTCTGGATCTCGAGTCTGTATTATCTCAGACCCCACTACTCCTTTACTGGGTTGTATCACAGAATCTCCGACCCAGGGAGTCGATAGAGGCTGCTTTAAACTATGGGGGGTGCCAGGTTGCACGTTCTCCTATGGTGTGATATCTCTGCCACCACCACTCCCTCACTGGGTCAAGTCCCAGGAGGCCCAATACTGCGATTTCTCCTCTGTGGCCCGCAATTTGACTCACTGTTCTTGAGTACGCAGATGTAGCTGTACTGGACTCGGTGAATTCACTGCTGCTGCCGCCGCCGGTGGCAATATGGCGCCTCTGCCACGCCCTCGGCCATGAGGCTGGCGTATTTTTTCTTCTCTGGTTTTGATTTCCACTCTGAATCCCTGCAGCGTGTGCTGAGCTCAGCCACTGGGAGCTTTAAATGCTGTCTGCGCCGAAAGATCCCGCCTGGCTGTTCCGCAGCGGCTCACCTCGGCTTGCTGTAGCCGTCCGCTGAGTTCGCCGCTGCTGCCGGCAGTATGGCGCTGCTGCCGCGTCCTCGGGCGCGTGTGTCTCCTCTGTGGCCCTGAGCTCTGTTCTCAGTCCGCTTTCTCTCTGGAGCCTGGTGGTTTTTTTTGTTTTTCTGGTGATGGTGTTTTCTGGCTATGAAAGGCGCTCTTTTTGTGGTAATGGAGATTGGTTGTTAGCGGGACTCTTAAGCCCCGCTTTTCTCGGTCGCCATCTTCCCGGAACTCGTAATAAATGTTTTAATCGTTTTTCTTCTCTCCTGAATTACCTTTATATTTAGTAATAGCACACAATTAAAGAAGACATGAACAGACTATTTGGGCTATTTATTATAGATGAGACAGAATTGCTTTGGAAATGTATTTTTTAGTGAAAGAGATGATAATATTTTCTTTCCATCCACTAATGTGTCTATGGATGAAAATTTTTGCTGAACTGAAAATATGTCAATGAGGAATTAATAGCAAAATCACCAGTTAAGGTGAATTATTTAAAGTAGAATCTTCAACACATTACATTTCTTTTTTTTTTTTTTTTTTTTTTTGGTGGTGGTACTAGGTCTGGAACCCGGGGACTTTTCTACTTCCCGACCTATTTAAAAAAAAAAACAAAAAAAACACATTTCCATTTTTCACCTTTTTTGGAAGAGAATGCTGGAAATTTAATCCAGGGGCATTTTACCTTGGACTACACCTCCAGCCCTATTTTATCTTTTATTTTGAAACAGGATCTCACTAAGTTACTGGAGGGGCTCACTAAGTATCTGAGGCTCTAGGTGAATTGGTTGCTGGTCCTCCTATCTCAGTTTCCCAAGTACTGGGATTACAAGTGAGTGCCACCACGTCTAGCTTTCACCTAAATTTAATAAATAAATGATACCAACATACAAGTGATGGAGAACAGATGTGGGACTACTTAAAATATAAAAATTATGGATATCCATATTCCTTGGTAAGTCACAGAACGAATCTGAAAAAGCATCAAAAAATTAAACACTGATTTTCCACAATATATGCACGTTCCCTTTCGTTGAAAGAGTTCCAGTAACTATGTTAGTAGTCGGAAATAAGGACTTTGGCACCTTCCCAAAATCATATGAAACATGAAACAGGCTTAGTTCTGGGTCCTGCATGCGGGAGACTTTGGAGACAGCATTTCCAGCTGTTCTTTTTCTGCCGCAGTAAGACGTCGCATGCACAGTGGGTTTAGCAGCGAGGGTGGGAGCAGAGCGCAGGGCCACTTCGGTGTTTCTCTGCGGCCTCCTGGTCTCCTGGGCGCCGGCCCAGCCCGGCCCGCCCTGCGCACCTCGCCGACCTCGGGGCAGGAGCGGATTTTCTATCAACATCCATCAGGTCCTCGCCTCGCCTGCTGCTTCCCTCTGTCATCCCACCTCTCTAGGAAACCAAACGTCGGCTCATTGGCTGCGAGGGTCCCAGCTTCCAACACTTTGCGGGAGCCTCCTGGGCTGCGAGGAACTGCTGAGGGATGGAGGCCCCGAGCCATCTCCCGGGGCCCGACCAAGAGGGGTCTGTGCAGCAGAGACGGAGGCCTCGCGGTCCCCGGGCGGGCGACCGTGGGCTGGAGGGGTCTGCGCCGCTGGGGGACCCAGGCCGCGCTCGGTCTCCGGGGGCCTGGCCAGGAGCCGTCTGCGCAACAGAGGGACTGAGGCCGTGCGCGTCCCGGCACCCCAGGGCCTTGGGGAGAAAGTCTACGCAACAGAGGCACCCAGCTCCCGAGTCGGTGCCGCCGGGGAGAACAAGGCCGGCTGACATCCTCGGCGCCCTGGACCGGAGAGGTCGGCTCAACGTGCAGAACTTGGCTCCTGGAAGAGAAACTTCAGGCACTCGTTTCCCCGCCTTTCTGAATTGCTTGCCAGCTCAGACTCGAAGCAGAGTGGGTCTCTACGGCTGACTGTCGCCGGCTGTGCCCGCCTGGGCTCGGGAGTACTCTGTCTCTTCCAGCCTTAGCTGAAGATTTTTTTCATCCTCACCACCGCTCACTCTTCCAGGCCCATGAACTGGGTATATCCCTAATTATAGCCCTCCTCCTCCTCCTCCTCCTCCTCCTCCTCCTCCTCCTCCTCCTCCTCCTCCTCGGGTTAGCTCCCTCTCCGCGGTTGTTCGCGGGTCTTCTTGACTTTATTTCTTGCTCCACCAGGACCCACGTATGTCTTTCTGACGCTTCTCCTTTTTTATTTTTTTTCTAAGAAAACTGAACGGAAAACAAGCAATTGTCCCGTGGTTTGAGACTATTTTATCTGAAGATTCTTAGGAACTCTTCACTTGAGCTAGGATTGAAGGAATATTCTTCATCTACGCTATGTACGCAAGCCAAGGATAAAAAGCTCAAGGTCCCACCGAGATTTGAACTCGGATCGCTGGATTCAGAGTCCAGAGTGCTAACCATTACACCATGGAACCCCACACCTGTGCTTCTAGTTCTTCGATTTCCCCCACTTCTCAGATGGAAAGATGCTTACTAACTCACATGGGAGGTGGTGTTGACGAAATACCGAAACATAAGTGTTTGGACTTCGGCTGGAGGACCCTGGCAGCCCTGAGAGGCTCTCGGGCTGAGGGTGCGAAGAAGAGGATTCTTAGTTGTGTCCAAAACCCACAGGTGATCTCTGTATTCATGCTGCAACGACTCCTAGTTCTGCATGCAGCAGTACTTGAGGCTGCCTGCTCTGCACACGCCCTCATTCTCTGCCTTCTCCTTTTTCTCCCTCTGTCCCCAGACTGTGGAGTGGGTCTGAGGTCCACTTCCCTGCTCACGACTCCTGGACCAGCACTCTGAGTGCTTCCATGCCGTCTTTCTGTATCTCAGCTGCCAGAGTCTGGATTCAAATCCTCATTCGTTCAAGTTTATTCTCTTTAAAATGGCAAAGATCTTAGGGGGCTCCTTACAGAATACAACTTTGAAGCCGGGCATCGTGGTGCACGCTTGTAATCCCAGCATTTGGGAGGCTGAGACGGAGGATCAGGGTTGGCGGACAGCCTCAGCTACTACTTAGTGAGGCCCTTTGCAACTCAGTGAGAACTTGTCCCCTGTGTTCCATCCCCAGACCCGCAAAAATAAATAAATAAAAATATAAACAGGGCTGGGGGTGTAGCTTGAAGGTAATGCCCCTGGATTCTATCCCCAGTACTGCAAATTATATATATATATTCTTTGTAGAAAACATGAAACAATAAAAATAAAGGAAAATTGAATTAATTCCCTCCAATCACATTATAGTACTGCACAGAATTCCCATTATATGTCTTTCAAACTTTCAGTCTTTCAACAGTTGGGATTATATCCTTTCAACCTTCCTCTAGGCTTATGGAAAATCATCTTTATCCACATCTCTGTAACTATATGTTTTGATAAGAAAAGCCAACACACATTTTGCTGTGTGTTTTATTGTATTTTATTTATTTACTTCATGGTATTGGGAATTGACCTCAGGGGCATTCTATCTCTGAGGTACAATCCCAGCCCTGTTTTATTTTTATTTTGAAACAGGGTCTGCTCAATTGCAGAGGGCCTAAATTGCTGAGGCTGGCTGTGAACCTGTGATCTTGAGGCTGTTCCACCTTCCCAAGTACTGGTACTACAAACCTGCGACACCAAGGCCTGACTAGTATTTCTAAAATATTATCTGTCCTGGACACATTTCAAACATGAGTAGAAGTCTGCTTTTTCCTCAAGTTCTGAGGAACTTGATTCTGTTCATCATAATTTGCTTTACTGCAACCCCATTTTAGGAGATGTAGGTGGTTCTTATTTTCTCTTTCTTTGGATATTTCACGTGGACATAGTCCAGGAGGCCCAGCCAGGTCAAGCGACTGCTGGGCCGCCCAGAACGCTGGGAAGATGGTGAAGACTGGTTTACCCAGAGAGTAGGTCTCAGGGTTCCGCCGCCCCGCGGGTGAAGGCGCTCACTGGCGACTGCCAAGAGGCTGCGGAGCAGAGACCCTACACATGCATCCCACCACGGAATTTCTCATCGGGAAGTTCCCACCTTCGGCGCTCCCCACCGCACGCAGAAGTCTGGGTTTTGTTTCGCCAGGTCCCTACTTTCCTGAGGCCACCGCCTCAGCCAAAGCCGCTCGCAGAACTCCTGTACAAAACCTAGGAGAGGGGCCAGCAGCTGCCCTGCCGTGAGGCCTGCAACAGGGACCTTCCGAAAATGTCCCAGGAGGAGCCTGGAGACTCAGCACAAAAACCAGGCAGGCTGCTTTCCACAACCCCCTCCTTCCCCACCCAAGGCAAGGAGATGGGAGGGCGCGCCGCTGCACTTACTAACGCGCGTCCCTCTGCTGGCAAACATCTGCACCCAGCACCGTGAACCGCAGAGACAAGCGCTACGGTTCCTGGTCCTCCACAGGGCAAGGAGACTTGATTCTGACCAAGCTGGAATCACGGAGATCAGATTTGTCTTCCTGCTTGAAAGAACCAAAATGTGGCAAAAGAGATGGATGATAAAACAACCTTCAGGACACTGACTACCAAGCAAGGAAGGACAGTAATCATTGCAGCCAAGGGTGGGAGGAATGTGTGGGGACAGAATAGGGTGAGCACTTACAAGCATTGACCCAAATCCTGAATTTTCAGGCCCTAGCGCAGGGGGGGCCAGTCGGGAGGAGTTGATGGTTCAGGAGCTCAGGACAGCTGGAAGTAGCAGGTTTCAGAAAGGAGGGCGTTGTAATGAGAGGAGACTCCAGAGAAAACGGAAGCATGTTAGGCATGTTGGGGTGAAGCAGGATCAACATCCGAAAAGACAAGTAAGGTGATTCGTGGAGCTGTCCTTTCAAGTCAGAAGCAGAGATGTAAGAGTCATACCTATTAATCATAGGAACCCAGATTCGACTACTGCTTAGCGTATCGTTTCTTTAAGAAAAAAAAAAAAATGTGTTCCAACATTTCAGCCGTCCTTTAAATCTAAAGAGTCTTCTAAAACATCCCAAGAACAAATTTCTAAGAATGTATTTATTATTATTATTATTATTATTATTATTATTATTATTATTTCATTACCTTGCGTGTCCTCAGGATTTGAGAAAGGAGGCTGGTTTCAGGACTAATTTGGAAAGACAATATAAATTCAAGTAAAACCTTAAGAATGCCAGTAATCGGAGCCAGTCCCAGAGACGCGCTGCAGGCAGGAGGGGCGTGGAGGGATCGGCTGAACTGCTCGCTGGTGGGCTCGGAACTCCGGGACGGTTCGGGGTTGGGCTGGAGCCCTTTGCCGGGCTCCTGCGCTCAAACTTTCTTAGGATGGCGTCGGCTTCTGGAACAGCCAGGGCACTCTGGAATTCCGAGACCCGCTTCCATAATGCCCTCTGCCTGATGTTTCTGTTTTAGCCGAAGGTTCGGCTTGGAAGGAAGGTACCAAGAAAGCGGTAACTTTCCTTGATAAATTTCCTTGAATTTTCTTCTTCAGTGTCTGTCATATTGAATATTCTAAGACAGATGCTGGCATAGTTTGGTGTTTCCACAGACCAGCTTTTGCTAATGTGATTTCAAAATAGTATATGGAAAAATGAAGAAGAGGAAAAATTGTATTTTTTCTGTCCTTTGTAATGAGTCTGGGATGAACTATCACCTGTCCTAAGACAGAACAAACCAATCAAATATAATCTACCAGTAAGTGAAGCTGCAATTTAAAAAAAAAATAGCTGCACTTGAAGACGAGCTAACTTTTCTTCGCTCTCAGATTGCTGCAATTGTGGAAATGTAGGAATTAAGAAATAGAACAAATTCTTCTTTCACTTGGATGATTAAGTCCAGTGGTATGGAATAAATGTCTTTTCCCAGATTGGTTACCTGAATGTGGAACCAGACCAATTTCTGAATGTAGAGCTTTCTTCTCTGCCTTCACCACTTCCTACTCAGTTCTCTTCTTTATAGGCTTCAAGTTTTCCTCCCATACAACCAATATCTACCGATATTTGTGAATCATATAATCCAGCAAGTAAAATGGTAAAGACCAACTATAGTCATCATTCAAAATATCAGAGAGAGAAAAAAACACTCCAAGCACGTTGGATGTTCTGTAGGATATGAATAAAGTTAAACTTTACTGTAAAGGAAGGCAAATTTTACACTGGGACCCAGTGTCTTAAATATTCCATACTTAAGAAGAAAGTAGCATTCAAGAAGGTGATTCCTTTAACAAGAAAACAGATTTGGGGAGTCTTCCCCATTTTCTAATCCAGAAACTTCTAGGGTTAGACATCACATCTCACAGTGAGCAGGACAGTGATCTAAAGGAAGAAATAATACACACAAAAGCTATTGCCCAATGCAGTGGCAACAGAGCTCTGTCTACACTTAGAAAGCTGCGGGAGTACGGCAGCATGGCTTCCCTGGCATTTTAAAGGAGTATATCCTCTGCTAAGTGTGATTGGATGAAGCTTGCATCCTGGACTACATTAGAGCCCAGATCTGAGGAAATCTCCTAAAAACACTTGTATCTGGTTTTGGAAGATCCAGCAGTTAACTAGTTATTGAAGAATTAGCTATTTCCTGTGTGGTGGTGCAGACCTGTAATCCCAGTACTTGGAAGGCTGAGACAGGAGGATCACAGGTTGGCACCCAGCCTCAGCTACTTAGTGAGACTCTGCCTTAAAGTAAAAAATAAAATAGGACTGAGTGTGTAGCTCAGAGGTAAAATGCCCCTGGTCAATCCCCAGTATACTCCTCCCACCCACATAAAGAGTTAGCTGTGTGGAGTTTTCCCCATGTATGTTAATATTATTGAAAGCTGAATATTTGCTTTAATAATTTTCCTAAGCAATTATGACTTTCTAATTTAAGAGCCTTTCAATCTTATAAAAATAGGTAGTGATCTGGTTGTTTTGGCCTTCAACAACCTGGAGATTTTTAAACAGGATAAAGTTATAATTTTTATTAAGATAGTCATAGTTTTAATCCTATAAGATTGAGCTTTCTCAAACTTTTTTCTTTTTCCTGCTCTTGGGCTCTCTGCCGGGCAGGTGCTCTGTCTCCAGACTGTGCAACTGAAGGGAAGAGCAAGAACATTGGGAAAATGGCAAATTTATGGGGCTTGAAAAAGTTGTGTTGTGAAAGGGTTAAGGAAAATGCGTGTGATGAATTTAAGACTTCTTTGAGAAGTTTGAAAATTATCCCCTGTTGCCGGGCGTGGTGGCGCACGCTTGTAATCCCCGCGCTTGGGAGGTAGAAACAGGAGGATCGCGCAGGTTCGAAGCCAGCCACGCGCCGGCTTAAGAGACCCTGTTTCCAAATAAAAATGTAAAAATAGGTCTGGGAGTGTAGCCCGGAGGTAGAAGGGCCTCCAGAAACCCCAGTACCACCAAAAAAAAAAAAAAAAAAATTATCCCCTGTTTATTTCGAGTTACAAAATTAGTTTTTAAATCAGCTAGGTGAAAAATAGAATTACAAAGCCGGGCGTGAAGACGCATGCGTGCAGTTCCACATGACAAATTAGTCTTACACACAGATTTTGACTAGTAAGTGCTCCAAAGTAGAAGTATTACAAGAATCTTCTTACCCAGGAAGGTGGCACAAGCCTGTAATACCAGTACTTGGGAAGGGAGACAGCAGAGGACCGCTGGTTTCCGGTCAGCCTCAGCTACTTAGTGAAGCCCTCAGCAACTTAGTGAAACTCTTTCAAAATACATAATTTTTTAGAACAGGTTCAGGTGTAGCAAATCCCTCCGAGGTTCAATCTCTTGTAAAAATGGAAACCTCCTCTGGCCCGTACGGGGATCGAACCCGCGACCTTGGCGTTATTAGCACCACGCTCTAACCAACTGAGCTAACCGGCCAGCTGTGAGTAAGTCTTTTTTCTTTTTTTAGAGTATTCTCTTCAGCAACATCGCTCTAGCTGAAGAAGATCCACTTCGCGGGTTTTAGGTATTTAATAAAAAGAACGCGCCTGTAACCCACTATTTGGGAGGCTGAGACAGGAGGCTTGCAGGTTTGAGAACAGCCTCAACAAGTAATAAAACTCCAACCTAAAAAAGACCCTTGGTCAAATAAAAATAGGTCTGGGAAAGGGCTCAGTCCCGAATACTAGAGAGAGAGAGAGATGAGAGAGAACCGCGTGTAGACCCAGGACAAAGACACTCATGAGCTCAAGAAAAGAATCCTCGGGGAGAAAAGTGCCGCGCCTTCTTCCCAGTCTAAAACTGCTTGAGCAAGGCTCGTTTGAGCAGGAATGCTGCACAGCAGACATTCCCTGCAACAGGCGCGCGGCATCTCCTGGGGAATAGTATTAGGCATGGGGATTGAGGGATTTTTTTTTTGGAATTGGCTTTGTTACCAAAAAGATACCTGAGACTTATGTTATTAATGGCTTCAAATTGTTTTAAATAATTCAAGATTTACTCCCTGAAACTGTAACATTTAAGTATGAGTTGCACCTAAATTTCCAAATAACTGATCTAACAAGAATTCTATGAAGACTCAGACAATAACAAGCAGAACAAGCTTTAATGGCAACCGATCCTTCCCAGGTTTTTTTCAAACAAATATTAACAATACATCTAAAACAGAGCCAAGACAAGTTGTTCCTGCCGTTATGAATTCTAAAAGGCCAGCATGTTTACTCAGAGGTAGGCTATGGTAAAGTGGCTACTGACCCCCCAGTATCCCTACCCCCTTTTTGGTTGTACAATGGGTGCGTGGACGCCGCAGAATAGATGGGTACCAGGCACAGCCTTGGGACATGGGAAAGTATGAAACGTTCCTCTCCTTAGTAGTGCCTATTGATTAAAAAACAATGATGTATATTAATCAGAGAGTATAATGCTTAGCATAGGATATTATTTTGATATGATAGTAGTAGTTAACAATAAACTTCTGATCTTTTCCATGGTTGCTCGTAAGAGGAAATGTTCCCTTGAAAAAGAACCTGGCCGTTTGTCACCTTGCCTTGATGTATTAATGATCTTTGTATACTTATTGATGGATTAATTCTAGGAATAATTGTAAGAGTAGAATGTAGCCAAAAAAGAAAGTATAAAACCCTTTGCCCAAACCGAAAGTAAATAGAGCAGCTTCACTCTCCATTGCGTCTGTGTGCTGTTTCTCTGCCGCACTTCGCGGACTCCTCACTCCACAGCTCGCGTACCCCTGACTCTTTCTAGGGCTGGACCCCGGCAGAAATGTTTATAAGAAAGACATGAAACATGGTTTCTGCCTAGTTTCCGCTACACCACGGAACCCCCGGCATCTTCATTTTAATTAATTATTTGTGATTATTATCGCCTCCGCTGGCTGATGAGAGAATTTCTTTATCACGTGTTGGGGGTAAATTCCTTTCCCAAAACAGTACAGAACTTTAGGCTGCTTTCGAGTAAGTCTATTTCTTAAAATGCCTCCATTCTGTCCTAACCTTGTTTATCTGACTTTAGGAGGCTCTATCATCACCAACTCTTAGGGAGCCAGAAAATGATCCCTCCAAAACAATCCGAGCTAGTGTCCTGAGCTCCAGAGATGTCCTCTCTGCTTCAGGAGGGGCTCAGAGGATAAACCTAAGATCTTTTGGTGGCAGACTCAGAGTCCAGTACTTCTGAAGGACATTACAACGCCCCAGGTACCGAATTTGCAAATTCAGTTTTCGCTGCGGGTTTGATTGAATTGACAGTCAAGATAGAAAGACTCAGAATCTTCTCGAAGAATATGCAACCCTTCTGGGTGCCCACATAAGATCAGATCTCCAAATTGTGGGGTGCCTCTTCATCTGAGAGGCAAAAAAGAAACAAAAGAAGCTGGGCACGCCTGTTATTCCAGTACTTTGGAGGCTGAGACAGAAGGATAAGTTTGAAAACAGCCTCAGCAACTTAGTGAGACTGTCAGCAACCTAGCAAGACTCTGTTTCAAAATTTGAAAAAATAAGATAGGGATATAGCTCAGAGATAGAATATCCCTCGGTTCAATCCCTATTAAAACAAGCAAACAGACAGACAGAAGAAATTCAGGCCCAAATTATTATGTAGATCCTGGGAACCAGACCACTATGTTTTTGATCATTTGTACAATTAATTATTGCAAAGATCACACAAAGAGCCACATCTCTTTGACATTTAACATTCAAAATACCAATATCCACAATGAGTACAGATATCCACTATGTTTACATGCGTTTTCCTGTAACAAAGCACTCTTAGTTGGAAATGGGGATATTTAAAAATACAAGCCAGTTACATTAAGAACAGGTGCTAAAGCCTGGCATGGTAGTGCACACTTGTAATCCCAGCACTGGGGAGGCTGAGACAGGAATATCACAGGTTTGCAGCCAGCCTAGGCTACTTAGAAAGGCCCTCCGCAACTTAGTGAGACCCTGTTTCAAATTTTAAAAGAATAAAAAATAGGGCTGGGGGTGTCGCTCAGAAGTAGAAAGCCTCTGGGTTCAATCCCTAGTACTGCAAAAACAAAAACAAAAACAAAAAAAAGGTCCCAATTCTTGGGAATATTCTTTGAAACAAATTGCCTTCTTTTGTCCAGCTGTTCATGTTCAGGCCTGAAGTTGCCTGGCAGGGAGTGGTTAGGCATAGAACTCAATCTCTTCCCCTCCCCTGTCTCTCCTTTGCTTGCCTGAGCCAGGTCCGCAGCTGCTGAGAGATGTTCTGTGGAGAGGTGAGAAGAATCTTAAAAGCCAGATCTCAGCCCCAGTAGAAGAAACATGCAAATAAGCACACAAGGAACCCAGAGCGTTTCTCTTACCTGGCGCGCTAGGTGGAGGCTGGGAGAGTCTGAGGGCCTCTCGGGTGCCATGTCGAAGCAGTGGGACGCACTAGGAATGAGAAGGGCAGACTCCCAGGGTCCTGAGGCCTGTGTTACACTTAGGACATGCCAAGGGTCTGCGTCCCCTAAAAAGAAAGGTGAAGGTGGTGTTAGTTGGTTCTGGGTAGGAGCTAATGAGCCGGGTTCTGGTGGCATGCTCACCATTGACGAACAGCACCTGGGTGGCCCCAGGAGTCTGGCCACCATAGTAGGAGTTTGTCTTGGCCACAGCCTGAGCCACAGATGAAGCTGAGAGCCCAAACACCTGTTCACACAGTGCTAGGTGGGAGGGCAGTGCTGGGAGCTGGGAGAAAGGGCACTGAGGACCCTCACAGGTGACATCTGTGGAGAGAGATAGCCGTAGGGTGGAGGGCACACACAAGCAGCCCCACACACCCCTTCAGTAGTCATTTGCAGAGCTCTCACCAGGGATGACCTCAGTGAGCTTTCAGTTTTGTCAGAGACTCACACATCCCCAAATAGTGATAACCCCGTGTGATCAGGGCTGTGGTACACACAGGCCAGAAAGTGCGGCCAAGAGGGAGCATGGTGGAGTCTGGGAGAGATGCTGGAAGGGGTAAAACCCCAAGGAATTAGCAGGAGTGAGCCAAAGAGAGAGCATAATAAACAGACAAAATAGAATATGTGACAGTCTGGAGGTAGGAGGAAATCTGGAGAGACTAATACTCAAATCAGACCATGTCTCCCCTGCTTAAGATCTAGAGAGACCCTGTTTCCAAATTTAAAAAAATATAAAAAAATAGGTCTGGGAGTGTGGAGGTAGAAGGGTTTCGAGGAACCCCAGTACCACCAAAAAAAAAAAAAAAAGAGAGGAAATGAGTATCCAAGCGAAGAGATCAGCATGTCAAGCCTTCCTAAGTTATTAGAGGGTGTGCTCAAGACACATAAAGCCTTATTGAACACTTACCGTATACCTGCATTATTCTTTGCAAGTTATGTATATTACCTCCTTTAATGATGGAAACAACCCAATGAAAAAAGCACTGTTCTTTTCATTTTATAGATGTGGAGACCAAGGCATACAGAGGAAATTCGCTTGCCCAGATTTCCCCAAGATCACATAGGTGGGATCTGGAGCTGACATTTGAACATTGTCTTTATATCACTAACTGACTCCAGAAGATGTAGGAAAAAATGTTGATCTGAACTCTGCATTAAGATTGTCAGATTTAACAGATAATACAGGATGTCTACTTAAATTTGAATTTCAGATAAACAAAAAAACCATTTTTTTTTTTTTTTTTTTGCAGTACTGGAGAATGAATCCAGAGCTCTTCTATCTCTGAGCTACAACCCCAGCTCCATTTTTTTTTTTTTAATGTGGTACATTCTACCAGGGGCATTCTACCACCGAGCTACACCCCAGTCCAATTTTTTATTCTTTATTTTGAAACAGGGTCTCAATGAGTTGCAAAGGGCCTAAGTGGCTGAGGCTGTCCGCAAACCACTATCCTCCTGTCTCAGCCTCCCAAATGCTGCGATTACAAGTGTGCGCCACCACGCCAGTCCAGTTTTTATTCTTTATTTGAAAATTGGGTCTCACTAAGCTGCAGAAGGCCTCACTAAGTAGCTGAGGCTGGCAGTGAACCTGTGATCCTCCTGTCTCAGTCTTCCAAGTACTGAGATAAGCATGCACCATCATGTTCAGCTCAGAAAACCCACTTTCTTAGTGTATGCCATACTTGAAGTACATTTATACTAAAAAACATTTTTGGTGTCCTGTATTTTATCTGTCAGTTCAACCCTGAGGTCTAAGCGGGTCCAGGGGAGGGTTCTTAGCAGAGGAACAAAACCATATTTAAAACATCTTTGACCTGGTGATGGTACAAGCTTGTAATCCCAACATTCAGGAGGCTGAGACAGGAGGATCATGGTCTGAGGACAGCTTCAGCTACTTAGTGAGACCCTGTTTCAAAATAAAGGAGAAAAAATAGGGTTGGGGGTGTAGTTGTGAGGTAGAATGCTCCTGGGTTCCATCTCTAGTACCACACACACACACCAAAAAAAAAAAAAAAAACCCTCAAAACAAACAAAACACCATCTTTGGATGTGGTGCGGAGGTTGGATTTTATAGGTGATCAAAACCAGAAGACCAGGGTAGGGTCCAGGCAGGGCTGGACTGGGCCAGCACAGGACCTGCAAAGGTAGGAAAGGAGAGGAGAGGCTACTGAAGGTTGTTCCAAGACACAGTGTGGGTGGGACATAGTCATTGACAGGCCATCTAGATCTTAGGAAGGAGACATCTAATAGATTCAGGTTCTTCTAGTGACTGGGGGGTGGGGGTGGAGACCTTCCTGGAGCAGAGACAGAGAAAGAGCAGGTTGAAGGCAGGATCACTGGAGAGTGAGTGCCAAGAGGCCTGTGAGGGCACTTGTGTGACTGTCTCCCCTCTCCAGTCCACACCTGCAGCTTACACAAGGGATGGGAGTCAGCTTAGCTGTGGTGTGGAAATGAAATGGCTCCAGACCACCTGGGAGGTGACCCTCTGGGCAGGGTGGTATGCAAGTTTGGGGCAGGGCAGGGCAGGGCTGGGCCGGTCACTCACAGAAGCCGAACTCCGTGCAGGTCTGGTACAACCACTGCCGGTCACCCACGCCGGTCACCTGGGGTTCCGTAGCTCTCAGCCGGGCCACTGTCTCTGTTCGAGAAAAGCTTAAACACCTCTGGCCCAGGCTGTGCATGGCGATCTAGGGAACAATATACACACATAGGTATACTCTCTGGCTGACCAGGGCCAGACTCATAAGTCAAAAAGAGAAGAGTGAGTTTCTGCATTCTCCTGAGTCAGTGGTCAGAGAGGGTAAAGAAGGTGTCCCTGTAATCAGGTGGATTGTATCACCTGTGAAAGCCTGGGCAAGTGATAATCTTTTGTGCCTCAGTTTTCTCTTCTGTAAGTGGGGTTAATAATGGCACTTATCTCCTGATAATTCAATGAAATGAGCTTTGAGTCACTTCTCACAGTACTTGGTCCTGGCACCGTCAGAAAAGTGACAGCTGGACGGTACGTGTGGCATCAGAGGCTGACATGCCCCCTCAAATCCCTGGGAGAGTTTTGTTTCCAGGGCTACACCTTCCAAACGTCAGGCCTGAGCTGCTTACAAGTAAGAAAAGTAAGGCCCAGAAAGGGTTCTCATTTGCTAAGTCACCCGGGAGGTAAGGCAGGAACCCTAGTGGGCCAATCCCGGTCGGTGGTGGGGTGCGGAGTGTGCTCACCTGCACCGCCCGCCGAAGCCCGCAGTAGGGTGCGGGCCGGCTGCAGTTGCCCCCGGCCTGGAGGAGGAGTCCGCAGAGCTGCCGCACGCTGAGCGGCGCCCCCGCCTGCCCGTCATACTGCACGGTGCCCCCCACCAGGGCCTGCAGCGCGCCCAGCAGCTCCGCCTGGTCATCCACGCCGCCCAGGGACCCGCAGGCGCCCAGCTCCGCCCGCAGCGCGGCCCGGACCGCTCCTCCGGCGCGCAGCCGCCGCTCGACTTCGGCGAAGGCTGCAGACACTGCCGCCCTGCACTGCGGGGACGAGGGGGCGTCGGGGCGGATAAGGCTTGGCCGGCTTTCCCAGCGCTGGACCTGCGTGCAGCTTTGGCTCCAGCAGTCCCTCAGCCACGCTATTAGCCCCGCCCAGCGAGACCCCTTAGGACAGGTGTCCCTCCTAAGCCCCGCCCCGCCCAGCGAGACCCCTTAGGACAGGTGTCCCTCCTAAGCCCCGCCCCAGCCGCACCCACACCGAGCCCACTCTGGGATCCCTGTCTCTCCCAAGTCCGCCTCCGCAGGGATGCGCCTCTCCTTCCAACGTCCCTTCCACCCCCAGTTCCAGGCTCCTTCCAACATCCATGCACGTCCCTCCTCGCAGCGTGTCCACTGCGCCCCGTGGACCGGTTTCCCAGCTCCGGCCTCTCCCTCTCCCCACGGTCAGGCCCCGCACTTACCTCCCGCGACCCGCCGATCGCCGTGCTCGCGAGGCTTCTGGACACCACCTGCGGCGCAGCAGGAGGGAGGATCAGGGAGGCGCTGGACACCCTGGACACCCGGCCCTCCCGGACGCGTTTCCCTCACCCGCCGCGCGTCCTTGCCTCGTTATACTCGGAGAAATCCAGCACTGCCCGGACCGGGGCAGAGGAGGCGACGGAGGCAGAGATGAGATGAGGAAACTGAGAAAGGAGACGCGGTCAGCCTGCAGCCGGGGTGGGGAGCTCGCTCCCTGGGACCCTTGGGGAGTGGGGACGCGGGGGAGGGCGTTCCTATCCCCTGAGACTGGGCTTCGCGGTCCCAGTGCCCTCCCTCGTCCCACCCGGAGGGGCCCGGGACCTTCAGCCGGGCCCAGGCGGCCAGGGAGCCGGCGTAGGAGCCTCCAAAGCAGATCCAGGGGCTGGAGGAGGAGATGTTGAAGAGGCGGGAGAGCGCAAGGCGGGCAGAGACCGTGTCGGCCAACCTGGGGCAGAGGGGACATTTCCGTCGCTTTTCCTCTTTGGGAATCCTTGAAGATGTTCCCTTTCAGCAAGCTGGGACACCGAGAATTGAGAGGACAGAGCTGGCCAGCTCTTCTCTCGAAGTCTTTCTTAGGAATCTCTAGACCACCTACACTAGCAAAAGTGCCTAAGTCCAGGGACACCCTGTTCTTGCGATCTTCGAACCCTCTACTCTCCTCTTCCCGTGTTAGATGCGAAAGAAAAGAGATTCAAGGCGGTTTAGATGAAGCTTAACAAATATAGGGGCAGTTGGAAACAGTCAAGGAGGGCTTCTCTGAAGAGGAGGAAGGTGGGCAAGAGGTATTGGAGGAGAGAGTCCCAAGGAGAAATAAATAAACACTGGGATGTTGTCTAATATCTTCGTTCTCCTCTCCTGGCTTCCTTTCTTCCCCAGGCTTTCTGAAATAGCTTGCAGATAGTGCCGCCATTCTACTGCCCATAGAAACCAGTCTAGCTTGCAGAAAAATAAGAGATGTAGAGAGACACAGAGAAAGAGACAAAGAGAAATGGATGTGGGCATAGAAAGATGGAGACAAGAATGAGACAGAGACAGGCAGAGACTGAAACAGAGGCAGAGAGAGACACCAAGTAGGAGTGGGAGGTAAGTTCTGCGAAGAACTATAAAGCAGTGGAATGGAGTTAGCAATGGTGGGGTGCAGAGGGAGCTGAGTGGGGGCTGCAGATCTCTGGGAGAAGGCCACTGCTTGCAGAGGGGAGAGTTCAAAGGCTCAAGATGGTCTATAGAACAGCAAGGCCCTCAGATAGCTGGAGCCCAGTGAGTGGAATTTGGAGGTCAGAGCTTACTGTGACCAGAGCCTTTGTTTACTACAGGGCTTCACCAAAAAGGCTTTGTCTTCAACCTGAGCAATATGAGAGACAAGAGAGATTTGAGATGGTGGGGGTTGGGGGATCATGATCTGGTCTGTGTTCTTAACAGGATCACTCTGGTTTCCACCTGGAAGTTAAGGGCAGAAACAGGAAGACAGGTGAGATGCTGTGGCTGTAATCCAGCTAAGACGTGCTGGTGGACTGGACCAGTGAGCTATAGTGAGACAGACTACTCCAGGCAGTAAAGCAGAAGCAGAGATAAGAATAGACGGTAAGATACACATATATGGAGGGAGAGATGGTACCCAGAGTAGAGGGAAAGAGTAAGTAAGACACTATGTTAGTCAAAAAAGATGGCAGAAGGGAGTTAGGAGTTGGCATAGGGCAGTGAAGGTGCCAAGACATTCCTAGTCCCGTAACCCTAAACACATTCCCTGCCCCTACTTACGCATGGCGGCTGGACAAGTAACGCAGCTGGGCCATGCCCAGGCCCCCAGCAGGAACACTCAGGCCATAAAACCTGTGCTCCAGGCTTATCACCAGGGCACCCCAGGCCGGGGCCAGGGCTGCAGGGTGTCCTGTGAAGAGCATGTGGTAGGAAGGAGATACAGGCAGGGTGTAAGCCTGCACCCCTCAGGCCTCCCAGGTTCCTATGCAGTTCCCCTTCGTGGTCCCGCCAGCTTCCTAGCCTTCTATCCCTACCCTCACTTCTTACCTGTCATCACTGAGCCAGGCCCCAGGCTGCCCTCGCCCCCCAGATGCAGGAATACAGGTCCATCCTGGCCAGCCCTGTGTTGGTCATTCACCCAGTAGCGCTAAGAGGTGGGGAGAGGGAGAGGAATGGCGTTGCGAGAGTCCTAACCGTGCCCTATTCTCTCTGTGTGTGTCTCTCTAACTGATTGTCCTTTTACTCAGAAGTATCCAAGATGGACTTCTTCATTTATACATTTATTTCTCATCTGATTTTTTTCTCATTTAGAATGCAAGAGCTATAAACGCATATATATTTTGTCTGAGTTTTTATTCTTCTGTCCCCAGGACTAAGGGGAGTGGGTGATCCATAGAAGACACTATTTCTTGAAGTCAGGATTATAGAATATATAATAAATTGGATGAACTCAGGTAATCTCGTACCAGAGACTGTTTAAAAGGTGGCAGTGAACAATGGTAAGTTTGTTTATTCAGACAAGACACAGTTCCAAGTGCGTGTTGTGACAGTCAGGCCTAATTCCACAGCTAGTTCGAATTCCTGTGCATACAGAGACCTGGTGGCGGGCTTCATGGGCAAACTGAGAGGAGAAGGGGCCCTAAGGGACACTGAGAAAGTAAGTGAATAACAGGGAGAAGGAAAGGGTAAAAGACAGTCTTCAAGGGCCCAAAACATGGGACACTAAGAAAAGAGGGGAGAATAAAAGTGAATCTAAGATTAGAGGCCTGTGGTGAGGGGCTGTCTGGGGGACACCGACAGCAAGCTTAGTAAGAGACCCAGGGCAAATGAGGGCTGAGGACCCCCCCACCCCAGACCTCACCTGCAGAAAGGTCCGGCTGTCAGAGGCATTGAAGGGATCCAGGGGCTGCTCCAGCCACCCCGCTTTTGGCAAGGCGACTTCACCTGGGTCCAGGCCCAGGCCAGAGCGCTCCTGGAACTGCTGAATGTGGTCTCCCAGGCGCCTGAGAAGTGAGGCTGTGGGACATGGGAGGGAGGGAGTCAGGCCAGGCTGGTGGGTCCCATGCTTCCTCCTCAGCCCCCACCTACCTGGTGCTGAGGGCACCCAGAGGGAGGCCAGGAGCAGAGGGCCCAGCCAGGCGGTGGTCTCAAGAGCCATGCTGTCCAGTGCTCCGTGGAGAATGCCAAAGACACTGTCTCCTCTCACTGAGGACTTTTTATTATGTCTGCAAGGACTGGGCTTTAAATTCCTTGTCTTTCATCAGGAGCTCAGGTTTCTTTCGAAGCCACTCCTCATAGGTCAAGCGTCTGTAGGAACCGCTAAAGCAGACAGGGACGCAGAGTCTGTGCAGCGGCCTGCAGACGCGGCACCCAGGCTCTACACCCAGTCCTCTCCTCCTTCAGCCCCTCAGTCCATCCTCCCTGCCCCTCCGTCAACAGTCCTTGTGTCCCACTCTCTTTTCCTCCACCCTCCACCTGCCCCTGTTTTCTTCAGACTCCTCTTTTTCTGCCTTCCTAGTCTCTGTCCTTCCCACTTCAGTGGCGCCTCCTGACCCTGTGGGGTCCACCTACTTTCAGCCTTTTCTCTCCATCCTTGGTGTATCTTCTGTGCCCCTCAGCTGACCCAGCCCAGTCTCTCCTCAGCTTGTTCTCCAGTCCTGCTTCACAGTTCCTCTTTCTCCACTGTGCCCCAGCTTCCCTTTCCCAGCATCTCACCTCATCTATTTTCCAATCTCTCCCTCTTTCTGCTCCTTATCACCCCGCCCACCTCTCAAGCCCCAGCCTTGCCATTCTTCCTTGGAGTTCTCACTGTTCTGTGCACACAGCAGGCTCCCCCATGCTGCAGAATCTACCCTTCTTGCATAGCTCTGTGGATTGCTAGCTTCCATGTGGCTTGTTCCCTTACCTCAATCAGTTCCTTAAGACCATCTGTTCAGAGTGGTCTTCCATGGTTACTTAAAAAAAATTATCTATGGCTTATTTTTATTTTCTAGTTTATTATTTATGCTTTTTGTACCACTATCACCATGAAAAATATTATACATTTTTAAAAATTTATGTGGCACATGATCTATCTCTCTGACTAGAAAGTGAGCCCCATAAGGGCAAGGATTTTCATCTCTTTTGTTAATTACTCATCACTCAGTTCCCAGAACAGTATATAAAGTGGGCAGTCAATAAATATTTGTTGAGCAAATGAACAATTCATCAACTAATGTGGCTGGATCTACTTTAAAGATGTGATCAGAATCCAATGATTTCTTACCTCAAGTGCCGCACTTCTAAGCCACCATCACCTCTAGCTCAGAATATCACAGAGGCCATTTGTGGTCTTCCTGTCTCTGCCATATAATATTCTCCACTCAGTTGACAGTGATTCTATTAAATATAAGTCAAATCATTCATTTCCTGGTGTAGAACTCTCCCTTATTTCCCATCTTAGTCAAGGATAAATCTAAACTCCATGTGCATGTGACCTGGCCAGCCCCTATTTTCTTTCTTTCTTTCTTTCTTTCTTTCTTTCTTTCTTTCTTTCTTTCTTTCTTTCTTTCTTTCTTTCTTTTCTTGCAGAACTGGAAATGGAACCCAGGGACATTCTACTTCCAAGCTATATCTCCAGCTCTATTTTTTATTCTTTATTTTGAAACAGAGGCTCACTAAGTTGCAGAGGGCCTCACTAGTAACTGAGGCTGGCTGTGAATCTGTGATCCTGGGATGTCAAGTGTGCGCCAGTACTCTGGGCTCGTTCCCTCCATTCTTCACGTCTGACTCCTGGATCCCAGCTCCTGGCTGCAGCCACACTGACTCACTTCATATTTCACAGGCATATTGGCTACTCTCCTTCCTTAGATTTTTTGCTCTCATTATGATTATTTCTCCTAAATATTGCAGGTCTTAATTTTTCATCTTCCAGGTGGGTCTTACCTTACTGCCCATACAAAAAAGCACAACTCTTCTGAGCGCTGATTATATTTTATTGCCTTCCTCTCCCAAACCCCTCCTCTGGATATATTCACTGTGGGAAGGAATTGTGGCTGCTTTCTTCACAGGGGCATCCATCCACCCATAACACCCACACCACTTCAAGGTACTTGTTAGGACCTCAACAAATATGATAGCTATATGGATTGATTAATTAATCCATTAACTAATTACTTTTCTGAGTAGGAAAGAATTCCCTAAGAATGTGACTATAACAGTTGAGACAAGAATGAGAAGCTGGGAATGTGAGGTGGCCTGGGGTTCTGGGCCCAGCAGCAGGTGCAGACAAGTCATGAACCTCATCTCCCCCTAAGGGAGCTCCAATAGTCAGCTGGGCCCAGGAGAGTCGGTGAAGAGGAGAGAGGTCAGCAGGAAATCAACCGTGCTTGAATGGCTTGGAAAGAGTGTTGGTTTTAAGTTTGATATGTTGCCTTTAAAAACTGATAAATAGCCCAGCTTGCTGGCTTTAGGCCTGTAGTCCCAGTACTTGGGACATTGAGACAGGAGAATCACAGGTTAGAGGCTAGCCTCAGCAATTTAGTAAGCCGCTCCCCCATACTTCAAACTAAAATAGTATTGGGATTGTAGCTGAGAGGTAGAAGGCACTAGGGTTCGATCTGCTAGTATCATCAAATAAATACAATAAAAAGGGTTGAAGGCCTCTGGGGTCAATGAGACGGGATGCACCGCATTCCTCGGAAAAGGGGATCTAGGAGCAGTTAGCCAAGGGTACCTTATTCCACCATCATCCCACACCACACTGCGACAGTGCGGCTAATTGATTTTCGTTGAAAGTGATTCCTAGAAAGAAGAAAACCCCAGGCATTCTGCGGACATCCAAATGACCCTTGCGCTACGCTTCAAGGACATGAAGAGCAGGTAACCCGTCTATTAATGTATCTGAGCCCACGCCAAGCTGTCCAGGCAACCGCGGGACCAGATAAAGGAACAGGACAAGTGCCTGAGCCAGCAGGCCAGAGTACGGGTTCTGAAGTGAGGTGTGAGGATGAAGAGTTTTTAACCCTAACGTGGGGGAGCCGCCAGCCTACTATCTCTACTGGTCGACCCCTGTTCATGGGTCAATATTTCCTACGGGTCGACGACTATGCCTGGGTCAGTATTCTCTATTGCACGGTCACTCCTGGCCAACACAGCTTCTGGGTCAATTTCGTCTTTACTGCGCCGAAGCCGACTTTGTTTTTCTAGAAGTATTTATACACAGCTATAAGTCAATCAACATTCTCGTGCTACCACCACCGGAATACAATACAGACCAATACAAAACACACACATTACAGACAGGCCTATCAGTACCCTCGTGTCATCACCACCTGATCCTCTCTCAGACCTCTTTGAACTTTCCATAACCCCAAACCTTGTTGACTCTGGGCGAAGGACAGTCAGCTGAGTCAGAGACACCAATCTAGGAAGGCCTTAATGGCTCCCCACAGACAAGCCAGCCCTGGCCGCTGGGAGGGAGGGAAGGAACAGAGCCTGCAAGGCAGAGCCGCAGAGTGGAGCCACTGGCGGGCACGCGGGCGGCCTCTCGAGGGGCGGTGCCCGGAGAGTCCGCGCTTTGGGGTGCAAGCGAGCAGCGTCTAAACCCTCCAGCCGGCCTGCGGCGGGTCAATTCGATCCCCATGCTGTTTGGACCCGCAGCTAGAAGACGGGCTTTTCCTTCCAATCCTTCTCGAGTCAGCAGCGGAGCAGGCGAGGTCAGAGCCCCGTTTTCCGGCACTGAAGGAGTTTCCTTTCTGGCTCCCTTAATCTCTGCAGCCCTGGGACCAGAAAGCCGAAACACAAGAGGAAGCTTATTACGTGGTCGTTGCTGAAATTAATCTAACAAAAATCTCTTTTGGAGAGAAATTTCCTTTAAACATGCACAAAAAGTACAAATATTTTACTTCTTGAGATTAAGAAAAGTTTAAGCTCAACTGGCCGGTTAGCTCAGTTGGTTAGAGCGTGGTGCTAATAACGCCAAGGTCGCGGGTTCGATCCCCGTACGGGCCAGCTAAGCCTTTTCCTTTTCTTCTGACAAAGGTGATTGCCAGTTGCATTTCCTAAGTAGTAGCCTCTTCCAACTACAATTAGAGTTAAAAGTTGACTTCACTTCTTAATCCACTTGGACAATTCACTGAAGAAAAGTCTGCCGTCAGCCTGCTGGGAGTGGGTCCGACAGCCTTCCCCCCACTCCGAGACCCACGCTCACATTCATCTGGACAACTTTCACAAGAGTGTTACCACTACCTCCTCTCCCCTGGCATTGCCTGTTTAACACTGTTGAAAACCGGGACTCCTCCTTGTTAAAATAGTCACAATTGGGTACCATTCCCAGTGGAAACACACACACACACACACACACACACACACACACACACACACACACAGTTGAGCATGCTGAGAGTGGGCACAGTGTCTGTTAAAGTCACTAGTGGCCTGGCAAGCCAGTGGACTGCCATATCAGCTACTGCACACTACACATGAGTTCTATTATTTCAAGATTTAATATAGCTAATTCTAAAATGAATAGTCATATATCTTTGTCCTAAAACATAAATAACAAAAAAGAGACACACGGAGTCCAAATCTACTGGTATTATGTAGTTATGAGAAAGTTGAAAAATTCTTCAGTCTTCTCAAAGAAGAATAATCTACCCACAATCCAGTCAGTGAATTACTAACTTAAAGTTTATCTCCCTTGACTCTAGCATTTTTTTTCCCTACTGGACATAATTCCATTTAAATATACCATTTTAACCTTCCCTTTAAAAAGTCTTGAATTAACATTTTCCTTTATCTAATGCTTGATTGATTCCTCAGATGAGAGAGAGGGAGAGAGGGAGAGAGGAGAGAGAGAGAGAGAGAGAGAGAGAGAGAGAGAGAGAGAGAGAGAGAGAGAAAGGAGAGAATGATGTGTGGTGCTGGGGATGGAGCCCATGGACACTCCACCTTTGAGCTACACCCCAAGGCCTATTTTATTTTTTATTTGGAAACAGAGTCTCATAAAGTTGCTGAGAGCCGCATGGAATTGTTGAGGCTTTGAATCTGTGATCCTCCTCTCTCAGTCTCCCAAGGAAAGGGGATTACAAGTGTGTGTCACCACATCCAGGTGGAGATATTAAAAATCTCCTCCAGATTTACCATCTGCAGTTTTTCTACTTCCATACTTTCTTTAAAACCTTTGGGATTTGGGGCACCATTACTTTATGAAAACTTTTGGTCAAGATCATCAATAATGTGTCAAATTAATGATCACTTCGAAGTCTGTATTTTTCTCTGCATCTCAGAGACGGCAGATACATTATTCTTCTTAAAACGATTCCTTGTTTTGACTTTCAGGATGTTACTGTCCTGGTTGTCTTTTAACCTAGCTGGCTTTTCCTCAGTAGTCAGGGTTCATCTTTCCTCAGTGGCCATATCTAGGGTGGAGTTTTTTCGGGCTTGGTCCTTGGATCTTCTTTCTCCATACTTGCTCCTGTGACTTCCTTTATTCTTGTGGCTTAAAAGTAATGTCTACATAGCTATTGTTCAGAAATCTGAATCTGCAGTGTAGACCACCCCATTACACTTAAAGTGTGTATGTTCAACCGATTACCTGGTGAATCCTTTATATTAGTTATCATATCTAAAACAGAATTCCCAATTTTTCCCTAATCATTCTGCTACATCCAGTCTCCCCCATTTCATTAGTGATGGCTCCTTTCAGGTTTTCTGAAAAAATCCTTTCACGCCTCACATCCATTTTTTCTGGAATATCTCTTGGCTTTATCTTTAAAATAGGTCCAGACTCTGGGTATTTCTCAGCACTTCCCCTGCCACTATCCTGTCCCTGCCTGTCAGCCCTGATCACAGGGGCTTCGCGCATCTCGGTGCGGCCATTCTCTCTGCACTCAATATTCGACAGGAGGATCATACAGGTTTGAAGCCAGCCTCAGCTACTTAGTGAGGCTCTCAGCAACTTAGTGAGACCCTGTTTCCAAATAAAGTATAAAAATAGGTCTGAGAGTATAGCCCGGAGGTAGAAAAAGCCCTGGGTTTCACTCCAGTACCCCCCCCCCCCACACACACACCTCCATACAGCTAGCAGAAGGACCACCGTGGATGGTGTCTCTTTAACTCTTAAAATGCAACGGCTCCTCGGCAAACTCAGCGGCAGAACTGAGCTGTCAAAAACCAGGACCGCAGCCTCGGGTCTGCACGTGGCTGCCTTAGCCCAGGCAGCAGTTGCAGGCTCCCGCGCACTGCAAATCGCAGTCTAGGGCGGCGTTTCCTTATATTCCTGAAAGAGATCCTGTGGCCGGGCGATTCCCAACAATGTTATATTATTCTTTTGATTGGAAGTCCTGTGCAGCAAAGGAAATAAGGTTTGAGACTTGGTCTCAAGTCTTGGTTGAAATTGAAGTAGGTTTACAAAGACTTAAAAAACATGCCACTTGTGTTTCCGCCCGGTTTCGAACCGGGGACCTTTCGCGTGTTAGGCGAACGTGATAACCACTACACTACGGAAACCCACGTTATTTTGCTTCTTTGTATGTCTAAGTGAATTAAAACAAATCTTAACTTTATTCTTTCAGGACTTTTCTCATTTTTTTCTTTCTTCTTCTCTTCTTCTTTCCTTTTTCCCCTAATCCCACCATATTCTCCTACGCACTCTGATTCTTAGAACTGAAAATTTCAAAAGTTTCAAGACCCAATAACTCATAGCTGACAGAACCCCAAAACCAACACAAGCACAGGCAGGAAAAACTCAGGCAGGTTACTGGAAAAATTTATATCAAGGAATTTCTTGGTTTGTTCTCTGTTTGATTCTCTATTCATTGAAGAAGATCCCATTTACCTTCCAACGACTGAAAATTCGGCTGGACTTGACCAAATGTTTTTTTTTTTAAATGATGATAGCCTGTCAAGACCTCAGTAGTGAGACTCATTCAAACTTCCAGGAACTCCTAAATGAGTTGCTTTCTTGAAGTTTGAAACAAAAGACAGAAGTGGTGTTCAGCAAAGGTATGCAGCAAGAAATTAAATACCCTGTGTATGTCGGGAGAAATTCAAAACCAAGAAAAGAAATTCATGCATATATGCTCACTGGTAGGTAATAAAAAAAAAATGAACGTGTCTGTACACACATGCATATATTTCTCATACTGTGTTGTTGTTGTTGTTGTTTTTGTTGTTGTTGTTAACTCTTTCAAGTATGTATTGGCAGCTTTCTCTGGCATAATTATAGAGGAGGCCAGGGATTCCAAAGGCCTGGTCAGGCCTTGAGCCCAGGATCTTGGAGCAAAATGAATACAGAAATGGAAGACAGGTTCATTAGCGCCTGTCTCCTGGAGCTCTTGGCTCCTGTCTTTCAGTCTTGTAATCTGAAGAGTTGGAGCAGAAGAGGAGGGAGAATAGTGGCGACTGAAGCAACACTCCCTAGAATTTAGAGTGTTCAGAAATAGCAAGCAGCTGGCAAACAAGGTTCTGAGGTTCTGATGGTTTCTGGGGTGCCACAGTTTGTTCCTTCAGCTTAACCTCATTAGGTTGCAATGATCACCAGTAAAGTGACAGGGAAATATCCCCTTTGGTTTTTATTTCCAGGTCCAAAGAACAGTGACAAAATGAGTCGAGTATGGAAAAATAAATATTTCTGTAGCATTCTCTGCTTTAAAAAGAAATTATATTTCTCAATGAAAGTTCAAGAGATCAGGAAAGGCTCATCTTTTCCTAACATCCAGTATAATGTGTGGCACAAGTTAATGATTAAAATGTTTGTTGAAAATAAGTTTTTGACAGTTTATTGTAAGGATTGCTTCTTTTGTACACTGTTTGTAAGCTGGATGTCAATTTTACAGACATAAAGGTATTTGCTCAAAGACTAGAAATTCTTCTCTGGTAATACTTAGTAGTCAAGGAAGTCTCTGTCACCGGGATGGCCGAGTGGTTAAGGCGTTGGACTTAAGATCCAATAGACATGTGTCTGCGTGGGTTCGAACCCCACTCCCGGTAGGCTGTTATGTGCTGGTACCTTACTTTGCTTGTCAAGAGCTAGTATTTTTGCAGAAGGGAATCATTTCACAATTCCCACACTCGCGTCTAATCACTTGGAAGGACAACTTGGATATGGTGTTATGCAGTTGCACAACTGTTTTGTATAAAGTCGCAGGGTTCTCTACTCTCCCTGCTCTTGGTGTGTAGAGTGCCTGGGTGGGCTGGAGGTGTTTGCTGGGGGAAAAAAAATCATGTTGCTTTTAGGCCCTGTGGGTGGGTGGGTGGTGGTGGGATTCAAGTCGAAGTTCTTCCTAAAAATACTTAAGTTCCGAAGGCAGCCCAGCTCCCGGAGAAAGGGCCTGGTGAAACCACGTGCTTTTGGGTCCTCAGCAGCAAGGCCGCCATAGGCCCGGGTCCGCTGCGCTCGGGTGCCGCCTGTAGGTGGCTGTATAGGTGAGGCTGGGCCCCGGGAATAACAGCAATAATGCTCTCCAGTCACCAGGAGACAGACGATCGATCTAACCAATCCCAAAGAAAGGCCAATGAAAGCACGCGCTCCTTCGGAAGATCATGATTTCATAAGAGAACGGTGCATTTAACGAAGTGTCTCTATCTAATCTAGGACTGTCCTTGGGTCTGATGACGGCAGCCACACCCCCACCCTGTCCTTGTTCTTTTCAGTATCTACACGCATTACAAGGTCGATGAGAAACTACTAAACTGTTTTCCAAAGCAGTCATTATTTTAGATTCCCACAACAATATATTATATAGTTGAAGTTCTTTTGTGCATTCTCACCAACAGTTGGTGTTTTATCTGTAAAAAAAAAAAAAAAAAAAAGTAGCCATTCTAGTGATTATATATTAGTGTCTTACTGTGGTTTTAATTTCTAGTGAGACCCTGTTTTTTTTTTTTAAATAAAAGGACTGAGGGGATTGACATATATTATCATATAACAAGTAATTTAAAATTTTCTAGTAACAGTATTTAAAAGTAGAAATAGGGGGTGGAGGTGTATCTCAGTGATGAAGCATGCCCAAGGCCCTGAGTCGAGCTCCTGCAATACCTTTTCCAGTGGCTCTCCAATGCATTAAGACTTGAGGGGCATTTACTTTCGGAAGCTCCAAAGTTTGGGTCTATCCTGGCCCCCACTTTTTACTGGTTCACAGCCCAACAGTATGAGGTACTGGCAATTGATAGGTTCGTTCTTTTAATTCCAGCAAGCCTCCCAACGCCCAGGGTCCAGCGTGAAGAAGCTTTTGTAAGGCAAACATCGTGCACACCACAAACCAAGTCTGCTGGTTTGCGTTCCTTTACCTGGCTGCACTCCACTTGGGGTTCCAGCCCTGCCTGTCTGCCCCATCCAGGAACGCCTTAGGGGCCAGCTGAGTAATCAGACGCCGCCCCCAGCTGCCCTCCCCGGCTCTTCCTCCCGCTTCTCCCTCTGCTCAGGCGTGTGGCTTTGCTTGGGACCTCTGCCACGCCTAAACAGCTTCTTGGGTTTTGGCGCTCCTGGTCCTGAGCTGCGCCGCCGGGTGCAGGTGCATCGCGCGCGGGGACCGCGGGAGCCACGGCGACACCGTGCGTCCACAGCGCGCGCTCTGGATCCGGTGCCGGGCGAGGTCCCCTCTCGTTCCTCCAGGATTTATACTCAGGGACGAAGAGAACGAGGAGTAGATCTGCCCCGTGCGGGAAAATTAGGAAAGAAAACGTCGATCCATTTCTATTTTTAGTCTTTGACGGCTCCTTATTTTTAAACATTAAGAAATGATTCATATATCATAGAACCCAACCTTTGAAAGTGCGCGATTCAGTGATTATTTCGTATATTCACTGAGTTGTGCGATTATCACCATTACCTAAGTTCGAAGTATTACCACTGCCCACCAAAATACTATATCTATTTCCCTCTTTTTCCAGCCCTGGCAACCACTTACACTCCTATATCTAGATTTGCTTTTCTGAGACATTTTATGTAAGTAGAATCATACGAGATGTGTTCATCCGTATTGTAGTGTGTACCAGAACTTTATTCCTGTTTTATTGTTGAATAATATCCCGTATTTGATTGTTCGAGTTTTCTTTCCAAAGATCTCTTTTAGCCAATCTCCTTTCTCAGTAGCATTAAAAGGAAGGAGATAAAAATAATGCAGTTCCAAAAACGGATACACTCCGAACATCTACATGGTACAGAAGTCAGGCTGGGCGGTAGCCTGTAAATTTGGAAGGTGCCAGATAAGGTGATGTCACATAAGGTGAGTTCTCTTTTGAAGAACTTTATGAATCTGTTTCTGTTATAAGTTTAAACAGAAATGGGAGGATATTTTCCTCAAAGAGGAAGAGCAAACATAAAAACAACCGAGCCAGCCAGGAGTCGAACCTAGAATCTTCTGATCCGTAGTCAGACGCGTTATCCATTGCGCCACTGGCCCGGTGTTACATAGGACTGTAAGTCATACACCCTTCCTTATTAGAAACTTTGCGACCATCGTTGCATCAGGATGAAAACAGAAAGGAGTCAGATTAAACTCTTTTCAATGTGCATGAGTTACATCCCCTTAATAAATTTTTAATTTTTGTTTTACGCCTTCTTAAAGAGGATGTGTGTAGAGGACAAAGTACCCTTCACTTTCCATCCATCCACCTGCTTGTTCCTGTTCTTGTGAGCATTTCATTACTTTATGCAATCGGTTCAATGTCCATTTGTTAAGCAATTTCATTTTTTTTTTCAGATACACTAATATTGGATACTGATGCTGGCTATTTTATGTAATCAGTGACCCACATACTTTCAAATTTTGATTCAACGAAAAGTAAAGTAAAATAAAATACAGTCTTGAGCTATTAAATTACTTCTCAAAGAATCACAGCTTGCTTCGGAAAAAGTAATTTCAGACACTACGCACCAGAAAAGACATTCAGAGGGGTTCGCGGCCAATCTCAGCTACTTAGTGAGGCTCTCTGCAACAATGAGACCCTGTTTCAAAAATAAAAAATAAAAAATCAGGGTGGGGGTGTAGCTGGGAGGTAGAATGCCCCTAGGTTCAATCCCCAGCAACACACACACACACACACACACACACACACACACACACCATTTAGAAATACCTCTCCCTTCACCAAATTAGACAACACGGACTCAAGAATTCAATAAAGAATTCTGGTAAACATCTTAAGGACAGAATTTACTTAGCAACATAGAAGCTCGGAGTTAATCTAGTTGTATAAGTAAAGAACACAGGACATCATCAGGAAATTTGGCTAAATATTACTCCATGGCTCTGTGTAGGTGAAGTAGGCAGTGCTCTCAGAGGGGAGTGGGCGACCTCGGTCTTTTGATTTTCATCATCCTGGTTTCTTTTTCTTTTTCTTTTCCTTTTTTTTTTTTTTTTTTTTTTTAATACTTTCATTATGCCTGGTGTGGTGGCGCACGCTTATAATCCCTGCGCTTGGGAGACTGGGCCGGGAGGATCAAGCAGGTTCGAAGCCAGCCTCAACTGGTTTAAGAGACCCTGTTTCCAAACAAAATATAAAATAGGTCTGAGAGTATATCCCGGAGGTAGAAGGGCCCTGGGTTCCATCCCCACTACCACCAAATAAATAAATAAATACTTTTATTGGTGCTGATTTTTAAATTTTAATTAATTAATTTTTGGGTACTGGGGCTGGAACTCAGGGGCATTCTACCTCCGAGCTACATACACCAGCCCTATTTTTAATTCTTTATTTTGAAACAGGGTCTGAGTTGCAAAGAACCTCACTAAGTAGCTGAGGATGTCCTCTGTTTTAGCCTCCCAAATGCTAGGATTGCAAGCTTGCTGGGATTACAATTTTTGTTAAAAAAAAAAAAAAACTACAGAGCTTTTTTGAAACAAAAATTCTTCAGTTCCTCTTCCCAATGTTTTCCCAATTTCAATACACAGCAGCTCTTCATGGGTGCGAAGAAAACAGGGTTGGGCATGGCCAGCAGGAAAGAAAACAGGGTCGGGCAGCGCTGTTGCTGCGTCCAAGGAAAGTAGGGTGGGCCAATCTGGCCCAAAGTGGGAAAGATAAAGAATAGCCTGTTGAACAGACAGCACACAGTAGATCGCTGTGAGCAGGACTTGAACCTGCGCAGGGAGACCCCATTGGATTTCGAGTCCAACGCCTTAACCACTCGGCCATCACAGCCTGTTGGCCCAGGTTCTTTCATGCATTAAAAATACATACTTAGGATCCTTGAGCATTGTAATTTCCTCAGCACCCACTCTTGATTATTCGGTACGTTAACTTTCAGCAAAATGTGAAAGGAGGTCAGTCCCTAATCTCGTTCATCAGTTCTCTCCTCCAGGCTTCTTCCCAAATTTACTGAGCTTGACCCAACCCCTCCAGGCTCTAGGCCGCGAAACCACTCCTTTTTTAGAGAAGGCAATATTCCAGCATTACCCCCTTCACTTTTCGGGAGCTGACGGTTTTTCTTTCTAGCTGTGGCAGGAAATGGAGAAGAGAGTTGTGTTAGGTGTGACCAGGATCCTATCCACTCTACGCTCCACAGTTAAATACAATGCATTGCGGCTGTGGAGGACGATTTGGCAAGATCTAACCACGTTTCGAGTGGTCGTGCCCTGTGAGGCAGCAACTTACACACTGAGCACGATGCGCGTGCACACGCGAGAGAGTTTATTGTCCTCAGGGTTATTCTTTGTAGCATTATGGGCAAAACCCTGAGCAATTCGGGTTTTATGAAGTCATTGTTTAGCTTGTGACTCACTAAACGATTTAGAATTATTTAGACAAATTACGACACAACTCTGCAATGAAGTAGTATGCAAAAAACAGTATTTTTGTATATGTGTTTTGCAATATATATATATATATGCAATATATATATGCTATATATATATATATATATATATATATATATATATATATATATTTACCTGAAAGCAAAGTTTAGAGTAACGTGTATAGAATGTTACCATGGGAACATATTTGTGTTAGATTATATATATATATATATATTTCACAAAATATCTCTCTAAGAATATGAATCAGTAGACTCATGACACTTAGAAGATGGCTACTTTGATGGCCTTAAAGATCTTTAAGATTCAACTGGCAGCCAAAATGGCCCCATAGGGCAGCACCCCTATGGGAAGAACTGGAAAATCGGTTCAGAATAATTCCTTTTCAAAGCACTTTAAGAATTATTACATTCAGTGTTACAATTTAGTATCACTACTTTGAAAACTGTAGGAAAAAAAAAGATATCTTTCTGAAAGAAAGAAAGGAAAGGAGGGAGGAAAGGAGAAAGGAAGAAAGAAAAGAAAAAGAAAAATGAAAGTGGAGATAGGCTGGGATGTTGTAATATGCTAGCCAAAGACCTCTGAGTCAAACTATTTAATTACTGTTTATATTATGATAAAAACACTTGTGATAGTCAACTTGAACTTTCTAACAAGATACACAAAGCGGGTAGCTTTAACAACAACAAACATTTTCTCATAGTTCTAAAAGCTAAAAGTCCAAGATTAAGAACCACTAGGGTTAGTTTCTTTTCTTTTCTTTTTTCTTTTTTTTTTTTTTTTTGGTGGTACTGGGGTGGAACCCAGAGGCTTTCTACTTCTGAGCTATACTCCCATACCCATTTTATACTTTATTTGGAAACAGGGTCTCACTAAATTGCTGAGAGCCTCACTAAGTAGCTGAGGCTGGTTTCGAACCTGTGCAATCCTCCTGTCTCAGCCTCCCAAGCGCAGGGATTACAAGCATGGGCCACCATGCCCAGCTTAGCGTTAGTTTCTGATAAGGCTTCTCTTCCTGGGATTTAGACAGCTGCTTTTTCATTGTCTTCACTTACACACACATCTACCTGTTTTTTCTTATAAAGACACCAGTCCTAGACAGGCGTGGTAATACACGCTTGTGATCCCAGCATTCGGGAGGCTGAGACAGGAGGATCACGGTTTGCGGACATCCTCCGTTACTTATGCTCTTGGCAACTCAGTGAGACCCTGTTTCAAAATAAAGAATGAAAAAAAGGGCTGGGGGTGTAGCTCAGAGGTAGAATGCCCTTGGGTTCCCAGTACTAAAAAAAAAAAAAAAATACCAGTCCTATGGGATTAGAGCCCCACTTTAAGACCTCACTTGACTTTAATTACTACTCTGAAGGTCCTGTCTCCAAATGCACTCACAATGGGATTAACTAGAGCTTCAAAATCATAAATTTTGTGGCGAAGACAATTTAATTGATAACAACATCCAATTACTCTTTGGTGATTTAGTGTCAATGTTTGGTCCCTCTCACCCTGGGTCCCAATCATCACAGGTGTGCTTAGGGATTCCAGGTCCTGTTGTATGTGAAGAGCCATCATGGAGTGATATAAAGACGCTGGGGTTCTACTCATGAATTTGTTTCTCACTACCTTGGGGAAAGGTTTTCTGGCAAAGCCCAGAATGCACAAGGTCCATGTCTTACATGATAAATCTGTTCTAGCAATTCAGGCTTCTTTACAATAGATACTTTGATCTATAGCATACCAAGAAAGCACTGATATTCAAATTCATTTTATTGTGTCACCCTAACATTGGGTCCATACATGAATTAACCAATCAGGAAAGCTTAGCGCCATTCCTAGCTCCTTGAATTATAGCATTGAATTAAGTGTCCCTGCCCAGTACACTTCATTTTAATGCACGAGATTGGATCCAATGTTCATATTTTTTTTATCTTATACCCTTAAGATCTGTTCCCAATTAGATCTGTCAAGTTTCTATTAATAAAAATTGACAAAATTTTGCAATTCGTTTGTATTTGACCCTCTGGGGTTTCAAAAGTAAGAAGAGGTGCTTAGTGATAGATCAAGGAATACCAGAGTCTACCCAGACAACCAGGTCAGAGAGGGCTCTAGTTAGATGGAGCCCGGGGAACACTTGTAGCCCATTGTCTGCGGGAGAAATAATGACAGAAACAGCGTCAGAAAGTGTTGATGGCTTCTGACCCTCACAGGCTCAGAAATCTCGTTTCTGAGTCCCAAACAGTCACTTTCTGTCACCAAGAGCCAGTACCAGGGTGGCACTTACAGAGTAACATCTGCAGAAGGCACGAGGAGATCTTGAAATTAAACCCCATACAATGCTGCTCTTTCTGCGTTTGCGCAGGAACTGGGGTCCTGAGCGAGCCTTTTCTTGGTTAGGAGTTAATATTACTCACGAATATACAAACGTGAGGGAGAGAAACGCACTTCATTGATGATGGTTGGCAAACTCTGTGCAGAACACTCAGGTCCTACTGGCCTGAGTAGCTTTCCCAACCATGAATGGGGGAGAGCTCTACAGGGTGGTTTCCGTAGTGTAGTGGTTATCACGTTCGCCTCACACGCGAAAGGTCCCCGGTTCGAAACCGGGCGGAAACAACTTCTTTGCTTTTCTGTATGTCCTCTTTTGAGAGATTTTTCCATTTCCTTTCACCTACAACAGACAGAAACCCCAAATTATCTTACTTATTCCGTTCGAATAGACGAAGCTATGCCATCACTGTACAAACTGGTGATTCTACAAGAACTGACTTCTGAAAACCTACTTTTGGTCATCGTAAGAAATCGTAAGAAGCAAGCTTTTCTTTTCTTTTTTTTTTTTTTTTGAAGAAAAAGTGTCAAGAATTAAGCACGAAAAGCAAGTTATTCATTAGAAATGGTGGCTGCTTTCCGGGCATGGTGGCACATGCTTGTAATTCCAGTACTTGGGAGGCTGAGATAGGAGGATCAGCAAAGCACTGAGGCCCTCGGCAAATTAGTGAGACTCTGTTCTAAAGTAAAAAATAAAAAGGACCGGGGTGTAGGACTGAGGTAGAGTGCCCTGGGTTCAATCCCTATCGCCAAAGAGGGGGGGGGGGGGAGATAAAATGAAATGAAAATTTAAAATTTAAAAAATGGGATGCTTGATGCAGATTTTAAAAAAAATCTAGAAAATGTGCTTTTTTGGTAAATTGAATCTGGTGACCACGGATAAGAATTTGGACCAATAAGAAGTGATGTTATCTGGATTTGAAAGGAGAATCTGTTAGATTTTCATCACATTTGAAAAGGAAAGAGATTATGAGAAAGCATTCTTTAAAATGGACAATATGTTGGTAGAGGACAGAACAATACACATGCATTTTAACTAGCCTGTTGCCAAGGTTAAATGGAAAGAAACAGGTGGGTAATACACCAAAAGTGATTTGGAAGAGTTTAAAAAGAAAAAGGATACATAGTCTAATTTGGTTCTGAAAGATAATGCCCATACGGTGTGCAAAATTATGATTCAAAATGGTCATACACCCAGAGTGAAGAATACCTGCAGCTCAAAACATGCTAATAGGATTCTACAGGGAAATAGCCTTTGGTCAGCACAAAGAAGAAAGTTATTGGGAGAAACAAGAGTGCAAACAGACATTGATCTCAAAATCTAAGTGGAAATGGATCTTGAGAAGGTGGACCACTGAGGTGGCCACTGTAAATCCAGATATCAAACAGACCCCTACTGTTAAAGAATAAACTTTTATTAAACATTTACAGATTTTTTTATTTGCACAGACATCTACTGATGAATTGGGCAACATCAGATACAAGAACTCCTATAGAGGGAAGGGGGTTCAAAGAGGAAATTTTTGTAAGGTGTTCAGGAAGGAAGGCAAAATAAAATTTAAAAAAAAATGTATTTGGCACAAGGGGAAGGTCTCTAGTTAGAGGCCAGTTTGTCCCTCATTAGAGGTTAGTTTGTCAGTCTTTGGTTAATTTAATGAAATTAACTTATTACTTAAAGATTCACAGTGAACTACAGGAACCCAAGAGGTTAGAGTGTCTCAGCCTAATAACCTCTCAACTAAAAAAATTAACACCATGAAGGAAAACAGTAAGAAGATACTAAAGCAGGTGTTGAAGGCAATCCACAGTTAAAAGAATCTAAGAACAGAGGAAAGACAAAAATCAGAAACAAATGGCTATAATGTATTTACTCGTAACTAAGAGTACCAAGAAAGCAAATGTTCAGATTTTATGTCAAAGCAATTAAGAAATCTTAATTGTTTTTATTTTTCCACAGTGGTATTACATTCCTTTTAGATTAATAATGATTGTATAGAGTTCTGTAAGACAAGAATTGATTATTTTCTTTGTATATTTATACTAATTTTATTTATATATATAAATTAAAAATTTCGATATTTTCTCTCCTCTTAAATGAAGTATTTCACACACATAAACATGTACATATAAATTACAAGGCACAATAAATATCTATGTACTCTTGCTCTAGTCTAAGAAATAGAATATTACTTTTATTAAAAAAAAAACCTCCTCTGTGCTTATCTTTCTAATGTTGTTCTGAATCTTGTCATTATCGTTTGTTATGCATTACCCTAAATAAAATATTGTTTTCTAGGCTTATTTTTTTAATCTACTGGTACTAGGGATGGAATCCAGGGGCATTCTGCCACTGAGCCACACCCCTAGCCCTATACACCTAGCTACACCCCTAGTCCTATTTTTTATTTATTTTGAAACAGGGCCTGCCTCATTAAGTTGCTGGCCTTGAACCTGCATTCCGCCTCTTAGCCTTCCAGGCACCGTGATTACAACTATTAGGTCGAGTTGGTTTATGAGTTTTATATAAAAGTTATAACAATTTGAAGCAAAAATAACTGATGTGTTTATTGCTGTTAGGGATAATAACTGACTTTTGCTCAAAACCTCATGTTTGCTTTCACTGTTTAAAGACAAATATCTATGACTAAATATAGGATAATATAAACAATATACTTGTAATATAAATATTAATAATTACATTATAATATAAATAATGCATAAATTATATGAAGGCTATATAACGATATAATTATTATACAATATTCAAATAATATACTAAATATTGGTATGGCAACATATCAAGGTTTCTGGGAAGACGAAGCACATGTACTTATCCTCCTGCTAAGTGCAATTAAAGTCCCTGAAAATTATGTACAAAATGAACCTAAGACTCTGAAAGGTGGAGAGAGAATAAAGCCTGACTGGCTTAGGGACCTGGGACAAGAAGAAAAACTTGGCAAGTTCCTAGGGTTTTCTTATTGCAGATACTCTAGCTAAAAAAGCTGAAATGTAGGAGGCTGAGCTATTTAGTGAGGCTCTTTGCAACTTAGGCCCTCTGCAACTTAGTGAGGCCCTGTTTAAAAAAAAAAAAAGATTAAAAATAAAGGGCTGGGGGTGTAGCTCAGAGATAAAATGCCACTGGGTTCAGTCTCTCTCTCTCTCTCTCTCTCTCTCTCTCTCTCTCTCTCTCTCTCTCTCTCTCTCACACACACACACACACACACACACACACACACACACACACAGATGAAATGCAATGGTCTGGAGGAGAGTGCAGCTCCCCGGCCCCTCCGCCTCTGCAGACCCCAGGGCGCTCAGACGCCCCCACCCGCGTGCGACCCGGCACCGCGCGGAGCGAGTCCTGCAGCGCGCCTCCCCGGAGGGAGGGCGGCCCTACTCGGAGACGTGGACCTGAGCTCTAGTGTCAGAACCCGCAGTTTCAGAAAGACTAAAGTCCTCCTGGGAAAAACACTGTAACGGTGCCGGCGGCAGGGATTTCTCTTTTGTTTTAAATTGGGTGGTGGTGGTGGTGATGGGTTGTAGTATTTCCTAATCTCTACAAAGAAAACGCCAGTTCCATTTAAAAACAGAAACAAAGCCCTCAAGCCCCGCAGCGGCCGGTTAGCTCAGTTGGTTAGAGCGTGGTGCTAATAACGCCAAGGTCGCGGGTTCGATCCCCGTACGGGCCAGTACTGTTTTCCCACTTTTACCGCTTCATTCGTGGGTGAGCACCTGCTTTCCCCACACTCCAAGGCGCTGTCAACCCGTTCACGGATGTTTTTCCGCTCTCCGTGGTTTCCCCCCGCCAACGCCAGTTTTTAGGGTTGCACATCGGTTTGTGCTGGTCCGTGACGCAACGTTCCCTATCCGTCAGATTTAATAAAAAGTTGTATGAAATAACATGCAAGAGAACCTACAAAGGCTAACTGCGCGCTCGGTTTAGGGGCTGCATTTAGAGAAGGGGAAATAGGAAGAGTTAGAGAATTTCCAGCACGATTTTTGAAAAACACCCGGGAACGATACCATTTGGCTCATAAGTAAACACTGGGCTACTGATGTGGGGCCCCGGTGCGCAGCCTCTGTGGCCTGTGAATGTCATCCTCCACGCCAAAGTCACAGTTCGTGGATGATGTTTAACACTAATTATGTTAATGCTGGGCGGGGACTGGGTGATCTCGGGCGCGCACAGCCCGCAGGACCGCGGACCCGATGCCCGTACTCTCCGGGGCGCTCCACCCCCACCTGTCCTCCTGGACGCCGGCCTGGGGTCTCCCTAGCCCTGCACACGCCTCTCTCACCGGTTTCCAGTTTCTCCCTCCACTTCTAGCCACCTACCTTATTCTTATTTCATCTCTTGTTTAAAAGTATGAGGTTGCCCTGAAGATGACGTCAACATTCATCACTATGTTGATAAGAGGCACACAGCAGGTGCTCCATTGCATAGATCAATGTATTCTATTCTGGGTTATCTTGTTTTTCTCAAAGCAGTGTAAGAGAAAATATGATTTTAAAATAAGGTAAGAAAAATTTCAACATCAACATAAGAGTGGAGAGAACTTCTTTTAGCATAACCTGAAAACCCATTAGAAGTGTGCCGGAGCCAGCCGGCAAGAGTCCGGGTTCTGAAGTGAGGTGTGAGGATGAAGAGTTTTTAACCCTAACGTGGGGGAGCCGCCAGCCTACTATCTCTACTGGTCGACCCCTGTTCGTGGGTCAATATTTCCTACAGGTCGACGACTATGCCTGGGTCAGTATTCTCTATTGCACGGACACTCCTGGCCAACACAGCTTCTGGGTCAATCTCGTCTTTATTGCGCCGAAGCCGACTTTGTTTTTCCAGAGGTATTTATACACAGCTACAGGTCAATCAACATTTTCGTGCTACCACCACCGGAATACAATAAAGACCAATACAAAACACACACATTACAGATAGGCCTATCAGTACCCTCGTGTCATCACCACCTGATCCTCTCTCAGACCTCTTTGAACTTTCCATAACCCCAAACCTTGTTGACTCTGGGCGAAGGACAGTCAGCTGAGTCAGAGACACCAATCTAGGAAGGCCTTAATGGCTCCCAACAGAAGTGAAAGCTATATACTTTTTCTTCTGAGATAAGACAATACAATGACATTACATGACTAGGAATACTATGAAAAGTTTTCTTCACCTTCTTATCCCTATCTGCTCATTCTCAGCACTGCTTCAATATATAATTATTATTCAAAGTTACATATGTATCCTCCTTGATTTTCTTTATGTATAAAGATTACATTTTAATTACTAGTGTATATATTAACTATATTATATATTATCAGTGTAGATATTAATACATATATTTTTTCTTTCTACTTGCATAAAATGTAATATTACACACACTAATTTTTTCCCTGATGTTTCTCAGATATTTCTAATATTTCTAAAGTGATAAACTTTATAAAACTTTAAAACAGTACATTTAATACTATAGGCCACACAGAAATAGAGAAACTAAAGAAAGCCTAAGTGAAAGAAAAGGCATCTATATCAGTGAGTTCTGTTCAGAGAAACAGAATAGAAGGGTATATGTGCAGGGAGAGAATTTCAGGCATTGGTTCACAGCTTGTGGAGTCGTGTGTTAGAGCTCTCAGGGTAGGCCAGTAGGCTGTAGGCCCAAGGAAGAGCTGAAATTTCAGTTGGAGTCTGAAGCCATCTACTGGATGAATTTTCTCTTCTTCAGGAGATATGAGTCTTTTTTCTCTATGGACTTCAATTGATGGAGGGCATTTTTTATTTTTTACTCAAAGTCTATAGATATAAATGCTAATCATATCCCAAAAGTATCTTTATAGAAGCATCTGCAATAGTGTTTGAATTTCTGAGTGCCATGACTTAGCCAAGTTGAAACATAAAGTTAACAAGCACATGTTCGTGAAGTAGAAAAGTTAATACTGTTAAGACAGCAGTTGTACCCCATCCTATCTACAGATTCAGTGTGATCCAGTGATATTTTTTGCATAAATGAAAAAGCTGATTATAAATTGATATGGAATTGCAAGGGATTCTAAGTCAAAAGAAAAAGTTGGAGACTCATACTTCCTGATCTAATAGTTAAAACAAAACTACAGTTTAAAAAAAAAAACTGGTGTTGACATAGGTATGGGCGTATAGACTGATAGAATAGGGTTGAGATTCCAGAGATAGACCTATACATCTATGGGAATGGAGTTTTGACAAGGGCTGAAAATAGCATTCAATGGAAGAAAGAATATTCTTGTCAACAAATGGTCCTGGGACAACTGAATATTCACATGTGAAAGTGTGAAGGTGGATTTCCACGTCACACCATATACAAAACCCATCTCAAAATGGATAAAAAATTAAATATAAGCTAAACCTACAAAACTCTAAGAAAAAAAACCATAAGGATATCCTTCATCACTTTCAACTTGTCAATGCCTTCTTAAATAGGACATCAATAGTTCCTATAACAAAAGAAAAATACATAAATTGGATTTCATTAAAGTTAAAAAGTATATGTATGAGGAGACGCTAGCAAAAGAATGAAAAGTCAACCTACAGAATAAGAAAAATATTTTGCAAATCATGTATCTGATAAGAATCTAGTGTCCAGAATATATACAGAAACATTACAATTCAATAAAGAAAAACAATTTAAAAATTGGGCAAAGGACTTGAATATACATTTCTTCATAAAAGATAGCAAAATGGTCAACAATCACATGACAAGATACTTAGAATTGCATTATGACCTCATAATTTCTCCTAACCAAAAGAATTAAAAGCAGGTATGTAAACAAACACTTGTACATGGATGTTTATAGCAGCACTCTTCAGAGCTGCCCAGAGGCGGATGCAGTTCAAATGCCCATCACTTGACAAGTAGATAAACAAATATGGCATATCCATATAGTGGAATATCACTTAGCATTAAAAAAAAAGTGCATGCACACCATGGAGGCTAGAAGCAGAGCGGGAGCAGGGGAAGAAGAAACCACATAATCCCCAGTGTTGAACTCCCAGAGACCCCTCTTTAGCAGCCAAGCCTCCTTCCAATATTGTTTCTTTTGGGAGATTCCAAATCCAGACCATTACATTAATCCAATGAAGGAACAAGACAGATGTTTCTCTAGTTCTTGAGTTAGCAGTTCTAAGGGTAAATGAATCATTTTCAAGATGAGACTTATAAACCTGTCTGTTTAACAACCAAGGCAGAAGCTGGGCCTGGTGGCGCACGCTTGTAATCGCAGCATGAGGAGGCTGAGACAGGAGGATATCGGTTTGTGGACAGCGTCAGCTACTTATTGAGGCCCTTTGCAACTCAGTGAGACCCTGTTTCAAAATAAAGAAAAAAAAAATAGGGCTGGGGGTGTTGCTCGGAGGTAGAATGGCTCAGGGTCCCATCCCTAGTACAAAAAAAAAAAAAGATTAAAAACCAAGGCAACTGCTAGTAAAATGTTAGCCATCCTATTTTCAATTTATTTTCTCCTTTCCCTTGAAGCCATCTTTGTTTTTTATTTCTTGGTCTTGTTTTCTTCAATTTCCTTGAGCCATTATCTGTTAGAGAATATCTCATGTCACCCTATGAAAATTTTCACTGGATTTTTGTTATCTTGCAAAATTTTAAATTAGGTCGGCACCATGTATTGTAACAACTTCTTCCTCTTAATGTATTTCTCCCTGTTTTCTAAACATAACGGGAGGTGGGGGTGGATTCTACTGCTTTCCTACTGTGAAGTGTACACAGGGTTTCAGGCAGAGGGCAGAAGGATCTCCACCGAGTGAACGTCACTGTGGTGGAGTTAATAATCTTTGAAATCTCTTTGGGTAAAACTGAGACACCTGATGTGCCGGCCAGAGCCACCCTGAGTTCACTCCAGTTCACAACATATGATGCCACATAATTTGTGAGAGAGTGATAATATATTTGTGATTGATTTTGTCTACATACTAATGAGCTCCATTTTTATCCCTACTTAGTAGGTGTTAGTGGTGTGTGTGTGTGTGTGTGTGTGTGTGTGTGTGTGTGTACATATATATACCAATTCATAGGATTATTCTAAACCAGAATGGGGGAGTCTAAATTTCACCAGTGCCCTGTTCCTTGTTCTCAAAAATAAAGGCAAATCTGACTCTAAATCAGATAGCCTCTTGGCTTGATAGTGATAATCAAAATCCATCATTGAGCCGAAAATGTTGGCTATTACAAGTTGACTGGAGACAACTTCTAAGGCAGAATTGAGACGCTAGTTTCTATCACAAACTGCAGGATAATTTTTGAATAACCATATATCCTAGTCGCACCAACCATTAGTAAACTCTACTTTTTTCTGTTAAGAGAACTTAACTCATTCTCCCTTCCTTCCAACCTTCAAGTCATGAAGCAAAGACACTCCACAACTGGGACAACTCAATATGAATTAAGAGCCACTTGTAAATTCCTCAAGAATCTTCCACATTATTAGTGACCACAGTGACTGACCATCCATGGAAAATACAAAAGCCTAGGAAGGTAGGCCCCGCTGGGATTCGAACCCAGGATCTCCTGTTTACTAGACAGGCGCTTTGACCAGCTAAGCCACAGGGCCCTCCTCAGACCCATCCTAAATTGTATCATATATATAATTTGCTATGAAATGTATCCGTTTGCCTGAAGTTTACTTGATTTTATGAAAAATACACCCATTTTTCCAAATTTCTGCTAAAACAGAAATTCCACCACTTATAAGCAACAACAACAACAAACAAACAAAAAACAAACGCTCTTCAATGCAAGGTTTAAAGATGATTTCTAATTGAAATAACTGGAAATTTCTATTTTATGGTGACGATCTCCCCCTAGAGGTAGTATTGAATATCGCACCATATTATAAATCTTTTTTTTTCTTTAATTCATTTTGTCCATTGATGTTTACTAACTAGGTATTGGAGACAAAACCGTGTGCAAAACGGCGAGAATTTCTTCCATTATAGTTTGTATTCTATAAGGACATTAAGAAGCAAGCTAAAAAACAAAAATAAAACTCCCTCCCCAGCTCAAACCAACCAGCCTGAAACTTCTGGTGGGGCTGGAAAAGGGAGAAGGAACTCCGCTCGGCCCCAGAGCCCCAGCTACTTTGGGCACCTGTGGCGGTGCGGGACTCCAGCCATCCTCCTGGGGATACCAGCCAGCCTGGCGGAGGGCTGGGGTCCGGGACCCGCGGAGGGATCCCGAGCCCAGAAAACTGCAAGGGAACTTACCTTCTTTGCTTACTTTGCCTACTTCAAAACATCGAGGCCAAAAAGGCAGACAGCAGAATAAAACGCACAGGTAAATGTATCTATTCGAATAAGGAGAACAGAGGGGAAAAAAGCACAGCAAGTCTCCCCGTGGCACGCCGTGATCGTATAGTGGTTAGTACTCTGCGTTGTGGCCGCAGCAACCTCGGTTCGAATCCGAGTCACGGCAATGTGAGATGGAAGGTTGACATTTTCTTCCAACTCACAGCACTGGAAACACTCTAGGAAAATTGCCTGTAGGAGTTGGACCAAGTTTCTCATATAATGTGATCACTAAGAAGTGACTTATTTATCAGAATGCCAAACATAGGGTGCCCATCCCCACACCCCCACCCCCGTCAACCCTACCCAGTCCCAAAAGCTCTATTGGCATTGTCTGGGTGTAAAAGAAATTGAGGTAATAAAAAAATTTAAAACTTTTTTTTCCTTTTTTTTTTTTTCCTGCGGGTCTGGGGATGGAACCCAGGGGCATTCTACCTATGAGCTACACTCCTTGCCCTATTTTTTATTCTTTGCCCTATTTTTTATTCTTTATTTTGAAGCAGGGTCTCAACTAAGTTGTGGAGGGAGGGCCTCACTAAGTAGCTGAGGCTGTCCGCGATTCTCCTGTGTTCAGCCTCCCGAATGCTGGGATTACAAGCGTGCGCCACCAACAAACTTTATTTTAAACGCTGTGGATATAAGGAAATGGTTGTTCAAAAGCATTTTCAGAGCTATTGTGGTGATCTCTCTTATAGTCCAAAAGATGAATTATAAATCACACTTTTTTTTTAAGTATTCTGGCTGGGTTAGTGATGAGAAACCATAAATTTATAATCTGGAGAAAACTGGAGAAATTTTTAGAGGCGAAAAAGGCCCCCCCAAAACCAAACAACAATAACAACAAAAAGAACAAACAAAATCCTGGCCTGGAAGACTAGCTCCTGTTTCAAGTTCCTTCCAGTTCTAGACTGAGTTACAAAGAGATGAGCGGACTAGTGAGGTGGGAATGGACGAGAGCTGGGGAGGCTGCTGGAAAGAAGTAGCGAGCGCCTGGTGCTACTGAAGACCCTGCTAGGTGACAGAAGACAGGCAGGTCCCGAGGACTTTGCATGAGCCCTTTCTCTCTCCTCACAGCACTCCACCATCACATAAGTGGTACCTCCTCTTGGGCCTCAAGCGTTGTTAGTGCTACAGAGTTTTATTCTTTCCCGTTTGATATCTGCTACTGTAAATATGACCGTGAGATTCCTGCTAAAAATCTTTTAACATTTTCCTTTAACATTCCTAACCAAATTTCTACATATTTTAGACCAAAGTATATGAAACCAGATAGTTAGGAAAGGGCAGTTATGTGTGGGTTCTTTGTTGAGGTAGATAATATCCTAATGTCTCCTAAGCATGAAGAATCTGATTGGATAAGTAACAATATACTTTCTTTTCAAAATTAGAGTTGGAATAATGGTCAACTATAGGTTATAAGATTTTTTTTTTTTTTTTTTTTTGGTGGTACTGGGGTTCCTGGAAACCCTTCTACCTCCGAGCTATACTTCCAGACCTATTTTATATTTTTTATATTTTTATTTAGAAACAGGGTCTCCTAAGCCAGCATGGCTGGCTTTGAAACTGCGCAATCCTCCTGTCTCCGCCTCCCAAGCGCGGGGATTACAAGCGTGCCCCACCATGCCCGACTCTTGTTAAATTCTCATAACCTTGTAATCCCAGCATTCCGGAGGTGGAGACTGGAGGATTGCCGTTCGTGGACAGCCTCAGCTACTTAGGCCCGCCACAATTTAGTGAGACCCTGTTTCAAAATAAAGAATAAAAAATAGGGCAGGGGGTATAGCTCAGAAGTAGAATGCCCCTGGGTTCCATCCCCAGGCCTGCAAAAAAAGAAAAAAGAAAAAGAAAAAAAGAATTTAATAAGCAAATCCATGATTATATATATATATATTCCTTAAATATATAAGGGATATATATATTTAAGGGATATATATATATATATCCCTTAAATGGTTGGTACTGAATACCTTTTCCATGTTTAAAGATGTAAGTCTGTAAAGATTGTAGAAGTTATAGATTTTCTCATTTTGTCCTAAAAAGAAAACATATGCCCTTTTAATTCCCTGATTAAAGAAGCAATAGCAGCTATGTATAATACTGTTATTTGTACCATCATAGACATTGATCAACATTGATATGTATTCACATAAATATATGTCATAGACATGAAAATGAACTGCTCGACTCTCCTTCAAGGAAGGGAATTGCAAAGAGGACCCTCAGCATAGGATAGGCACCAGCTGTCATCTCCTTCAGCGTTGGCTCATCTACACCTTACTCAAGCCCATACCCTTTCCCAGGGTGGTCTTTAGTCACTGACTTAGCTAATTGGAGATCAGCAAAAGGCTGATCAAAGCCTTTTGGATCAGTGTGGGGAAATTTTGCCTTTCAGAAAATACTAGCTTCCGATCTCGCCAGTGAGCTTTTAACATTTGTCTGGTGTGAACAAGTTTGACATTTTCTATCTGATCTTAGTTCTTCTGCCTCCCTTCATATCTTACACCCCAAATAAACATCTTGGACCCCAAGACATCCATCTCAGCATCTATTTAGAGATAACTGAAGAAGTGTCACTATATCATATTTTTCTTGTACTTTGTTTTATTCTACAAGCTTCTGCAAGCAAAGATGGGAATAGCAAATAAGTGTCTACGGAATGGTAAACTAGCTTACTTACTAAATTTTTGTTTGTGAATCACAGTTTCTACTCTTATGATTTCACTGAAGTAACTTGAATTTCATGCTTTTTCTGTCTGGCTAATTTGTGATGGTTTTTTTCCCCTTTGACCTGCGGATTGAACCAAAGGGCATTCTAAATCGGAGCCATCCCTCCCCCCAATCATATTTTTTATTCTTTATTTTGAAACAGGGTCTAAGTTGTGGAGAGCCTCACTAAATAGCCGAGGCTGGTGCCGATCTGCTATCCTCCTGCTTCAGCCTCCCAAGTACTGGGATTACAAGCATGCACCATCTCACCCGGCTTGTTAGAAAATATTTTAAATTTCAGAATTCCTATTGCTTTTGATTACTTGTCCACATTATGGGCCCTATCACCCTGCTCCCACCCCCAATTTGGGTATTGCTTCATAAGACTCAGAAGCCTTCTAAGCTGTTGTCAAAACATATCAAACACATTTTCTGTTCCAATACCTTTGCATTCAGTTCCCTTTACATGAAATATCTCACTCCTGATAAACTGTCTTTTTGATTTATTAATGTCTCTGGTCAAGTAACACTTTTAGGGAGGTTATCTTGGTCTATTTAGAACTGTAGTCATTAAGTCCTGCAGCTTATCTAGTTTCTTCATAGGCTAGTATGTACCACCTGGAATTCTACACTTAGGTATTTATCTTCACCTAAAAGTAATTTTCATGGAGGCAGATTTTTCTAGGCTACTTCAGCTACTGGGGTGTATATTAAATACATGTGTTGCAAAGAAAACAATCCATAGTGGATTCAGGTTCTGCCCACGTTTAAAAAAAAAAAAAAAAAAAACCTAGTAACTTCCAATAGAACTAAATTCTAGGACACTTTAAAAGACTAAGCAGTGTTTTTATGAACCTCAACTTTGGGCAAATTATTTTTTAATTAGACTGCTTCAGAACCACATGATTCTTTCCCAAGACTTTAGTATGCTCAGAATTGAATTTAGCTTAACATCCAATATACCCTAGTTTGGTCTATCAGGTTACAATTGAGTGGATTTCAGGGATTTGTGGACCTGACCTCACCATTCCTCTTGCTGGGGATGCTAACCTTGCAGATTTTATTTTTTGGCACCAGATACTGAATCCAGGGGGATTCTTCCTGTGAGCAACATCCCCAGCCCTACTTTTTTTGAAATGGGGCTAATTTGGAGAAGGCCTCACTACCCAGTTAAGACTGGCCGGCATCATACGATTCTCGTCTTAGCCTCCGAAGTACGAGACTACAATCATGTGCCACCACGCCTGACAAGGTTAACACTTTCCTAAACTATCAGTTATTCCCACCCCCAAATGAATTAAAAGGTGCACCAGCTTTTCTGTGACAGCGTAGATGGCTCTGAAAAGAGCCTTTTGTTTAATATTCCCGACCCTAGCTCCTTATTTAGCTTTGTGGTGGCTCTCGGTCTTCTTGGGCAGCAGCACGGCCTGGATGTTGGGCAGGACGCCGCCCTGCGCGATGGTCACCTTGCCCAGCAGCTTGTTGAGCTCCTCGTCGTTGCGGATGGCCAGCTGCAGGTGGCGCGGGATGATGCGGGTCTTCTTGTTGTCGCGGGCCGCGTTGCCCGCCAGCTCCAGGATCTCGGCGGTCAGGTACTCCAGCACCGCTGCCAAATACACCGGAGCGCCAGCGCCGACTCGCTCGGCGTAGTTCCCTTTTCGCAGAAGGCGGTGAACGCGACCCACAGGGAATTGCAGGCCGGCCCGAGACGAACGAGTTTTGGCCTTGGCTCGCGCCTTACCACCCTGTTTGCCACGTCCAGACATAGCGAGTGAAAACTCTAGGAAAGCAGTGAACAAGAAAACTGCAAGGACGGCAGTTTTTATACCTACTTTTAAGCGCGAAAAAGAAGACATATAATTGGTTGGCATTGTAATTTATTTTAGCCAATAGAAATGCGAAGCTTGGATTTCTGCATTTTGATTGGGTAATGATAATCTATGCCGTATTCTGAAGAACAACCAATCATAACAGGAAATGAACTTCACCTTATTTGCATACAAGGTTCTATATATAAACAGCAGGCATCTTCTCACCGGTTTACCACTTCGTTTTCTCCAGCTCTGAGAAGTTCCTTTCGGTATGCCTGATCCAGCAAAGTCCGCTCCTGCCCCGAAAAAGGGTTCCAAGAAGGCCGTGACCAAGGCGCAGAAGAAGGATGGCAAGAAGCGCAAGCGCAGCCGCAAGGAGAGCTACTCGGTGTACGTGTACAAGGTGCTCAAGCAGGTCCACCCCGACACCGGCATCTCGTCCAAGGCCATGGGCATCATGAACTCGTTCGTCAACGACATCTTCGAGCGCATCGCCAGCGAGGCTTCCCGCCTGGCGCACTACAACAAGCGCTCGACCATCACGTCCCGGGAGATCCAGACGGCCGTGCGCCTGCTGCTGCCCGGGGAGCTGGCCAAGCACGCGGTGTCCGAGGGCACCAAGGCCGTCACCAAGTACACCAGCGCCAAGTGAGCCTCCCAAATAAGCTTCACCTAACCTCAAAGGCTCTTTTAAGAGCCAATTACCTTGTAAATACTAGAGCTGTAAACACATGTTTGAATCGGCCCAGTCAAAATACTAAATACTAGAGCTGTAAACACATGTTTGAATCGGCCCAGTTTTAAGTTTTTATTTTCTTGCGGGTATGGAGATGGAACCCAGGGGCATTAAACCTCCGAGCTACACCCCCTGCCCTATATTTTTTACTTATTTTGAAATGGTCTCACTGAGTTGCAGAGGGCCTCACTCAAGGGCTGAGGCTGTCCTCAAACCACAATCCTCCTGTCTCAGCCTCCCAAATGCTGTGATCACAAGCATGTGCCACTACACCTGGCTCATCCAAGTCATACTACCATTTTTAACTCACCTGCCCTGACGTGTGTGTCTGTCAGGTACTAGGGATTGAATACCTGGAATCGCTCTACCACAGCTACATCACCAGCTCTTTTTGTTTTTTGACTTCCTCCACAAGGCTGTTCTTTAATTTGTGAGTTTCTTGTCTCAGCCTCCAGAGTAGCTGGGATTAGGAGTGTACACTGTGCCACAACCCAGTCCTGACTTGAATAACTCCCAGGCTGAGATCAAGTTACTGCTGGGAGATATTTTACAATATAATGGCACTGCCCACTTAGATTTCATGGAAAGAATAGGAAACTTGGGAATACTTATCACTTATTAGCATATATTTTCTCCAGTAAGTATTTCTAAACTTTAGCTATGCAGGACTTTGGTAGTTGAAGTAAAGTATACCATGACGATGATAAATTCTACCTTCAGGCATATCACTATTACGATTTTATTTTTTTAATTTAGAATTGGTAATGGTATACTGCTCTCATTGATTCCAGGCTTACAAACCATTTTTGAAGAGATATGTTGATTTTACAAAATTTTCTTGCAGGCCTTTTTGCTACTGTTCCAAAACTCTGAAAGTGCATAAATAGTTATTTATGTATTTATTTTTGGTGCTGGGGATTGAACCCAGGAGTGTTCTACCTCTGAGCTACATTAACAGCCCTATATTTTTTTAAAGTTATTTTTCTGTTTGAAACAGTGTCATTGTGGTGGGTCTTACTAAATTGCTGGGGCTGGCCTTGAACCTTCAATCCTATCTAAGCATCCCTAAGTACCGGGACTACAAGCCTAAACCACACACCCTGCATGTGTTTTAAAGAAAAACCTGGTGGAAATGTAGCCATAACTTTCACTCCCCCCCACCCCCTCTCGGGTCTAGGGATGGAACCCAGGGGCATTCGACCGAGCTACACCTCCTGCCCTATTTTTTATTCTTTATTTTGTAACTGGGTCTAACTGAATTGCATAGGGCCTCACTAAGTAGCCGAGGCTGTCCACGAACCGCGATCCTCCCGTCTCAGCCTCCCGAGTGCTGGGATTACAAGTGTGCACCACCACGCCCGATTTCACCATTACTTCTTATTCATCTCACTTGGGTCTCATTTAGCTTCTCTCAATAGCACAGAATTTGACAGCTGGAAGGAATCACAAAGATCAATGTTTTTCCACAAATAGCAAAACTGAAGTAGACCTTAACTATCTGCTCAAATTATAGGGCAGAGTAAGATTCCAGTATGCTTGTAATCTCTGCATTTGGGAGGCTGAGGCGGGAGGATCGCACAGGTTTAAAGCCAGCCTCAGCTAAGACCCTGTTTCCAAATAAAATAGAAAATAGGTCTAGGAGTACAGCCTGGAGGTAGAAAGCCCCTGGGCTCCACCCCCAGTACCACCAATAAATAAATAAATAAATAATAAAAATAAATTCCAGTATGCTGTTTTTCTGTATTATGTAAATAGATTCGTGTGCTTTTTTTTGTGTCAGCCACTTTCCTCTTTAGCTGATTAACTTAAACTCATTTGCATTTCTACGATCTCTTATGGTATTAAGTCAAATGTGCTCAATTAATTTGGCATGGTTTTCTTTGAATAAGTGGGGGAAACCAAAGGCATTATTTACTTGGACAAAACTTCGCGTTCTCAATATGGTTTGAGAATTTGAAGATCTTTAGGAATACGCGAAGTTTCTCACTCTAAACTAGATATTTTTCTTTGGAGGTCTCTAATACTAGTTAAAAAACTTAAAAGCCAATTTATTACTCTAGTACACACTACCCGCTAGGAATACAATGTACACAGTCTAGTCACCACTCAACGTGTAGATGCTGACTTTACTAAGTGGACTAATAGTTATTGTAGTTTTTACTGAGCAGTTACTGTAGATATACTTAGAAAAACCTGTTTTTTTTGCAGGCATTCGACCTCCGAGCCACACCCCCTGCCCTAATTTTTATTTTGACCGGGTTTCAGTTGCAGAGGACCTCACTAGGTGAGGCTGTCCGCAAACTGCGACCCTAACAGTCTCAGCCTCCCGAATGCTGGGATTACAAGCGTGCGCCACCACGCCGGCTTATCTCTAGGAAAAACTTCTAACCCCTTCCTAAAGCGAGTCACTTACAAAGCTTCCCTCGGGAACCACTTTATTCCTCTTCCAGACCCTTTTAACAAGTAGAATGATTTTTTCAGTTCAAAGGTTCTGGCATTGAAAATTCAGAATCATAGAAACATCAACCCTTAGGGCTCAAGCTGGAGCTCCTTCTCTTGAGAAGTTTGGGGCCCTGAAAAGGGCCTTTTAGATTGTTAAAGGTGAGGAAAGCCTAGCCGCCGAAGCCGTAGAGCGTGCGGCCCTGGCGCTTGAGCGCGTAGACCACATCCATGGCGGTGACGGTCTTGCGCTTGGCGTGCTCGGTGTAGGTGACGGCGTCGCGGATCACGTTCTCCAGGAACACCTTCAGCACCCCGCGGGTCTCCTCGTAGATGAGGCCGGAGATGCGCTTGACGCCGCCGCGGCGAGCCAGGCGGCGGATGGCGGGCTTGGTGATGCCTTGGATGTTGTCCCGCAGAACTTTGCGGTGGCGTTTAGCACCGCCCTTGCCCAGGCCTTTGCCTCCCTTGCCGCGTCCAGACATGGTCAAACGCTACTGAAGCAGTTAATGCAATGCCGACAGGTTCGCTGCTACAAGGGCTTTATAATAACATGGCGGACCTGTTTGAGAACTTCAACGTCAGGGGCGGGAACCACCACAGCTAGTTCCCGCCCTTTTGCGCCTTTGTCTTCTACGCAGAGACTGGAGCCGCCGGGGAGGAGCTTGAGGCAACAGCCGGGTCCGGGGAGGCAGTTTAACGTGCTGTCTAAATATTACTGTTTTCGCTGAGCATTCGGCCACCGACCCAATTAGCAACTTATAGTTCTCACAAGCCTGACCCTTGTTCTCAAATTTCCCAGTATATGAAATGAAGTTATTCTTTAAAAAGCGCTTTAGATACAAGGTTAAGCAATTTATATCTTTACTGTTTAGATTCTAAGGTTATTGTTACTGACTTAATGGATGTTTAAGCAGTTACTTGCAGGCCTATGGAGGGAACTGAAAGCACGTGAGGATTGCAGAGCTGGAGGATGGGGGGGTCAGGGAATGGGGATAGAAAACTTAATCTTTATTTGTACTCTCCAACTGAATCTTAGCTTTTATTTTCTCCAATGTGAATCGAGGCTTCAGTGTAATCGACAAGTCTCACATTGCAGTTGTCAAAAACTAAACATATTGCTTGCACACTGGTAATTTTTAACCATGTGGTGTGCTTTGGTTATTCAATGCAATAATAAGGAAACATGTTAACATTTCACTTGTTTGGATTTTGTATAGTTTCATAATGTAATATTACTTTCCTTTGTAATCCCACATGTATTTTTTAAACATTTGGGAATATTATTCTAGGAAAAGGCCCCAAAGCTTAATTAAACATACACAAAAATAGTTAAAGTTGATATAGTGGCGCAGGCTTGTAATCCCAGGAGACTGAGGTTCTAGAATAGCCTGAGCCAGTAGTCAGACTCTCATCAACCTAGCAAGACCTTGTTTCTAAGTAAAAGTAAAATAGGGCTGGGGTGTAGTTCGGTGGTAGATGTGTCTAAATAAAATCCTCAGTGTACCTGTCGTAGGAAAATAATTTCATAGGGTTTTTGGCTTATGTGGCAGAAAAGAATTTCAGTGTGCACTGGTCAGAGAAAAAGTTGGGTTTTTTTTAAGCATATAACTATGTTTTTATTTTTTTATTTTTTAAACAATTTTTTATTGAACATAAATAGTATACATTTAAACTATATTTGGTGCCCTCTCCCCCCCACCCCCATTTCCCTTCCCCCCTCCCACCAATGGTTGTCCAGGTTAACCATGTCATATTCATAATTTTACACATGTTCAGGTGTAGACCCTCATTAATCAAGATCAGCCTTCCTCCTCTCCTATCTTTCCATTCAAACTTTGCTGATATTTCCCCTCCATTATCTGGAGTCCCACTGGTATCCTCTGTGTTTCCTAGTTTAGGCATATTAGAGGAAACATATGTACCTTCTCCTTCTGTGCTTGGCTGATCTCACTTAACATAATGTTCTCCAGGGCTTTCCATTTTCTTGCAAATGATATAATTTTGTTCTTCTTTATGGCTGAATAGAGGTTTTATTCGGAAAACTGAGAGATTCAAGGGGGAAAGGCAGACCATCTTAAGGGGTGGAGAGCCTCGGAGCCAGAGGGTCTTTGCAGCTTTTTCAGTTCTTTTATAAAACCTCCTTGAGGGGTTGGTGGGGTCCCTCAGTGGAAGTCTGAATTTTCTTTTAATCTTCTGGATGTCTGGCCTCTGAGAGGAGTGGTGGGTGGGTGGTGTCCAACCTTTGTCCTTCTTCTGGATCCATTGTTTACTAAGCATCTCTGGAATCTCAGAGGGGTGAGGGCTTTTAGGGATTAAGGGTGTGGGCTCATTAAGGCTTTTGCCTAAAACAGAACACACACACCCTATTTGGTGGAGTTAGGAGATTATGAACTTTCTAGATATTAAAACCATATTTTCCTTTTCTTCCCTATTTGTATCCTTTCTGCCTAATATTTGATTTCTTCTACCCTACCTCACAACCACTGTATATTACTAAGTTTATTATATGGATACAGCAAGTGGAAGAAATTAATGGAGTGGAATAATGAAAAAAGTGATTTTTGGTTACACAGCTCCTAAAAGTATCAAAAGTCAAATGTCTTACAAGTTTTGAAGAGCCATCTGAGTGCCTATCATTGCTAGACATTAACACATTTAAGAAATTCTTACACTAGGACTGAAAATAAGTTAATTTTCAAGAAATACAAGCAATAAAAGGGGGGTATTGTGGGAGGTCAGTAAGTGCTAGAGAAATTGCAGATAGGAAGAGGTTTCAGATCTTGAGAATGTAGGTCGACCAAGTTTAGAGTTAAGGTTCAGGGGTGCCACAGTACCACACTAAGGTATAAATTTCACAATGTGGGGTGGGTGAGAAACGGGAGTTTCACAGGAAATCTTAACAAATGCGTGTGGCTGACACATGGGGTGTACAAAGTCTGTAGTCACCACGTTCTCCCTTGCCCCCTAGCTCGAGCTGGAAAGTCTTAGGGAATGATGAGGATTCCTGGAATAGATGAGGTTGGTGTCAAGGAGCTGGCCAAGTGGGTCTCGCGCACCTTGGCCAGTGCAGACATCCAAGCTCTAGGAGGATTTTGGTAGTGGAACTCGTGCTTGCAGTTTCCTCAAGGTGTCAGCCTGGGCCCTGTAATGACGTTGCCTGGCGTGAATTAGCTTTGGCAACTTAATTTGCCTTAAGAACCAAGCCAACAGGTTTAACTAGTACCCACTGGATACCATACTTTTAAATTTCCTAGAATCTCCCTAGGCCTAAACGGCACTTCACTTTCAAGCACTGTTCTGCCCTGTCACCTTTTCCTTACAAGTGTTCAGTTCTCTTTGAGGAAGAGATAGGTGGCCCTAAAAAGAGCCTTTGGTTTGTACTCGGTCAGTCCAAGGAAAATCACTTTCCCTTTGCCTTGTGGTGGCTCTCGGTCTTCTTGGGCAGCAGCACGGCCTGGATGTTGGGCAGGACACCGCCTTGAGCGATGGTCACTTTGCCCAGCAGCTTGTTGAGCTCCTCGTCGTTGCGGATGGCCAGCTGCAGGTGACGCGGGATGATTCTAGTCTTCTTATTGTCGCGGGCCGCATTCCCCGCCAGCTCCAAGATTTCAGCCGTCAAGTATTCCAGCACTGCCGCCAGGTATACAGGGGCGCCGGCACCAACACGCTCAGCGTAGTTGCCCTTGCGCAGCAGACGATGAACACGGCCTACGGGGAACTGCAGTCCAGCTCTGGACGAGCGGGTCTTGGCCTTAGCACGGGCCTTGCCACCTTGCTTGCCGCGTCCAGACATTGTTCGTCAATTGTAGCACCCAGCCAGAAATGTTAAGGAATCCGAAATATCGGACTTTTATATCCTTTGCTGGGCGCGAATAGGCAGCTGTCCGATTGGTTAGTTTTTGCTTTTGTTTAGACCAATGGAACGCGGTGCTGGACACATGCTCTGATTGGACAAACGTACAAGTGACGTCATGAAACAAAATCACCAATCGTCACAGACTGCTATTGCGCCTCATTTGCATAACTCATATATATAAGGAGCCTTCTGCACCATCAATTCATTCCTGCCACGTTTTTCCAGCCATGCCGGAGCCAGCGAAGTCTGTTCCCGCCCCGAAGAAGGGCTCCAAGAAGGCCGTGACCAAGGCGCCGAAGAAGGATGGCAAGAAGCGCAAACGCAGCCGCAAGGAGAGCTACTCGGTGTACGTGTACAAGGTGCTGAAGCAGGTCCACCCCGACACCGGCATCTCGTCCAAGGCCATGGGCATCATGAACTCATTCGTCAACGACATCTTCGAGCGCATCGCCAGCGAGGCTTCCCGCCTGGCGCACTACAACAAGCGCTCGACCATCACGTCCCGGGAGATCCAGACGGCCGTGCGCCTGCTGCTGCCCGGGGAGCTGGCCAAGCACGCGGTGTCCGAGGGCACCAAGGCCGTCACCAAGTACACCAGCTCCAAGTGAGCGGGTCCTGCCATTGCTTATCCAACCCAAAGGCTCTTTTCAGAGCCACTCACAAGTTTCATTTGAGAGCTTTAATGCTTTGTTTTTTCCGGGGATCTTGAATTGTCAGAAGCTGGGTTTCTGACTGCACATGCTTTTCTGCGTGTGTATACGCGCGCGCGTTGTCCTTGAATCAAGTTTACTGGTTCTGCAGTGTGGTTTCTTGGCAACTGGTGGAGCCAGGCTTATTCTTATCCCTCTTGTTAGCTTCGTTTGCCTTCCCTTACCCCAACGCTTCCTATTCTTCGCTGTTCTATTCACTAGCGAGGAAGCCCTCCAGAAGGCATCTCACTAAATTGGCTAGAGGTAGCGCCTGTTATAACTACAGTCAAAACTACCGGAATGGTGAAAATCCTAAATGGGCGCAATGAAGCATTTGTGTTCCAAAAGGCTTGAAAGGCAACCCCTGGTGACAAATATCAGGGCTTATTGAATACTTAATTTTCCTCAAAATACCACACCCGACGAGGATGGGATTCGAACCCACGCGTGCAGAGCACAATGGATTAGCAGTCCATCGCCTTAACCACTCGGCCACCTCGTCACGTTGGCCCGCCGCTCTCAGAACTTTATTTAAGAGGCTACAAGCAGCCTGGACCGCTGTGGTGGAATGGAAAATAATTTAAGGGATGCGGGAGACTTCCGGGAGATGTGGAGATGACTCGGTTCTACACGAAAGAGCAAGATGCCGGAGAGGAAGAGCTGCGAGGGGGTTAAAAGGACTCGTAAGGAGCGGATGATACCAGACAGAAATGCCCTCCCAGGCCAAAGGGGCGACAGCGGCCGAGCGGCGCCGGGCTAGAAGCCCCCGGAGCAGGTTGGGCCCGCGGCCACCGCGCGAGCCCGGGAACGCGTGCTCGCGCAGTCTGTGCGCGGCCCCGCCAGGTGAGCCCCGAGGCCTCAGTGGACCCAGTGCCCCTAGTGCCCGAGGCCGCGAGTGTCCCCCCAGGCCGGAGTCGGCGCGGAGGGCGCGCAGACGTGGATGACAGAGCAGTCTAGAAGGCAGCTATCCTCAGCATTGTGCCACCAGCGCCGCCCCACAAAGACAAAAATAAGTAAATAACAAATAAGTAAATAATCAAGCAGTCTGAGAAAGCAGGGATGGGGAGACGTGCCTATGGCATTTTATATCATTGTAGTGCATTTGTTTCAGCTAGTGAAATTATATTAACGTATTAACTAAAATCTGTGGTTAATATTAGAATTCATCTCAGTGTTGTACCTTTTGTGGGTTTTGACAAATGTATTTATCATTACTGTATCATCCAGAACAGTTTCATTGCCCTATATATCCAAGCTTCACCATTCATCCCCCTGACAACTACTGATCATTTTATTATATAATTGCATCTTTTCCTTGATGCCGTGTAGCTGGAATCATATTTAGTATGTTTACAGTATGTATCCTTTCAGAATGTATCTTTCACTTATAATATGCCTTAAGCTTTCTCCATGTCTTCTCGTAGCTTCACGGCTTTTTTTTTTTTTTTTTTTTTTATCACACAGTATGCCATTGTACCAGTTTGTCCATTTACCTATTAAAGTACAGTTTGGTTGTTTCCAAGCTTTAGCAATTGTGAATAAAGTTGCTATAAACATTCGTCCACAAGTTTCTTTGTGTATATCGGTTTTCAAATATTTTGGACAATATACAAAAAAATGCAATTGCTGAAAATTCTCCTTATATTTTTGTTTTGGAAGACGTCCTTTCCATTTTGTTGCAGTGATTATATTAGTTTTCATTCCTACTCTTACAATTTGAAATGATTTCTTTACTAAGAGTTTTCCTTTTGTAGGACATTCTCTCTCCCTTAAAAAAAAAAATGGTTTTCCTCCCTCTGCCTAATATTTTTCTCTAGTTTACTTTTATCTCTATCACTTACATTTATTTCAGATGTCTAGTGATCTTTGACAGCTGATTGATAACTTTAAATAACATCTTTTATAGAGAGAAAATGTATTACACCTTCCCTCTGGGGGGGAAAAAAAAGAACCTGCAGCCTTCATACCAAATGAGTCCTCAAAATTGGGCAGAATAAGGAAAGGTGAAACGACTCACGGTGAGCCGGTTAAGTTGAGCTTCGGTGGTGCTCAGGAAGCAGGGAAGATATAGGGGCACTTTCAGTTTGGGGTTCAAAGTAAAATCCAGGTTATTTTGAGGAAATGTATTAATTTTGCCAGCATGAGCAGAATAACCCGATAGCTTCCTCCTTATTTTTTCCCTCCTTTACATTCCAGGGCTGGCAGTTCATCAAACGTCTTCAAGGGAGCGTGTGCCTGGCGCGGGGGGATGCCCTGGGGTGGAGTTTGGGGGCCGCTCTCCGGCTCCGCCCTGGCAGCGATGTTGGCGGTGACCGCAGGCAGCCGGCCCTCGCGGGGGATTCCTGTTTGCTGACACTGCGCGTAGGATAACTAAGATGTTTTACTAGTGCAAATAATTCCTGGAAATTAGATGATCTTTCCAGGTGTATTTGTCGAAGAATAAATGAAATAGCTGGAAAGACCGCTGGACAGGAGAGGAGTAACCTGCCAGCTGTGGCCAGACACGCTGCCAATGGAGAACCGGCCGCAAGCGCGCGCCCGGCGTCAAGGGCACGCGCTCACTTCTTTTTTGCTTTGGACATTTGGGAAAATGCTTTTATCTGATTTCTCAGAAAAGGAGGTGGGCTCGTCCGGGATTTGAACCCGGGACCTCTCGCACCCGAAGCGAGAATCATACCCCTAGACCAACGAGCCTTCCACAGATAGAAGTGGCTGTTTCCAAGAAAGATAAGTTTGAAGTAATCATTTTTTTTTGTTGTTGTTTACCCTTCAGAAATTGTTTTCTTAAATAATATTTACCACTGGTTGCATAAATGAGTCTGTTGGAAGACTGGTTCTGTGAATGATCTCTTGGTAGCAAATAAAATTGTGTTATTAACAGATTTCTCCTTATACTTGCCTAAACTATAAGTAATGTAACCCATTTTTTATTTAGCTTTTAAATTCTGCTATAAAAATTAGGGTTCTGAAATTTTCTTTATCACTTTCACCCTCTTTAAAGTATTATTCCTGAGGGACTTCAAAACCATTTGCTCAAACAAGGATTATTTTTGAATAACACAAGTTCCTTAGAAACAATCTTCCTTAATCTCAACAAAATTCTACTGATAAAAGAGTTAGGGGTGTTTTGGTTTCAATTTAAAAAAAAAGAAAATAAAAGTTTTCATTTAACTCAATGCAGAACCAGAGTATTTTACAGTTTATAATAAAGTGAATGTATGAAAGATTGTGAGGAATTCCAAAGCACTAACAAATGGTATCTAAAACAAGTTATAAATAATTTCTAACTGATATATAGAAAGAAGTGGTAAATACTTTTATAACTTGATTTATATAAATTTGAAAAAAAGATTTATTCTCATGTTTAAAACATTAGAAATATGCTGGGTGTGGTGGTACATGACTGTAATCCTAGTACTTGGGAGACTAAGACAGGAGGATCACAAATTCAGGTCAGCTTCAGAAACTTAGTAAGACTCTCAACAACCTACTGAGGCCGTATTTCAAACAAAATAATAATAATAATAAAAATAATGGATGGAAGTGTAGTTCAGAGGTAGAATGCCTCTGAGTTCAAGCCCCAGTTACACACACACACACACACACACACACACACACACACACACACACCCCAGAAATATATAAAAATATAATGGACTTCTACTTACTATATCTTCATTTACCTAGTTTCTCCCCAAACAGGTAATCAAAGATTGCAAGAATAAAATGAATGCTATGATGGAGATTTATCAACATAACAATATTATTATCAATATTATAAAATTTTGTTTTATGTATATTTTCAAATAACTAACACTGGTTGTGCTTTTAAAATAATGTATGAGGCTGGGTGTGCCTGTAATCCCATTCTTGGGAGATGGAGGCAGGAGGATTGCAGGTTTAAGACCAGCCTCAGAAACTAAGTGAAACCTTCAGCAATTTAGTGACACCCGGTTTCAAAATAAAAAATGGCAAGGGTATATCCTGGAGGTAGAATGCCCCTGGCCTCAATCTGAGATAACTCCTCTAAAAGTATATTTTTTCTATTGAAGTTATATTTGTTTATTTTGTAGTACTGGGGATGGAATCCAGGGGCATTCTACCTTCAAGCTACACCCCCAGCCCTCCCTTCTTCATTTTGAAACAGGGTCTCACTAAGTAGCTGAGGCTGGTCACAACCCCTGGTCCTTCTGTCTCAGCCTCCCAAATGCTGGGATTGCAAGTGTGCACCACCATGCCAGGCTCTATTTTTTTTTTTTTTTTTTTGGTGGTACTGGGGTTCCTGGAAGCCCTTCTACCTCTGGGCTACACTCCTAGACCTATTTTTACATTTTTTTTATTTGGAAACAGGGTCTCCTAAGCTTTGAACCTGCGCGATCCTCCTGTCTCTGCCTCCCAAGCGGGGATTACAAGCGTGCGCCACCACACCCGGCCAGCTCTATTTTTTTGTTAGCTTCGGGTCATCACTCTCAGCCTAGAATGTCTGCAGTTTTCCCTATTGGAGTTCTTAAATGTGCACATATATATGAAGCATTGAGCACTAAAAACGAAGTTTCAGAGTTAAAAGGTGAATGCTTTAATAATTCTGACAGATTTTTGCCAATTTGTTCTATTGCTGTATACTACTGGAAGCCTGGTGATGAAAGAATTGTTGCACATAAGCAGAATCTATACCATGTTTTAAAAGGCCAGGATGGAGAATTAGAAGATATCTGGTGTCCTCTAGTTTCCTATGACCTCTGTGTCAGATAAAAGCAGCTTGTTATCAGGTTTATTGCTTTGAGATTATACCCTTATTAGTTTAAGATACTCTTATTTGATATTTTTTGTAATACAAGGCTTAGCAAAACTGACAGTTACTTCAAGAAAATTTTTATGGAAGAGATGAAATAAGACATTTTCTCAACTCTTACTGAGCACACCAACATTCAGCAGGATGCGCGTCTCTATAAATCAGCACAAATGAGCTGAAAACTGCATAACCAATGGTCAGAAATTCTTTAGCCATTGCTGGTAAGGAATCACGCCCTGAGGAGGAAGTGAAGTATGTAGAGACAAAGCAATCTGTCCAGTAAAAGAAAAGAAAGCAGAGCATCAGAAGGAGAACACTGTGAGCCGCTTTCAGCTCAGGGGGAGTTTTGCAGAGGAGCCTGGAGTTCTGAAGGTAGAGAACTTGCTGATGGTGCTTGTGGAGGAAAAACACCATGTAGCCGCTGGCCCCGCCCATGACACCCTGAAACAGGGCATCTCGCAGGATCATGAGTGTGAGGAAAATCCATCTGAGCATCCAGCTTGCCGGTAAAAAATAACAGTAGCTGTCCCTTTTACTAAGTAGTGACATATTTATGCTGCTGATACTTTTGATGTAAAATGGTAAGTTGATGCTTATCAAGGCATTGAGTAACCAAAAGAAGAGAAGCCAGGACAGGATGTTCCATGGAGACCTTGGCTTGAGCCTCCTCCACCTAGAGGCTCTGGGACTCATGGTGATGGTTTGGACCACTGTGAGGAGACAGGTGGTGCAGATTGAGAGGCCTCGGGCCACCCTAACCAGGTAAATAACAATTTTACAGCCTGTATCTTTTAGGAAGTTTATCAAACCCAAAGCTACTATTGTCTTTTGAACTGCTGTGGAAAGAAGCATTATGATATTTGTAAAAGCTAAATGGATGAGAAGAAGGTATATAGATTTCTTTTCTGAACTTATAAAGAAGATACATAAATAATTGACAAAAACAGAAATATTCCCCACAATGCCAAATCCAATTAGAAAGAGGAATATTGTCCTGGTAATATTCAAAATCATTTTTAGCTTCATGGGCAGAAAATCTTTGAATCTTTTCTTCAAATACTGTTTGAAGAAAGCATTAGTAATGATAAGTGTCTGAAAAACGTTTCATATAGCACATTTCTGGCATATAGAAAGCAGAGATGTTATGTGCAATTGTCGCATCCCTAAGGCTCCGTCCTGCAGAGCCCTGGGAAAGAACACACAAACGCCGAGTCTGTTGATGATGCTTCCTTCCTTCAATGCTCACACCAGGCAAATATATATCAGTATCATAACCCCTCCCTCATCACTCCACCAACCCCTAGCTTCCCACAGCTAGGGCATGCACATTTCTAACCCTCCCATAGGCGGGCTGGTGGTAGCACGAGGTGCTGTGTCACTGATCATCCGTAGGGCGCCTGATAGGGCTCACTGCTCAGGCTCAGGGCACCGCCAGCCTCGTGAGTCTTGTGACTTGGCAACATGCCTAGGCGCCAACTTGAGCCACCGCCCCATCCCGGTCTAGCCGAGCAGGCCCCGACATGCAATGAACAGATTCCACCCCCAAAGAAACATTACTTCATAGCACTTTTTGTGGGACATTCTGTAATCTTTTGAGTGAGATTTGTTGAAGATACATATAATTAAAAGCTGCAAAACATTTTTTTTTTCTGATTTTCATGTCAGCAAAACTGAACTGCTTGTTCAGGTTTTAACATATCTCATATATTTTAAATCACAGAAAGTGCTACATTAAACTAAAATATTCACCCAACATTAATGTCCTCAATTTTCTGCTAAATTCTCTTACATTCCCACCAGCCAGTTCCAAAGACCTGGGGCTCATCCTTACCTTCTCAGCCTCTTCCAACCCTTACACATAGACACTTATAAACTCTTATTGGTTCATCTTTAACACCTTTAAAATTTAGTGAGTTTTTCTATAGCCCTTCTTCTATTGTTCAATAGACATGTCTCATTTTGAGAACAACTCCTGGCTTATGCATTGTTTCCAGTTTTTGTGTATCTTTGATTCACATACCTTTATATCCCAGAGTTGTTTTTTAAGACTTCAAACTGATTCCTTGGTTCCACTGCATAGAAAATTTTCTGTGAATTTTTATAGACCTCACCATCAAGTCCAACTGCATGACACTTCATCAAAAACCCTAAACTGTTATTGGTTAATCAGAGATCTCCAGGAACAAGACTCTGGCCTAAAAAAAAAAAAAAAAAAAAAAAAAAAAAAAAAATCAGATATGTGGACTGCATGCAGCCAAGGAGGATGCCTCACAGGAACCATGGGCTTCTGTCTAGGAGAAGTCTGAGTTTCTACTGAGGAATTGCAGACACCTCAAAAGGAAGCCTGGACCAATTCTGGATGTGTTTATGTTTTTCAAAAGGAATTAGCAGAAAATAATTCCCTAGGTGTTGGGTGCTGTTATAAAATGAGTGGTTTATGAATTAGGAGTTCTCATTATATTATATCCGGGTATAGCAAGAGGGTTGGGGCTGCCTGGGTAAAAATAGTATCATCACTCCAACAGGTTCATTATTGTGTTTATAGCTGCTGCATAACTGTCTCCTGTTATCTTTGTAGTCAGATTTACTTTTGTTCTCTCACCATTTCTAACAGCAGAACTACTTTGATTTTTATTGATCCAAGTTGATTCCCTTTTCATTTTTGTTGAGTTTTTTATTTATGTAAGAGTTTTTAAATTTTTTTGATGAAAATAATTGTTCTTATTTATGGAGGATAGTGTATAAGTACCATGTATGCTGATAAAATCAGGGTAATTACAATTACCATTTCCCTCTCCTTGTTTCTTTATGTTTAGAGACTTTAGGCTCCTCCCTTCGAGTTCCTCATAAAATATATAAGTTACTCTGAATTATAGTTAACCCACTGGGCTCTTGAACACTGAATTTCATTCCTTCTATTTAACCAGTTTTGGGCACCTGTTACCTATCTCCCCTCTGTCCCTTTTCCCCTCTCTTATCTTCTGTAATTGCTATTTTACATCAAGATAATCATTTTCACTGTTTTAGGCCTGGGTAGGATTTTACTTTCATAATTAGCTTCCAACTTCATTTTCTCACTTAAAACTTACCTCAAACTACACATGATTTTTCCTAAAACAAAAGAATCCCAGAATTGGCACATGTTCTCTTGTACTTGGACTGCCTTTCTACAAACCTACTCTTCCTCCACTTCCTCCCAGTCATTAAGGGATGCCTTAAATGTCTTTGTCTTTAAGGTCTCTGGCAGCAGGGAGTGTGTGAACCTCGACGATGCCCAGGTTTGTTACCTCATAGCCTCATGTTTGAGGATACGAGTTACTACCTTTCAGCCTGTTTTCTTCTCTGCCAAGTAGGTAGAATAAAATCTGTCACAGTGCATTGAACCAAGTATGTCATGATTTTGAATGCATAGCCCACAGTGAAATAAACACAGACCTTAATAGAATAGCTGTACTAATAGTTTTGGAATTAGAGTTGATGGAAAATTTAGTCAGAGACCTGGAACTTCTCAGAAATGAATATCCTGAACATTCCTGAATGTCCTGCTGTCCTGATCAAATATTCTAGCATTTCCCATGATACTTTGGTCCTATCTTCACTTTCCCAGCATTCCAAAGCTATGAATCAGACTTGAAACCAGCTTCTGAGACAACTATTATGTCAATACCTTTTCTTTTTGTTTGAATAATATGAGAAATATCTGAGGAAGGAGGGATGATTTTTTTCATTTTTGAATCATTTTTGTAAACTATTTAAAATGGCACATGTTGCACTCAAATGTTGTATCATGCCACATCTGAATCTAACACCTAATAATTTAGGTAACTGCACCCACTTCAGCCACAGTTTTCTCAACTAAAATGATTAGGATTCAATGTTTCAGAAAACTATCACAAATCTAGCAAATTAGATCTAATTATATTAATTCATAACCTAGCAAAAATATACTGGGAATTTTTTTTTTGGTGGTACTGGGGTTCCTGGAAGCCCTTCTATCTCCGGGCTACATTTCCAGACCTATTTTTACATTTTTATTTGGAAACAGGGTCTCCTAAGCCAACGCTTCGAACTTGCGCGATCCTCCTGTCTCTGCCTCCCAAGCGCGGGGATTACAAGCGTGCGCCACCACGCCCAGCTATACTGGGAATTTTCTGAAGCGCAACTATAATTTTACTAGTACTTATTAATAGGTGCCTCTATCAAACTGGCAAATAGTGAATGAATATGACTTATGCACGTGGCATAATATATCTTAGATTAAGAGTGATCTTAAAAATAGATGCATAAAAAACCTTTCAAGAAAAATATACACACACATAGACATAAACACATATACATTTGAGGTATGAATGACTAAATGGGTAAAGACAAAGTTGGCTCGTGTGCAAAACACAGAAATGAAATAAAGAAATTTTATAAAAGTTAATTACCAATGATAGTCATGATGTAGATAATGAGGCATAAAAAAGTTTCCCCTTGATACCTGAAAAGCTCTTTTTGATTCCTGAAAGAAAGCAAAGAGGTAAAATGTGTAAAGACCACTTTATCCCACCTGTGTTTTCTGATGGCAAACTCAAATACTAAGATGCTTCACCATTTCTAGGAACACCTGTTAGAACAGGTTCCCTTCATCTTTATAGCCCCAGCTACCTATCTTTTGAAAACAACAACAACAAAGAATGAGTCAAGGTCCTAATTGTCATAGGACCCTCTCAGATTTCATCAAAGAAAAGTGCAAAATTTATGCTTCTGAGGAAATTTTGTGTGGCATATTGGAGTAAACAAGAGAAATGACAGGCCTATTCACCTTGATAGATGTGGTGCAAAGAGGTAGTGGGTCAGTCCTGGCCAGGTGAAGTTCCCAGGTCATCTTTATATCTTCTGGTTTTATAGAGCTCTCGACTACTATAAACTACCACTAAGACTTCAGTTTTCACAGTTGTCACCCTGTTAGGGAGAAAGAAACCCTCTGAAGAATCTCAGTCCCTGAAGCACAACTTTCCTTGTCTCTCCACAATTACTGCATTTGTTTGGTTCAAAAGTTATCTCAGTCTTAATTAGGGCATAATTATTTTGATAGAAGGGTGTGAAATGGGAAAGTGAACATTTAGTCAAGCTTCAGTCTAGGTTTCTTGATTTTCTGTTCCTCTTGTAAACTTCCCAAAGTTGTGAGCTGTGAACCAGCCTCGGGATGATTTCTGAGACACAGGACGAGTGACTTCCTTTTCTCTCTTATTAGAAACATCATTAATGATGATCAAAACTGGGAACTTTGCTTTCTGAGCACATCCCAGCCATGAATTTGTTCAGCTAGGAGTCACCTTGCTGCACGTATTCACATCACAGTTCAAGGTCTTTGCCAGAAGTAGCTATTTTATTTGTTTTATACTAAATCATAAATAGGATTTAGGATTTTGATGCCCCCTTTCTTCAAAGCACCAACGCTGCAGAACAACCTTCAAGTACACTCAAGTAATTCATGTAAACTCAGGATGGTCTTTATATCCAATATTTGTACTACTGCCAAAGAACCTTCAAAATATCCTGTGCAAAGAAATGTAAATAAATGTAGGCATAGGGCTTAGCTCAGAAATGAGAAAAATCACCAGTTTCCAGAAGCCCTAAGGGCTCTGAGCTGTCTTGGGAGACCAGTTTCTGGTCTCTGGTCCTCCTTTTGTTTCTTGGGTGACTGAATCTCCATCGCCCAGAGGGACACCTGAAAACCAAAAGGTGCTATAATCTTCCTGCCACAAATAAGAGTCTGTCTTTGAGATTAGTGTTGTTGCTATTCCCCAATTTTGAGTAGGAAAATACAGGTATAGTTGGCTTGAGTAAATTTCACTGGGTATAAGTACAAATTGAAACATGACAACTATTAAATTTCCTTGCTACAATAAGGCACATTTCCCTCCATCACTTTTCCTTAGAGTATTTTGTTTCTGCTGGGTTGAGCTGTATACAAGTTTTCATAAAAGATATATAATACTGTTACTAGCTTGAAACCCATGGATGCTTTCCCCAGGACCCAGAGTCCTCTGCAGCCACCAAGTAAGGTAGTGCCTTTCCTTCTACTTTCTGCAGAAGAGCAGGAATTTGGCTTCAATGAGCAATTGTTCTAAGTTCCAAATCACACTGTCCGACAATGTTTAAACTTTGTGCTTTTTATTAATAAAGATAATTACTTTGCACAAATAATCACTCCAATACCAGGTGAATATAGAATGCCTGTATGTGACAAATGGATCTGACAAGTGCTCTTTCTTGAAGATTTGTTATTATTTTTCTTGGGAATGTTTCCCTGATTGGCTACTCAAGGTGCATTTGTTCCCCCTCTTATTTGTTACCCCTCTGGTGGGTTTTCTCTGCTATGTGTCATATTTCAATTCCTTTTCAATTAAAAATAATTTTCTCTTTTCATAGAGGTTTTGTAAGTTCGCAGGAGATTTTGTTTCTTATTAGCTTTCCTTAACATATACAGATAGTAGATACCGAATTACAGTTTGAACCCAGAGTTTCTGACCCAAGAGTCCAAGGCCCTAATCAGCAACTACTGCTTCTTCTTCCTGGGACTTACCTGATTATTTGGCGCAGTCTTACTTTTAGTACTTTCTGGAAAGGCGAGTCTCTCAGTCTCAGTTTGACGTTCATCTCTCAAAGAATTGAAAACTGCCTTAGGTAAAGTCCCAGAAATAATGGTAATGGATATGACTTTCAAATCTCAGCTGGACTGTTAGTGGGCTTGCCACATCATCTTCAGAACTCTCTCTACTGGGTGAGTCTCTGGGATGGGGCATGTGCATCTCTCAAACACTATTCTGTGTTCTTATTCCATCTTTAGTACGTTTTTTTCATGTGAATTCCAGCATATAAAAGAAGATTCCCAATGCTGATTATTTTGAAGATTCCAAATTTTCAAAATAATAAAAATCTTGAAAGAACACACTGATATATGTTTTCTTAGTGATGGGTTTCTTGAGTTCTCCATATATTCTAGATATTAGTCCTCTATCGGAGGAGTAGTTGGTAAAAATCTTCTCCCATTCAGTTGACTCTTGATTGAAGTTCTTGACAGTTTCCTATGTTGTACAGAAGCTCTTCAATTTTATGCAATCCCACGTATTGATTCACTTTTTAGTTTGTTGTGCCTTTGGGGTCTTGTTGAGAAAGTTTTTATCTGTGCCAATGTGTTGCAGTGTTGGACCTATGCCCTCTTCAAGGAGCCTCAAGGTCTCTGGTCTAATTTCCAAGTCTTTGATCCATCTTGAATTGACTCTTGTGCAGGGTGAGAAAGTGGGATTAATTTCCAATTTTCTGCATATGGTTAATCAGTTTTGCCAACACCATTTGTTGAACAGGCTTATCTTTTTTCCAGTGTATGTTTTTGGCCCCTTTGTCAAAAATCAACTGGCTGAAAGTGTGTGGACTTGTTTCTGAGTCTTCTGTTCTGCTCTATTGGTCTATGTATCTGTTTTTGTGCTAGTATCATGCTGTTTTTATTACTATGGCTTTGTAGTATAAAGTCAGACATTGTGATTCCTTCTCCATGGTTTTTGTTGCTGAGCACTACTTTGGGTTTTTTGGGGTTTTTTTGTTGTTTCAAATGAATTTAAGGAGTACTTTTTCTATGTCTGTGAGGAATGATCTTGATAGTTTAATGGGTATTGCATTGAATCTGTAGATCACTTTTGGAAGTATGGCCATCATGAGGATATTTATTCTGCCTATCCATGAACATGGAAGACCTTTTTATCTTCTAAGATCTTCTTCAATTTCTTTTTTCAATGTTTTATAATTTTCTTTGTAGAGGCCTTTTACCTCTGTGGTTAAGTTTATTTCTAAGTATTTTATTTTCGTGCGAGAAATCTTGAGTGGAAGTGTTTCCTGGATTTCTTTTTCAGTGGATTTCAGCACTAAGAAAACAAATTATGCAATCAAAAAATGGGCAAGTGAATTAAATAGACACTTCACGGAGGAAGAAATTCAAATGGCCAATAAATGCATGAAAAAATGCTCAACATCATCAGCAATCAGAAAGATGCAAATTAAAACTACCCTGAGATTTCACCTAACTCCAACTAGAATGTCAATCATTCAAAACACCACCACCAACAAATGCTGGCGCGGTTGTGGAGAAGTGGAAACTCTACTACATTGTTGGTGGGATTACAAATTAGTGCAAACACTTTGAAAAACAGTATAGAGGATCATCCGAAGAATGGGAACAAACTTACCATTTTATCTAGCAATACCACTTCTGGGTATCTACCCAAAAGAAAGGAGACCAAACTACCAAACAAATGTGTGTGTATCTATGTTCATCGCTGCACAATTCACTATTGCCAAATTCTGGAAGCAGCCAAGATGTCCATCAACAGATGAATGGATTACAAAACTGTGAGATATGTACACAGTGGAATTTTACTCAGCCATAAAGAAAATCACAATTACATCATTTACAGGGAAATGAATGGAACTGGAGGACATTATGCTAAGTGAGATAAGTCAGTCACAAAAAATAAGAAATCGAATACTTTCCCTAATATGCAAAAGTTAAGGAGAAATGGGTAAGAGGGGGAACTCTAGATGAAGGAGATTCTATAGATGAGCAAATAAAGTGACAAAACGGAGGGGTTGGGGGAAGGGAAAATCTCCAAAGCACATGATGCACTTTAACAAACATATCAAAGTCAATCACTAAGCCAATTATGAGAAGGAGGGAGGGGGTAGGAAATGGGTAAGGGTTGATTGAGCGATGTGTGCATGTATGTCTCTACTATCTTTTATCCCATTAAGATGTATAACTACAATGCACCAATAAAAAAACCCACTGTTATAGAAGAAAAGTATATAGTTTATATTACTTCTTAGCACATTCAATGAAATACCATTGCCATTATCTTTATAATTTATTCAATGTTTATACAGTCAGGTATTGTTTCTCACTAAGGGATACTTATCAACATGTTAGAATTTTTCCAACATCCTACAAGGAAACCTATTTTTAATCATAGTTTCCCTTTAAAAAATAAGGAAACTGAGATGCCAAACTATAATGTACTTGTCCTGAAATCATATAGTAACAGAAAGCATACTATATTCTGAAGACCATGTTTCATCCACTAATTAAATTAAATTATTAAATTAATTTATGTTCAAGGTGTCTTGAAGATAGGTGTTTAAAAGAAATTATCAAATATTAACTCACTTTGATTTTCTCTGTCTCACTCTCTCTTCCTATTTCTGTCCTCTTTTTGGAAAACCATTGTTAGATTATGCACATAGAAGAAATCTTAACATCTTAATGTTTGTGCTAAGGGAATAAAAACTTCACAGGATTTACTGCACTTGTTCATCTTTCCTTGTTTTCTTATATCAACTATTGCAGAAATCCTCAGATTTCACGTAGGAACCAAAAAACCCAAAGCATTGCCCCATTCCTTGAGATACGGCAGAGATTAGTGCTGCCATCAAGGACTTGATGGAGTGGGGATTCTTACCAAATCCCTTTTTAACTCTGCTACTTGGCCCATGCAAAAGGCAGATAGATCTGGGAGGGTCACAGGGGGTTATCATAGCATATCCGGGTAGAGACAACACTTGCAGGCTTATGCCAGACGTGATTTAGTTGTTTTGCAGACAGACACATTCCTGGTCTATTCCAGCTATCCATATGGTCAAAGCCTTTCCCCCTATTCCTGTCTATAGGCTGCCCAGAGGCAAGTAACTTGCAGTTGGCAAGACCAGTAAGAGGCCTTGACTTTCCCATCTTGGGGTGGTGGTCATCGCTCTGGCCCTGTGTCATCATTTAGTTTGCATGGGCTTTTATTGCCTGTTTATTTTATGTTTATCATACTAGTTCTTGCCATTGGAGATATGATGCTGAATGAAACCAGTGAGAGGGAAACCTGAGAATCAGGTGAGAGGTGGAGGAAGAGTCAGGGAAGAGTGACTCATGGCTCCTGATCTGGCACTTTTCCTGATAACCTAGCTGGTGAGAGCTGCCCATGGAGAGGTACACAGGCATGCTCTTTGTCAGGGGCTCCTTGTTGCTTCTTTCAGGGATGAATTACCAGGGCCCCCAGAATCTGAGCAGTGAGGTGGCCACTTCTGCAGGAGGCCTGGCTTTGGGACAGGACTGCATAACCTCGTGAGCACTGTTGCCTCTCCCCTGACTGCCCTGTATAGTGTGAGCTCTCACCAGGACTGTCTCAGAGCTCCTATAAGGAGGACCTTTGTCTCTTAATTAGCCAGCACTGACATTGTGCATAATTATCCCTTTTCCATGGAGTATTCCTTTGTGAGTGCTGTGTACTCTCTTGACCTTTTTCAGGGTCAGCTGATGGATGCTCTTCCATTTGTTGTCATGAAAACCCACCATGATCATTTAATACCACTGAGCTAAGTGAGATCAGTCAGTCACAAAAAATAAGAAATTGGATGCTCTTTCTAATATGTGGAAGCTAAAGAGAAAATGGGTCATAGGAGGAAATGTAGATGAAGAAGGAGAAACTATAGATGAGCAAATAAGGCAACCTGAGGGGGATGGGAGGGGAAAAAAGGAAATTCCCTAATGTACATGATGTACATTCACAAACATATCAAAGTCATTCACTAAGCCAAACATGAGAAGGAGGGAGAGGAAAGGGAATGGGGTGGGAATTGGTTAAGGGCTAATTGAGTGATGTGTGCATGTATGTCTCCACCATCTTGTACTCCATTAAGATATATGACTACAATGCACCAATAAACAATTTACCCGGGAACCGGGCGTGGTGGCGCACGCATGTAATCTCAGCATTTGGGAGGCTGAGACAGGAGGATCGTGGTTCATGGAGAGCCTCGGCTACTTAGTGAGGCCCTCCATAACTTAGTGAGACCCTGTTTCAAAATAAAGAATATAAAATAGGGCAGAGGGTGTGGCTTAGAGGTCAAATGCCCCTGGGCTCTATCCCCAGACCCACAAAAAAATAAAATAAAATGTAGACTATAAAAAATAAATATTACAGAATCACTATGCTAATTATTTAGGGCATCAACATAACAACAGTAGCACAAATAAGGCTTAAAGGAATTGTTTTTCTCTTTGCAGTTTTAGGTTTTGATAAAAAAATATATAAATTGTTGACATTTATCAATCTAACCACATTTGGGTGGCAGCCTTTATAAATTTGAGATCTTAGAATCTCTGCTGATAATTTATGGTGTCAAAACAGCAGTAGTGGCATGAACTAGATAAGGCTTATGAGGATTTTTTTTCTCTCTTCACACATTCAAATTCCGATAGAAGAAAAAGAAGAAGGAGGAGGAGAAGAAAGGATAGAATAGTGCATGGTGATGCAAGCCTGAACTTCCAGTACTTGGGAGGCTGAGCCAAGAGGATTGACAGTTTGAGGCTAACTTAGTGAGATCCTGTTTAAAAAAATTTTAAATGTGGTTAGGGGTTCAACTCAGTGGTATAATGCCCATGGTTTCGATCCCCAGTACCATATACACAGAAAAAAAAAACAAAAAAAAAAAAAACAAAGGGCACATATTTTGGATATTTGTTAGCATAACTACATTTACAATATGTAGCTATTATGCAGTTTTAGATCTTATGATGATTTCTAAAATGGAGATAAAGTTTCTGAATTTTCTGTCTTTCTCTCAATCATTTACTTATGTGATCACTGCTCATGAGTTCTATCTGTGGACCTGTATGACTTAATGGAGAAGATAAAGGTAACATTAGGCCAACTTCAAATTTTAATCAATTTGCTTTAAGCTAAAGAAATACATACAATTGGTAATATGACTTTGAACTGCAGTGTGTGTGGGCGCAGCAGTGGCTCCTGGCTGAACAAGTCCATGGCTGGGTCATGCCCAAAATCTAAGTCCCCAGTGCTGCTTGTTATTGTTACTGATGGTGTCCCTGTGTGTGAAGGACTTGAGAGAGAAAGGAAGTGCTCGTCCTGGGCCTCAGAAGCCGTCCCCAGGCTTGTTTCCAGATGGGAACATTAGGGACAGAAAATGAGGAAACCTACATACAGAAACATGGCTGGTGGTTCACTTTGTCACTGCACATCCTTCCATGAAAGTAATTGCACCCTAATTAAGACTGAGATAACTTCTGAGCCCAACAGATGTAGTAATTGTGGAGGGACAGGGCAAGTTGTGCTTCGGGGACTGAGATTCTGCAGAGGGCTTCCTTGCTCTGACAGGGTGACAACTGTGAGCTCTGAATCCTTGGTGGTAGATTCTGGTAGCTGAGAGCTCTATAAAACCAGAAGCTGCAGAGGTGAGCTGGGAACCTCACCTGGCCAGCACTGACCCAGAGCCTGTCTGCACCGCAGCTACCCAGGTGAGTAGACCTGTCAGATCAGATATATTCAAATGCACCATGTAAATTTCCTCAGAAGCATAAATCTCAATCTCTTTTACCAGAACAGATTTGATGACAGTCTCTGTGAGCTTTTATACTGTCACTCTCCTGTTGCCTAAAGGGACAAACCTGGGGCCTGAAAGGTCGAGGGGACGGATGCAGCAGATGATCCTCCAGAGGTGCTCGGCATCTGTGTGACTGTGCTGAGCATCTGCTATTGTCAGCCAGTTCTGGAGTGGATATTGATAAGGTTCTCACTTTGCTGTCTTCCAGAAATTAAAAAGTCAGAAGGGCTATTCAGGTTTGTAGGAAGAATTTGGTTTTCTTCAGTCTTGTCTTACATGATGTTTCTTTCAGCATTATATTTTCATAACATATCTTTATCTAATATTTGTTGTTTTCCTGCATTTCCAATAGACCATGTTTTGCTTTTCAATTACATTGCTATGTCCCTAAGTGCACTGTGTTTAATTTCAAGACATTCTTCCTGCATCTATCCTTAAACCTTCACTATGCCGGGCGTGGTGGCGCACGCTTGTAATCCCCGCGCTTGGGAGGTGGAGACAGGAGGATCGCGCAGGTTCGAAGCCAGCTGCACTGGCTAAAAGACTCTGTTTCCAAATAAAAATATTAAAAAAAATAAATAGATCTGGGAGTGTAGCCCGGATGTAGAAGGGCTTCCAGGAACCCTAGTACCACCAAAAAAAAAAAAAAAAAAACAACCCAAAATCCTTCACTATGATTTCAGATAATATTGTACCAGACCTGTAAACCAGCTTTATTTATTTAATGTCTGCTTGTTAAGGAAAGTACTAAAAACAATTATTTGAAACCATAGTTTCTCATTTGAGAATCCTTGTTTTCGTTTGTTATGATCTTAGGCAACAAACATTTTTTTGAATGTTATGTAGCAAGGGGCACTAACCTCATAGTTTTGTTGAGAAAACTGGGCCTGATTTGCCTGAGTTGCTGCGAATTAGGGCCAGATGAGGAATAATACATCCATGTGATTGCCAAGCCTGTCTTCAATATACTTTACTACACTCTTCCCAAAGCAATCTGGAATCATACTCACCCTTCCTTCCTCTGACATTCTTCATTTCTTTTGTCAGAATGAAAGAGAGGTGACTTAATAGGTGTCTCAGAAATGGATCCCAAATCGGACTCAGTTTTGAACTTTTGAGAGGTGAGGGGGAGAGCCGAAAATTGACAATTACTGAAAAAATATATATATAAAAGCACAAACAGGTATAGGCCTTATAAACTCAATAGGACTGTTTTTGTGTGTGTGTATGTGTGGTACTGGGGATTGAACCCAGGGGCAATCTACCTCCAAGCTACATCCCCAGCCCTATTTTTTATTCTTTTTAATTTTAAACAGGGTCTCACTAAGTTGCAGAGGGCCTCGGTAAGTTGCTAAGGCTAGCTGTGAACCTCAGTCCTCCTGTCTCAGCCTCCCTAGTAGTAGGATTACAAGCATGTGCCACTCTGCCTGGCTCAATAAGACATTGCGGTGCAGTGAGAGCAGTCATTTATAGCAGACCCAATCTCTGATGCAGTAATCAATTAATTTATCCTAAACCTATTGTCCTGAACTGTGGCGCTTCACCTCATAGCCTGTAGCAAAGGCATTATGTGATTGACATTTAAGATTGTGTGGTGCTTCTTTAGGGCACTGATATAGTCTTTAGTCTCCCGCTTTGTCAGGGGAGGAGACAGAGTTTGAAAGGCAGTAAGGTATGCTCCTAGAGTCCTGTGGACTGCACGTGACCAAAATTGGGCACAAGTCTGTGTTTTTATACTCATTCTTCCAGAGACCTTCAGTGCAGGGACAGCTATAGCAATCCTTTCATCATTATCAAAAATGGGAGAAGGAAGGTTTGAAGAATTATATTTAAGTATACAGAATATATGCAGATCCTGGGGATTTGGTCTGGCATCCTTGTTCCTTATATGCTGGAGAAATTGACCCTAGTTTGACATAAGTTCTTAGGTATGACATGAGACTGAAGATTTTAGAGGCGAAAAAATAACCTCCTATTCATGCTGTATACAGTCAGCATGGACTGATGAAGGTCAAAGAGGCCTTATTGTTAGCCAGGGTGAGAAAAAGACACAGGACAGCAGGCTGCTTTTTACCTGGAACCACTGTTCTCAGGTTCTGCAGAAGCTGTCAAATGCCAACATGACCTCTTTGGAGTGATTTCTTTTTATACCAATGCTGCCCCACCTACTTTACTCCCAGAAACTATTATTGGGGCTTTCTAATTCACAAGCAGCATCTCATTAAAACACATAACACTTCCAAATCTCTTGCCCTAATTTACTTTAATAAACATTACTACAAACAAGACTGACCCTGGCATTCCTTAGCAGCTCCTGAAGTCACTGGGTAGGATGTCAGACCCCTGCTAAAGACCCTGGAAGAAGAGCATTCCATGGTTCCTCCAGGGCATTCACCCTGTAACTGATCTTTTTTCAGAAAAGAGACTCATTCCTTGCTGTCTGTTGGTGATTCAGCTTTAACTGTTGGGTCCTATGTGGAAAGGTTATACAATGTGACATGATACTGAGGACTTCACAAACCACTGAATATTCATAAGCAGTGAAGGCAGAATCATTTTGAGGATTGGAAGTACAAAAATACTAAGTTATTGACATCAAAGATAAGACACTAGAAATCATTAAACAAACCTGGAAACTGTTATGCTCAACAAGATGAGATCTAGAAAAGAACATTTCTGAAATAAAAGACACAGTGGAAGTTGAAACCTGGTTTAATTTTGAAGATGTGAAAGACATTGAAACAATTGGATTTTTATAAATGTCTGCATGTGGGGTGTGGGGAAGACAGATAGGTCATGCATGAGCCCAAAACTTTTGGAAAAGGATGATGGAATTATGATAGATGGTTTTTAAAAAACACAAATTTTGGGTTTAATGCAGCCTTGCTAAAATTGAACACAGATGAAATAAATAAGGACTAGAAAAATAGATTTGGTGTTGTTTTGGGAGGTCAAAATAAGCCTGATTTTCAAATTTAAATTTTTTAATATCAGTTCTCAAGATAGCATGTGAGACTACAGTAAACATTAGTGCCAAACTAATAGAGTGCTTTGGAAGAAATCTGCTCACTTATTCACTTTTTTTTTAGGGGGGGGGGAGTAGGCATTGAACTAGAGCCAGTCTACCTCCATCCTACATTGTCAGCTCTTTTTATTTTTTGTTTTGAAACAGGGTCTTCTTAGGTTGCTGAGAGTCTTCCCATGCTGCTGAGGCTAGTCTTGAACCTGGGATCTTCCTGTCTCAGCCTCGCAAGTACTAGGATGACAGACATGCACAGCCACAACCGGCTTTCCCTTACTTATATAATGACTGTGCTTTACACTCCAGAAAGTTGCTGTGTTATGAAATACATTTCTGCAGGAAAATATCAGCATTGCCAGTGCTTTCTTCAAGAAGATTGTTCCAGCTACGTTTTTCTGCGTATGATGTAAGAAATGTTTTTGAAGCCTGTCAAGGGAATAATCTTTGTCTTTGTAACAGGGTTTGGCATTGTGGGGAACATCTTTGTTTTTATGAATTACATGTACAGTTTAGGGAGCAGTGAGAAGACATCTATACACCTTATTCTCATCCACTTAGCAGTTACAAATATTATAATGCTTCTTTCCAAAGGAATGGCAAAGACCATAGCAGGTTTTGATTTGAGAAACTTCTTAGATGACATAGGCTGTAAGGTTGTGGTTTATCTGGAGAGGGTGGCCCGGGGCCTCTCAATCTGCACCACCTGCCTCCTCACCGTGGTCCAAGCCATCACCATCAGTCCCAGAACCTCCAGGTGGAGGAAGCTCAGGCCAGAGTCTACAAGGCAAATAGTTTTCTTGTTTCTCTTCTTTTGGATACTCAACTCCTTGATAAGCATGAACTTACCATTTTATATAAAAAATATCAGCAGCATGAACATATCACAAATTATCAAAGGTGACAGCTACTGTTATCATCTCTCAGAAAACTGGATACTCACATGGGTTTTTGTCACTCTCATGATCTTGCGAGATGCCCTGTTTCAAGGTGTCATGGGCTGGGCCAGTAGCTACATGGTATTTCTCCTTCACAAGCACCGACAGCAAGTTCTCTACCTTCAGAAGTCTAAATCCCTATGTAAAACACCCCCGGAGCTGAAAGCCACTCAAAGCATTCTCTTTCTGATGTTCTGTTTCCTTTTCTTTTACTGCACAGATTGTTTTCTCTCTTTATATTCAGCTTTCTCTGTAGGGAATGATTTCATAAGGATAACTGTTCAAGACTTTCTGACCATTGGTTTTGCGATTGTCAGCCCATTTGTGCTGATTCACAGAGACGGACGTCTGGCTGAATGTTGGCATGCTCATTAAGAGAGAGACTTTGAGAAAGTGCCTATTTCATGGAGCTTTTCAGTAAGTAAGTTGTAAATAAATATAAATGTTGTTATCCTGTAGGTACTACTAAATCATTCAGGGTTTGCTGAGTCACAGAAAGGTGTCTTTTCATACTATAAAGCTGAGAACCCTCCTGAGCAGACACCGAGCTTATAAGAAGCCAGAGGGACCCAGCTGAATCCTCATTCGCCACCCTACCATCCTTCAAAATGGAGCTGATATTCTCATTAGTGTTAGATGTCTTTTCCACTTCCACCACTTCTGGTAGTAAAATGCAAAAAATAGGCAATTTGGAAAATTATCTCAGATTTACTTAGTATTCATCTTTTGATCCAAAAAGTTCACTTCTTAGACCCAATCTTGCTGATATAATTGCTCATGTAAGACAAACAGTATTGAACCTATTGTATATTTCAGTGTTGTTTTTAGACAAAATTAAATGTTCAATAAATTGGCCATTTTGCTTGTTATTTAAAGACATTCATTATCTGGGCATGATCATCCACGCCTGCTATTTCCAGTATTCGGGTTCAGAGACAGGAGGATCACAGATTTGTGGCTAGCCTAAACAACGTAGTGAGATCCTGTTTCAAAAAAAATAACAGAGTTAGGAGTGTAGCTGAGATGCACACCATCTTTGGGTTCAACCCCCAGTATAGAAATAAAAGTAAAAAAATATTCATCTCATCATTATCTCTCCATTCTAGGGATTGTACTGCACTGTGAAGACAAAATAGAAAATAAAAATAGCTGTTGGTATAGCTCAGAGGTAGAATGCCTCTGGATTCAATCCCCAGTACAAAAAAAAATGCAATGTGATCATTTATTTAATTGGATGTCTACATTAAGAACCTCTGCAAGTACACAAATAAGCCCTGAAAGTCATTGGCTGTTTTGAGAGAAAATACACCAATCAAAATATAATAAAGAATATTAATTTTTCTTACTGTAATTTCTGATTTTCTAACCATTTGAATACATTTTTTTATCAATGAAAGGGAGATTAATGTTAAATGAATATGTGTCTTCTTTCAAGACATCATTTCTTAATGCCTTTACCCTACATAATACTGTCAGTCTTCCTTGTTTTTAGAGATCCACAATATATTCAAGATCTTAACCAAGTGAAGAACTTTCCTTTCTTAACTTGGGACCCACTGATACATTTGTATAGAATGCATAGTTCTGGCAGTAAGATATTTAATCAAGTCATTTAGGAAAATTCATGATGCCATTTTACAGATTTCACATATTTCTATTACAAAATATTAGAATTGAAGTAGAGAGTCTTCCAATCCACTATGAAGGGCGCCTTTCTATATCTCTGTTATGTCTCTGTATACATTCGGGCGTTTTACTTCTGTAGTAAGCCATGATAAATGCCTGTTCTTTTTGCTTTGGTTGTACCAAGTCCACAAAGAGTTTAAATAACTAAGTCATGTCATTATATTCAGAAGTTTATCTTCTTTTTATACTCAAGGCTTGCCTGAACACAAAGGGTATGTTAATCTTAGCTCTACTATTGTGACAGCTTCATCTTAATAGCTGTCATAAGGAATGAAATAAAGTAGGTAATCCCTGAAGAGGTCATTGGTAATGTCTCAAAAGGAAGCAATGTGAATCCCTGAAATGCAATTATGAGTGAATTTAAAAGTTAAATAAGGAAGCCTGGTGTTGTGGTTCTCTCCTGTAATGCCAGTGACTCTGAAGGTTGAGTCAGGAAGATCTCGAGTTCAAGGTCAGTCTAGGCAATTTAGGCAGATCATGAATCAAACAAATTAAAAGTAAAAGGGACGGGATATATAGGCCAGTGCTAGAACATCCCAAGCTCACACTCTGGTTCCACAACAACAGAAATAAATTACGAAGAAGAAATTATTGAACTTTAAAAGTAAGCAAAGTAACCCTGGCATGGTGGGACATGCCTGAAATCCAAGTTGGGAGGCTGAGACAGGAGGATGTTCAGGTTTGAGAGCAGTCTCAGTAAGTTAGCAATATCCTCAGCAACTTAGCAAGACCCTCTTTTTTTTTGGTGGTGGTACTGGGGTTCCTGGAAGCCCTTCTACTTCCGGGCTACACTCCCAGACCTATTTTTACATTTTTATTTGGAAACAGGGTCTCCTAAGCCAGCGCGAACGGCTGGCTTCGAACTTGCTTCGAACCTGCGCGATCCTCCTGTCTCTGCCTCCCAAGCGCGGGGATTACAAGCGTGCGCCACTATGCCCGGCAGCAAGACCCTCTTTGAAAATAAAAAGTATAACGCTATGTCTAGCTTAGAAGTAAAATGCCCCTTGCCTTAATGCCAGAAGAGAAAACAGAGATGTAGCATCTTAATACTGATATTCTATAACATGTCATTCATTTTCATTTTTCCTCCAATCTAAATATAGATTTTCTCTAATATGTAACTTAAACAAAAATAATAATTCTAAAATGTAATATTGTTTCCAGACTTCACATTTATAATTTGCTACTTAGAAGTGGTATGTTATGATAAAGTTTTGCACATGCAATAAAAATAGTTTTTTTTAATGCTGGTATCCTATGTGACTTCTGGAAAAATTATTTAAAGTTTGCCTAGAGCTTAGTTACTCTACATAGGTGTAATTTCACTTCCAGCCAAAATTTGGAATTGAGTTCAGAATCTTTGAAGACATCTAAATCACAAGCACAAGCTGGGCATAATGGTGCACGCTTGTAAGCCCAGCACTTGGGAGGCTGAGACAGGAGGATCACACAGGTTCAAACCCAGCCTCAGCTACTTAGTGAGGCTCTCAGCAACTTAGTGAGACCCCTTTTCCAAGTAAAGCATAAAAAATAGGTCTGGGCGGATAGCCCGGAGGTAGAAAGCCCCTGGGTTCCACCCCAATTACCACAAAAAACAAAACAAAACAAAACAAAAAAACCTTAAATCACAAGCACAATATATTTTAAAAAGAGACCAGAGTAGCTCTCAGTAACAAAAAACATGCAGGAGGAATCATAATACTTGACTTTAAATTGTACTACAAAGCTATAATAATAAAACAGCATGGTACTGGCACAAAAACAGATACATAGACCATTGGAGCAGAATAAAAGACTCAGAAACAAAGCCACACACTTATAGCCAATTGATTTTTGACAAAGGGTCCAAAAAATACACAAAAAAAGATAGCATGTTCAACAAATAGTGTTGGCAGAACTGGTTAACCATATGCAGAAAAGTGGAAATACACCCCACTTTCTCAACTGCACAAGAGTCAATTCAAGATAGATCAAAGGTTTGGAAATCAGACCAGAGACCTTGAAGGTCCTTGAAGAGGGCATAGGTCCAAAACTGCAATATATAGACACAGGTAAAAACTTTCTCAACAAGACCCCAAAGGCTCAAGAAACTAAAAGTGGATCTATATGTGGAATATATTAAACTGCAGAACTTCTGTACAGCAAAGGAAACTATGAAGAACCTCAACCTCTAATAAGAAAACTAACATAGGGAAGAAAATTTTTGCCACCTACTCCTCTGATAGAGGATGAATATCCAGAATATACAGAGGACTCAAGAAACTCAGCACTAAGAAAACAAATAACCCAATAAAAAATTGGGCAAGTGAACTCAACAGACACTTCACAAAAGAAGAAATTCAGAGCCGGGCATGGTGGTGCACTCCCAAATTCCAGCATTTGGGAGGCTGAGACCAGAGGTTCACAGTTCGTGGACAGCCTCAGCTACTTAGTGAGGCCCTCTGCAACTCAGTGAGATCCTGTTTCAAAATAAAGAATAAAAAATTGGTCAGGGGGTGTAGCTCGGAGGTCAAATGCCTCTGGGTTCTATCTCCAGACCCTCAAAAAAAAAAAAAAAGAAATTCAAATGGCCAATAAATGTATGAAAAAATGTTCAACCTCATTAGCGATTAGAGAGATGCAAATCAAAACTACCCTGAGATTTTACCTAATTCCAACTAGAATGGCAATTGTTCAAAACACAAACAGTAACAAATGCTAGAGAGGATGTGGAGATGTGGGAATTCTAATACATTGTTGGTGGGACTGCAAATTATTACAACTACTTTGAAAAATAGTATGAAGGATCTTCAGAAGAATGGGAATGAACTTACCATATAATCCAGCAATACCAGTTCTGGGTATCTACCCCAAAGAATGGAAACCGAACTACCAAACTAATGCGTGTGTATCTATGTTCATTGCTACACAGTTCACTATTGCCAAATTATGGAAACAGCCAAGATGTCCATCAACAGATACTAGAATTATGGGATTACAGAACTATGGGTTATATACACCATGGAATTTTACTCAACCATAAAGAAGAACAAAATTACATCATTTACAGGGAAATGGATGGAACTGAAGAACATTATGCTAAGTGAGATTAGTCAGTCATAAAAAATAAGAAATCAGATGCTCTCCCTAATATGTATAAGCTAGGGAGAAAATGGGTCACAGGAGGACCTCTAGACGAAGGAGGAGAAACCATAGATGAGCAAATAAGGCAACCTATCTGAGGGGGATGGGAGGAGGGAAGAGGGAAATTCTCTAATGTACATGATTTACATTCACAAACATATAAAAGTCAACCACTAAGCCAAACATGAGAATGAGGGAGGGGGGAGGAATTAGGTAAGGGATAATTGGGTGATGTGTACATGTATGCCTCTACCATCTTGTACTTCATTAAGATGTACGACTACTATTCACCAATAAAAATTAAAATATAAAAAAGTAGGTCTGGGCATGGTGGCGTATGCTTGTAATCCCAGCATTTGGAGGCAGAGACCAGAGGATCACTGTTCGCAGACAGCCTCAGCTACTTGGTGAGGCCCTTTGCAATTCAGTGAGAACTTGTTTCAAAAATAAAAGGACTAAAAACTAGAGCTGGGGGTGTAGCTCATTGGTACAGTGCCCCTGAGTTCCATCCCTGGTACCAGAAAAAAAATAAAATAAAATTAATTTAATTTAATTTAATTTAAAAAAAAGAGAGAGGACTTCCGGGAAGATGGCGACCGAGAAAAGCGGGGCTTAAGAGTCCCGCTAACAACCAATCTCCATTACCACAAAAAGAGCGCCTTTCATAGCCAGAAAACACCATCACCAGAAAAACAAAAAAAACCACCAGGCTCCAGAGAGAAAGCGGACTGATAACAGAGCTCAGGGCCACAGAGGAGACACACGCGCCCGAGAACGCGGCAGCAGCGCCATACTGCCGGCGGCAGCGGCGAACTCAACGGACAGCTACAGCAAGCCAGGTGAGCCGCTGCGGAACAGCCAGGCGGGATCTTTCGGCGCAGACAGCATTTAAAGCTCCCAGTGGCTGAGCTCAGCACACACTGCAGGGATTCAGAGTGGAAAACAAAACCAGAGAAGAAAAAATACGCCAGCCTCATGGCCGAGGGCGTGGCAGAGGCGCCATATTTCCACCGGCGGCGGCGGCAGCAGCAGTGAATTCACTGAGTCCAGTACAGCTACATCTGCGTACTCAAGAACAGTGAGTCAAATTGCGGGCCACAGAGGAGAAATCGCAGTATTGTGCCTCCTGGGACTTGACCCAGTGAGGGAGTGGTGGTGGCAGAGATATCACACCATAGGAGAACGTGCAACCTGGCACCCCCCATAGTTTAAAGCAGCCTCTATCGACTCTCTGGGTCGGAGACTCTGTGATACAACACAGTAAAGAAGTAGTGGGGTCTGAGATAATACAGACTCGAGATCCAGAGCACCTTAAGTGAAGCCATAGTGACCCAAGGGAAGAACCCAGAGAAGGCACAAACCTCCGAAATCATGGGAAAGAGGAATAACACTGGAGTAATGAATGTGCACAACCCCACAACATCAGAACCTGATAAAACAGAAAATCAGAGATTTCTAGAAGATCAAATCAGGAAAATAACTGTAGAAATAATAGAGGTGCTTCGAAAAGAACTCAGAGAGAGCCAAAAAGAGATAAAGGATGCAATTAATGAAGTAAAGGCCTCAATTCAAAGCACAAACAACCGATTAGACCACATGGAGAACAGAATCTCGCTCTTAGAAGATGAGCAATCCAAAAATGAATGCATAGTTTCTAATCTAGAAAAAAATTTCCAACAGCAGGAATCTGATATTGAAGAAATATGGGCCCATCTTAAGAGAGCTAACCTAAGAATAATTGGAATAGAGGAGGGTAAAGAAAGTGATACCAAAGGGATCAACAATCTCTTCAAGGAAGTAATAGCAGAAAATTTTCCAAATATAGAGCAAGAGGTTGATACACAGATCCAGGAAACTTATAGAACTCCCTTTAGACAGGATCGGAGCAGAGGATCCCCACGCCATATAATTGTCAAAATGACCAATGTGGAAGCCAAGCAGAGAATCTTAAAGGCAACAAAAACAAAGGGCCAACTGACATTCAGAGGCAAACCAATTAGAATCACTCCAGACTTCCCAAACCAAGTCATGAGAGCCAGAAGGGCTTGGAGTAACATATTCCAAACTCTGAAAGAAAACAACTTCCAGCCAAAAATTTCCTATCCAGCAAAACTTTCTATCAAATTAGATGGAGAAATAAGAAGCTTCCATGACAAAGAGAAACTGAAGGAATTTATGTCTTCAAAACCAGCGCTAGAGAAAATACTCAAAGAGATTAACTACAAAGAAGAAATAGGTAACACTCACCAGAACCAGAGAAACAAGAGTTTCCATCCAACAGACAACTAAGATTGGTTATCTGTGGAGATTCATTATTTATGTTAGTCTTTTACCTATCTCTAAGTTGTATTGTTTGCCTTTATTGTTGTTAATTTTTAGGATTTCTAGTTGGAATATTAATATACCTTCAGATATAGCATTTGGAAATATTTTATCCAATTCTATTAGTAACTTTTAACTCTGTTTACATTGTCTTTGGATATACAATATTTTTTTTATTTTTTAGGGAGTTTGTATATTCTTCTGTTGCCTGTGCCATTGAAATCATATCCAAGAAATCACTGCCAATTTCAGTGTTGTGAGGTTTTATGACCCAGATTTTCTCCTAAAAGTTTATAGTCTTAAGATTTATATTTAGGTCTTTTATCTATTTTGAGTTAATACTTGTATGTGGGATTAGGTAAAGGTCCAATTTTATTCTTTTCCATGTAATTATTATTTTTCAACAATATTTAGTTAAAAGATTATTATTTCCACCACCAAATGTTCGTGGAAACCTTGTCAAAAATAACTTGACAATATAGGGAAGAATTTAGCTCTAGGCTTGTATTTAACTCCAATGGTCTATATATCTGCCTTTAGAACAGTACTACACTGTTTCGATTATTGTAGCTTTATATGGTTTGAAATCAGAAAATATATATCTGCTAGCTTTGTTCTTTTTCAAGATCATTTTGGGTATCTAGAATTCATATTCCATATTAGGATAGATTTTTTTCTGAAAAATAAATATATAAATATATGATAGTTTCACCTAAAAAAAACAGAAAAAAATATGCTCTAGTAAGAAAGAAAGCAAAAAGAAATATTGAAATGCTATCTTTAAATCATCAAACGCTTGGTATCAGACAAATGAAACTGTTATGTGAGATTATCATTTTTAATTTTGGATAAATTGCTATAATACTAGATGTCAACCACTAAGCCAAGCATGGGAAGGAGGGATGGGGAGAGAATGGGGTGGGGATCGGGTGGGGGCTGACTGGGCGATGTGTTCATGTATGTCTACAAAAGTTTGTATCCCACTATGATGTATGAATACAGTGCACCAATAAAATAAAATTTAAAAAAAATAAATAAAAAAAAGAGAGACTGTTTGAGGAGAGTTTCTCTCCAGTATAAGTGGCAAATGACCCATCCGAGGCATGTCCTCTTCAGTCTCCCAGCACTCCCAGGCTGAAGCGCCCTCCTTCCCTGAGGCTGGCTGTGCCAGGTCATTGGCATTGGCACTGGTGGCCTTGGTGGCAGTGAAACTGCCTTCAGCAACTGGTACCAGCAGTTGCAGAATGAAGAGCCTGAGGAACCTGAACAGGCTGCAGAGTTCAGGTCTCATTAAGTTGTTGAGGGTCTTGCTAAATATCTGAGGCTGGCCTGGAAACTGATCCTCCTGTCTCAGCCTCCCAAGTTGAGGATAACAGGTGTTTGCCACCAGGCTCAGCTTGCATATTTTGACTACTAAGATGAGTTTGTATTTGCAAAGTCTCCATCTTACAATGAGGCTATTACGCTGCCCAGTTAGGAGAAAAGGGCGAGAGCCAAGGCGGAAGCCACCATCGCTTTGGTTCCTGGAAGAGATGAGGATTTTGTGAATCAGGATGTGTTTCATGAAGCTGACCAGCCGAGGATAGAAAATGGTAGGATTTTCATGTTCAATTTTTACATGGCAGTCCTCTTCAACTGGGTTAGGGTTTTTAGTCTTTAGGCTTGACCACCTCAGCTGCAGGAAGGTATGGGCCATTTCAGGGTTCAGTCTCTCTCTCTAGTTAAGTGGATCCTCGTGGTCAGGTTTCCACCTATTCCCTGGATACTCAGTACTGGCAGTACTGGCTCTGGTGGGTGTTCTTGGTTTTAGACTTTCTCCTGTTTCTCAGAGGATTTATCAACTATGCAAAAATCCAGAAGCTTCCAGAAATCTTCTCAAACCTTCCCAGGAACAGAGCTCTCTTTATTTATTAAGGATGTTTTCTGGCAACAGCCTTTCTGTGTTTATGATTTTTTTCTTCTCAAGGAGCAAGGGAACACCTGCAGGAATTGAATCAAGATGCAGAGCACAGTGGAATAATCACCTGCTTAAAAATACAAACTGTTGAAAATAATTTTTATCTATTTGTTCCATGGTGTAAAATTTTAATAGTTAATGCAGAATTCTATAATCATTGAAGTGGTTGTGGTTAATATTGGATAAGCTCTTTCAGTATAGTTTCAGATTTTGAAAAAAATCACTTTCCTGATTTAATATCAGAGACATGTGGACCTACATAATACCCACCACAAAGTCCTACCTTTCGATTATCATACTTAGAGCAAAGTGCACTACAGGAAGTGAGGAAGTGCCCTGTGCTTGTGCTTCACTATTAGTATGAACCACATTATGATGTGAGCCCATAATGCACCAATGAAAGTATATACAAGAAAAGAAATAATAGGAGAAAAAGAGACAGAGGCCTGCTTCCCAGGCCAGCCAGTGCCGCTCTCATTTCTGGAAAAACAATGCTGTGCTCATGTTATGCTCATCCCTAAGCCCCTCTTTATATTCCATTGTATCCGGTGTGGGAAAGGTCATTCTTGGTAGAAGACTGAAAAATACATAGAATTAATTAACATTAGTAATGAACACGATTCTTGGGTATAGATGAATTATATAAATGTAATAGAAGCTTTACAATCAGGATTGGTTTTAATAAAGATGGGACGGATGGAAGCTTCTGATTTTCTAGTCTCATTTGTTATATAATATGCAAGAAAGGAAACAGTAATGTGGAGATGTTGAACTGCAGTGTGTGTGGGTGCAGCAGTGGCTCCTGGCTGAACAAGTCCATGGCTGGGTCATGCCCAACATCCAAGTCCCCAGTGCTGCTTGTTATGGTTACTGATGGTGTCCCTGTGTGTGAAGGACTTGAGAGAGAAAGGAAGTGCTCGTCCTGGGCCTCAGAAGCCGTCCCCAGGCTTGTTTCCAGATGGGAACATTAGGGACAGAAAATGAGGAAACCTACATACAGAAACATGGCTGGTGGTTCACTTTGTCACTGCACATCCTTCCATGAAAGTAATTGCACCCTAATTAAGACTGAGATAACTTCTGAGCCCAACAGATGTAGTAATTGTGGAGGGACAGGGCAAGTTGTGCTTCGGGGACTGAGATTCTGCAGAGGGCTTCCTTGCTCTGACAGGGTGACAACTGTGAGCTCTGAATCCTTGGTGGTAGATTCTGGTAGCTGAGAGCTCTATAAAACCAGAAGCTGCAGAGGTGAGCTGGGAACCTCATCTGGCCAGCACTGACCCAGAGCCTGTCTGCACCACAGCTACCCAGGTGAGTAGACCTGTCAGATCAGATATATTCAAATGCCTCATGCAAAATTTCCTCAGAAGCATAAATCTCAATCTCTTTTACCAGAACAGATTTGATGACAGTCTCTGTGAGCTTTTATACTGTCACTCTCCTGTTGCCTAAAGGGACAAACCTGGGGCCTGAAAGGTCGAGGGGACGGATGCAGCAGATGATCCTCCAGAGGTGCTCGGCATCTGTGTGACTGTGCTGAGCATCTGCTATTGTCAGCCAGTTCTGGAGTGGATATTGATAAGGTTCTCACTTTGCTGTCTTCCAGAAATTAAGAGGTCAGAAGGGCTATTCAGGTTTTTAGAAGAACACAGTTATTTTTACCTCCATGGTTTTCTGCATTATGCCCATATCAGCATTATAAGTTTTCAGAAGATGTTTTTCACCTAATTGTTGTTGCATTCCTGCATTTTCTTTTTTTCTTTTTCCTTTTTTTTTTTTTGGTGGTACTGGTGTTCCTGGAAGCCCTTCTACCTCCGGGCTACACTCCCAGACCTATTTTTTATATATATTTTTGAAACAGGGTCTCTTATGCCAGCGCGGCTGGCTTCAAACCTGCGCAATCTTGTCTCCACCTCCCAGGCTCGGGGATTACAAGTGTGCGCCACCACGCCCGGCGTATTTCTGCATTTTCAATAAGCCATGATTTGCTTTTCAATTATATCGCTAAGTTTTAACATGCACTGTTTAATCTGATGCCATTCTTCCTGAATTTATCTTTAAACTCTTTGATTCAGATAATATTGTACCATATATGTAAGTCAACCTTATTTGTTTCATGCCTGTTTCCTCAAGAAAGTACTAAAAAATAACTATGAAATGTAGTTTCTCTCTTAAGAATTCTTATTGTGTTTTGGTCTGTCTACGTTATTATGACTGGAGGCAACACACTTTATATTTTTCAATGTTATGTAGCAAGGAGCACTAACCTCATATTTCAGTTGAGAAAATTGGACCTACATAGATTATTATTTACCTGCCTAAACTTCTGGGAGTTGGGTCCAGATGAAGGGTAATGCATCTATCTGAGTACCAAGCCTGTCTTTAATATACTTCACTATACTCTGCAGAAAGCAATCTAGGATCATCTTATCCCCCTTACTCAGACACTCTTAATTTTATTTGTCATAATGAAAGAGAAATGGAAATGACTTATTAGGTGTCTCAGAGGTGGATTCTAAATCAGTCTAAGGCCAGGCGTGGTGGCGCATGCTTGTAATCCCCTTGCTTGGGAGGCTGAGACAGGAGGATCACATAGGTTCAAAGCCAGCCTCAGCAACTTAGTGAGGCTCTTAGCAACTCAGTGAGACCCTGTTTCCAAACAGAGTATAAAATAGGTCTGGGAGTATAGCCTGTAGGTAGAAAAGCCCCTGGGTTCCAACCCCAGTACCACCAATAAATAAATAAATAAATAAATAAATAAATAAATAAATAAATAAATAAAAGCCAGGCATGGTGGCGCACGCTTGTAATCCCCGCGCTTGGGAGGCAGAGACATGAGGATCGCGCTGTTTCAGAGCTAGCCTCGCTGGCTTAATATACCCTGGTTCCAAATTAAAAAAATATAAAATAGGTCTGGGAGTGTAGACCGGAGGTAGAAGGGCTTCCAGGAACCTCAGTACTACCACTAAATAAATAAATAAATAAATAAATAAATAAATAACAAATAAATATAAATAAATAAAATAAATCTAAGAGTTTTTGAACATTGGGAGGAGAAAGAGGGTTGGCAAATGGCAATTTATTGAAATATAAAAACAAACAAGTGTAGGTCTTATAAATTCAATAGGACATGGAGGTATAGTGAGAAAAGTATCGTTAGCAGATTCAGTCTCTGATGAAGTATTCAATTAATTTACCATAGACATATTATCCATAACTGTGGAACTTTCCCTTTGGCCTGTAGCATGAGGCTATTGTATGTTAGACATACGAGATTCTGTCCTGATTTAATGCACTGATGCAGGTTTTAGTCTCCCCATTTAGTAAGATAGGAAACTGAGTGTAAATGGCAGTAATTGGTGTTCCTAGGGTCCTGGGCTCCATGCTACCAACCCAGGTACGGGCCTGTGTTTGTGCATTTTCTGGTGCCAGAGACCAACTCTCAACACAGAGAGATCAACAGCAATCCTTTATTCATTAGCAGGAATAAGAAGAGGAAGGCTTGAAGAATTGTATTCCAAGTATATTCTATATACTTGGATATCCTAGGCATTAGATTCCTTTTATGCTGGAGAAAGTGAGCATAGTTGGACAGAAGTTTGTAGACGAGATATGAGATTGGAGATTTTTGAGGTATAAAGGTAATACCAGGGATGGTGCCAAGTCAGTGTGGATTGATAATGATCAAAGAGGCCTCATTTTTAAGCAGGTTGACAAAATGCCATCGGATGGCAGGCTGAAAGTTACATGTAACCACTGTTCCAAGGTAATGAAGCAGGTGTCAGATACTACCACAACACATTCCTGGAATAATTTCTTTTCATACCAATGTTTCCACAACCTTTTGCTACAATAAGCTGTTACTGGGGATTGCTAATCATAACCTGACAACATACAATCCATCCTTAATTCTCTTGCCATTGTTCCACTTTGATACACATTCAGGATCTACCCAGGCTTCCCTTAGAGGCTCCTAAAGTCACTGGATAAGAATACATCCTGGATGGTACCCCACACCTCTGCTATAAGATACTGAAAGATGAGCATCCATGGTTTCTGCAGTGCATTCACCCTGGAGATAAGCAATCCTGAACATTATTCTCACCAAAATGAGAGATACATTCCTGAAATGAGACACTATGGAAGTTGAAACATGATTCATTTTGAAGATGGTAAAAAAGTTGAAGCAACATTAGTGTGTCCATGATCACATGTTTGGAGGTAAGGCAGACATTTTATGGATGAAGCCAAAGCTTTTGGTATTAGATAATGTGGTTATGATAGATTGCAAAGTCAAACATACAAATAAAAAACAAAGAAAGAAGCAAATAAACAGGAAGAAATGCTGGTTGAGAAATTTTGTGTTTAATGCAGGCCTGCTAAAGTTAAACTTAGATGGGGTATAGAAACGGATTAAAATAGACTGGATTTGCTAATATGAAGGTCAAAATCAAATCTGAGTCAAAAATTTAGATTTTTGAATGTCAGTTCTCAAGATAGCATCAAAGAGTATGGAAATGACATGATCCAAATCTGCTCACTTACTCTTTCTTTCTTTCTTTCTTTCTTTCTTTCTTTCTTTCTCTTTCTTTCTTTCTTTCTTTCTTTCTTTCTTTCTTTCTTTCTTTCTTTCTTTCTTTCTTTCTTTCTTTCTTTCTTTTTTCTGTGATACTAGGAATTGAGTCCAGAGCTATCCTGCCTTCGAACTACACCCTCTACCAATTTGATTTTGATTTAGAAACAGGGTCTCACTAGGTTGCTGAGAGTCTCACTAAGTTGAGAAGACTACTCTTGAATCCACAACCTTCCTGTCTTACCCTCCCAAGTACTGCGATAACAACTGTGTGCTACCACGCCTAGTTTTGCCTTACTTATATGTCTACCCCTTACACTCCAGAAAGTTGCTATAATAGGAAATAAACTTTTAACGAGAAATCTCATTACTGATACTTTTCAAAAAAGTGTTTGTTCCAGCTATTTATTTACTTGTCTATGAAGTAAGAAATGTTTTTGAAACATATCCAAGGAATAATCCTTGTCTTTGTAACAGGACTTGGCTTTGTAGGGAACATCCTCGTTTTTGTCAATTATTTGCGCATCTTTGGAGGCACTGAGATGACATCTGTACACCTTATTCACATGCATCTAGCTGTTACAAATATCGTAATGATTATTTGCAGAGGAATGCTAAAGATAACAGCATTTTTTGACCTGGAGAATTTCCTAGGTGATATAGGCTGTAAGCTTATTATATATCTAGAAAGGGTGGCCCGGGGCCTCTCAGTCTGCAACACCTGTCTCCTTACGGTGGTCCAGGCCATCACCATCAGTCCCAGGGCCTCTGAGTGGAGGAAGCTCAAACTGAAGTCTGCATGGCACATCCTTCCCTTGTTTCTCTTCTTTTGGATACTCAACTCCTTGATAAGCATGAACTTACTATTTTATGTAAAAAATATCAGCAATATGAACACATCACAAATAATTCAAACTGACAGCTACTGTTACTTTCTCTCAGAAAGCTCGATGCTCAGACGGATTTTCCTTGTACTCATGGCTCTGCGAGATGCCTTGTTTCAGGGTGTCATGGGCGGGGCCAGCGGCTACATGGTATTTCTCCTCCACAAGCACCATCAGCAAGTTCTTTACCTTCAGAACTCCAGGCTCCTCTGCAAAACTCCCCCTGAGCTGAAAGCAGCACACAGTGTTCTTTTTCTGATGCTCTTTTATCTTTTATTTTACTGGACAGATTGTTTTATCTTTTTATGTGCAGCTTTCTCTTTAGGGAATTATTTTATACAGCTAATTGTACAAGACTTTTTGATCATTGGTTATGCAGTTCTCAGCCCATTTGTGTTGATTTACAGAGATGGACGTCTGGCTGAATGTTGGTGCACTCAGTAAGAGAGAGACTTTGATAAATGTCTACTTCACTGAGCCTTTCAGTAAGTCAGCTGGAAATAAATGTGTTTGTTTTCCTGTATGCACTAAAAATTTTTAAAAAGTGGCCAAATCTTAGAGATTTTTTTTTTTATACCACCAAGCTGGTACCCCACTGAACTGACTCACAGCTGATAGAAACCAGAGGGACCCCCACTGTAGGGATTGTTATGAAATTGTTAAGAATGAATGTGTCTAACTCTTCCGATATGTAATGATTAGCAAGCAGAGTAAAATGAAATACGATGCAGGGCCCTGTGGTGAGTACCCATAATTCCACCACTTGGGAGGCTGAGACAGGAGAATCACTGGTTCAAAACCTGCCTCAGCAATTTAGAGACACTCTCAACAATCTAGTGAGACACTGTTTCAAATAAAATATAAATATGGCTGTTGTCATAGCTTAGAGGTAGAATGCCCCTGGATTAATCACTATTAGTAAAAAATAAAATGTAGACAGGCGTGGTGGTGCACACTTGTAATTCCAGCACTTGGGAGATTGAGACAGGAGTCTCGCACAGGTTTTAAGCCAGCCTCAGCTACTTAGTGAGACTCTCAACAACTTAGTGAGACCATTAAAAAAAAAAAATATATATATATATATATATATATAGGTCTAGGGGTATAGCCTGGAGGTAGAAAGCCCCTGGGTTCCATCCCCAGTACTATAATAAAATAAAATAAAATGGAATGGAAGGATATATTTAATTGGATGTTTATATTATGAACCTCTTCAAGAATACAAACGAAACTGAAAGTCATTGCTTGTTTTGAGAGCAAATACATTAATGGAAGAATAACAAATGGGACTTTGTTTTTCCTTACTTTAATTGTTGACATCCTAACCATTTAAATGCATTTTTAGCCAATGAGAGAAAATTAATGTTAAATACTATTTGTAGCTTCTTTCAAGGCAGCATTGCTTAGTGCCTTTACATTACACAATGATGTTTTCAGAGATCCACAATACGTTCTAGAGCACAGCTAAGTTAAGGCTTGCCTTTTTTCAATCTCAACTTGGAACCCAAAGATGTATTTGTGTAGAATGCATAGTTCTGGCAGTAAGGTATATCATCAAGCTGTTTAGAATAATTTGCGATGCTATTTTCTTATTTTTCATAGTCATAGTACAGAATATTAGAACTCCTGTAGAGTCTTCTAGTCCACTATGAGAATGCCTCTTTTATCTATCCTCTGGCTCTGGATAACTTTGGGTGTTTTATTTCTGTGGTAAAGAATGGTAAATGCCTGTGCTTTTAGCTGTGGTTATACCAAGTCCAATCAGATTTTAAGTAACTTACTCAAGATATTATGTGACATTCTAATGTGCTCGGGAGTTTAGCTTCCTCATATATCCAAGGCTTGCCTGAACACAAGGTGTACACTATTTACCTTAGCTCCACTAGTGACCTGTGACAGCCTCTTCTTTATATGTGTCCAGAGAACAAGACAGAGCAGGCAATCCCTGAAGAGCTCATTGGTAATTGTCTCTAAAGGAAGTGACACGAATCCTTGAAATGCGATTAGGAATCACATTTAAAATGTAAATGATGGCCGGCCATGGTGGCACACATTTGTAATTCCAGCATTCTGGAGGCTGTGACTGGAGGATGGCAGTTGGTGAACAGGCTCAGCTACTTAGTAACACCCTCCGCAACTTAGTGAGATCCTGTTTCAACAATAAAGAATAAAAAGTAGGGCTGGGGGTGTAGCTTGGAGGTAGCATGCCCCTGGTTTCTATCCCCATTACCGTAAAAAAAAAAAAAAATATATATATATATATATACACACACACACACACACACACACACACACACACACACACACACGATGAATCCTGGCATTGCATTGCTCACCTGTAATGCCAGTGACTCTAAGGAAGGACCTCAAGTTCAAGGCCAGCCTAAGCAACTTAGGGGGAAACCACATCTCAAATTAAAATTAAAAAGGAAGGGGGAGGTAGGTCAGTACCAGAGCATCCCGGGTTCAAATCCTGGTTTTGCAACAACAACAAACATACAAATCAAGTTGTGAAGAAGAAATGAGTGAACATTAAATATAAACAAAGTAAAACCTACGTGGTGGTGCATGCCTGTAACTCCAGTTCTTAGAAAGCGGAGACAGGAGGATCCCAGGTTTAAGGACAATCTCAGCAACTTAACAACACCATGATTTAAAATAAAAACTAAAACAGGAATAGAAGGTCCAGCTCAGACATAGAACACTCCTTGGCTCAACTACTGGAACTGGAAGATCCCACATCTCCAAAAAGACACAGCATCTTAATTAATATGGATATCCTCTGTGACTGGTGGAAAAATTAGAGAAGGTTTGCTGGAGCTTACTTACTCTAAATAAGTATAAATTAGTTATCAGCCCAAATTTAGAATTGAGTTAAAAACATTTCAAGATACCTACAATCATAAGCAGAATATATTAAAAGACAGACTGACCGACCGCCTGAGGGAGAGCTTCTCCTGAAGAGCACCGACCTTACCGACCCACAGTAGGGGCATGGCCTTCGGTCTCCAGCACTCCTAGGCCGCAGCAGCCTCCTTCCCTGTGGCTGGCTCTGCCATGGCATTGGCATTAGGACTGGCTTTGACAGCACTGGCCACAGTGGAACCCACCTGCAGCAACTAGTGAGGAAGAGCGTGGGCAACCTGAACTGCCTGCAGGCGAGGCTGCTCCACCTTCAGCGGCATCTCTGCAGAGAGCAGGGTCTCACTATGCTGCTGAGGGCTCTAAGTTGCTGAGTCTGGCCTGGAACCTGTGATCCTCCTGTCTCAGCCTCTCAAGGTCTGGGAATACAGGCAGGTGCCACCATGCCCAGCTTGCATATTTTGACTACTAAGAAGAGTCTGCGTTGTCAAAGCCCCCATCTTACAATGAGGCTATTACGCTGCCCAGTTAGGAGGAAGGGGAGAGAGAGAAGGCTGAAGCCACCATCGCTTTGGTTCCTGGAAAAGACGATAATTTTGTGGACCGGGATGCCTTTGATGATACTGATCAGCTGAGGGTAGGAAATAGTAGGATTTTCATGTTTACTTTTTTCACTGCAGTCTTTTTCAACTGGGTTAGGGTTTTTAGTCTTTAGGCTGACTGCCTCCGCTGCAGGAAGGTATGGGCCATCTCAGGGTTCAGTCTCTCTCTCTAGTTAAGTGGATCCTCATGGTCAGGTTTCCACCTATTTCCCTGCATATGTGTTGGTCAGCACTGCGTCTGGTGGGTGTTCCTATTTTAGGCTTTCTCCTGTTTCTCAGAGGAGTTTCAATTATGTAAAACTTCAGAAGACGCCAAACCCTTCCCAAATCTCTCTGGTACCAGAGTTCTCTTTATTTATCAAATATTTTTCACACAAAAGCCCTTCTGCATTTATGAATTTTCCCCCAGAAGCAAGGGAATACCTGCAGGAAGTGAACCAAGGCAGAGCACAGTGGAATAATTACTTGCTTTAAAAATAAAGAACTTTTGGAAATGATTACTTCTCTGTATTTGTTCCTGATGCAAATTTTTAATAGTTAATGCAGAATTCTGCAATAATTAAATCATTAGTGGTTTATGTTTGGAAAAAGTGTCTCTATCAAGACTGTGATGTCTTAATAATGCCTTATGGATTTTTGCAATAATTTTCTTTTTTATTTTCCTTTTTTTAATTTTTGTGGTATGGGGGATAGAAATCAGGGGGATTGTACCTCCAAGCCACAACCTCAACCTATTTGTTAGTCTTTTTATTTTTGAAACAGGGTCTCACTGAGTCACAGAGGGCCTCGGTAAGTAGCTGATACTGTCCACAAACCTTGATCCTATGGTCTCTACCTCCAAAATGCTGGGATTATAAGGGAGTGCCACCAAGCCTGGCTTTGCAATAATTTTAAATAACACAAGCCACGTTCCTATGGTCAGTAGAGGGCAGCCTTGCTTTATTCTTACTCCATTTCCAAGCGAATTTGGAATTAATGATTTTAGTGGAAGACATAAGGATAGACAATTTTAAGTGTTTTTTTCAAAAGTTAAAAATTTAATCATAACTACATTTCTGCATATAATCCATATATGCTATTAAATTAATCTTGAGATTTATTCAATTTTACTGTGTGTGAACTCCTGGAAGCAAAATTATAGTGCCCAAATACATTTAAGTAGAATTCCATTGTATGTATTTCTCATAATTGTGCAATTCATTTATCTGTTGATGGAGACCTAAGTTGGTTCCATATTTTGGCTATTGTGAATTGTGCTACTACATGGATATATATATGTTACTATAGTTCTCTGATTTCAACCCCTTTGGAAAGATCCAAGAGCAGTATAGCTGGATCATACGGCGGATCCATTCCCAGTTTTCTAAGGAATCTCCACACCGATCTCCATAGTGGCTGAACTAGTTTGCACTCCCACCAACAGCCTAAAAGAGTTCCTATTTCTCCACATCGTCACTGGCATTTGTTGTTATTTGACTTCTTTATGCTTGCCAGTCTGATTAGGGTTAGATGAAATCTCAGTATAGTTTTGATTTGCATCTCCCTGGTGGCTAATGATGTTGAACATCTTTTCATGTATCTGTTGGCCATTTGTATCTCTTGTTTTGTGAAGTGTCTATTCAATTCAGTTGCCCATTTTTTAATTCAGTTGTTTGTTTTGCTAGTGTAGAGTCTTTCGAGCTCTTTGTATATTCTGGATATTAGCCCTCTATCAGAGTAGTAGCTGGTAAAGATCTCCCATTCTGTATACTTTCTCTTTAGTTTATTGATGGTTTCCTTTGATGAGCAGAAACTTTTTAGTTTGATGCCATCCCATTTGTTGTAATTCTTGTTTAAATTTCCCGCTCTTTGGAGGTCTTGTTGAGGAAGTTACTACCTGGGCCTATATGTTGGAGTGTTGAACCTATGCCCTTCTCTAATAGCTTCACAAGTCTCTGGTCTGATTTCCAGCCAGTAAAGTTAGGCTCCTACCCTTCTGTACAAATTGGAAGAGAGGTGATTGCACTTCCAGAGGCCTCAGCAATTGGGGAAACATCCCTACATTATCAAGTTAACAAGTCCATTACATAGTTTTTATGAAGCTTGCTCCATTTAGACCTGGCAAAAAAAAAAAAAATTTACAAGTTTTCTAGACAAAATACTCTTATCAAAAGTAACAGAGAAAAATGTTCTATATTTAACAGGGAAGATTATTTATCATTCTTTTCCAATTTGTATTTAATCTTACATAAATCACGTGTAATTTACTCAACCTAACTATGCCTGCATTTTCTCCTTCAAAATAAGGGAATGGAAAAATGCACTTATCTCAAAGGACAACATTTAGGCATGAGGATCTGAGGCTCTGCTGGGTGCCAGAAGCAGGGCAGGGCAGGGCAGTTATAGAATAGTTACACAGGAAGCAAGAGAAAACCAGGAAGCAGGAGCTTTCCCCGGAGCCAGTCCAGGTCCTCTCTTGCTGGTGGAAAAGGATGCTGTTCTCTCAATGCAGTCTCATCTTGGTACCTTCATTTATTCACACAGGAGACTGGGAAGGTCTGTGGCAGCAGAATGAATAATGGATAGAAGGGCTATTCTTGGTTATGGCTATGTGTCTTTGAAGCTGCATTGCAGGCTTTGAAAGAAGAGATTGGCCATCTAAATTTTAAGTCTAATTTGTTAATATACAGGGAATAAAACAACTACTATTGTCAAGACCTTGAATGGCAATGTGAGTAGGTGCGGCAAGGTGACCCCTGTCTGGCCATGTCCATGGCTGAGACATGCCTGAGAGCAGAGTCCCCAGTGCTTGTCATCACTGATTCTGTTCCTGTGTATGAATAAGGTCTTGACAGAGAAAGGGAAGTGAGTTGTCCTGAGTCTCAAAAGCTGTCCTCAAGCTGGCTCACAGCCTGTAACATGGGAAGTTGAGGAGAGCCACGGAATATGGAGAAACCTAGATACACAAACTTGCCTACATGTTTACTTTCTTACTGCACATCCTTACATCAATCCCACCCTAATTAAAAGTGAGGCATCTTCTGAGCCACACAAATGTAGTAATTGTGGTGGGACAGGGAAAGTTGTACTTCAGGGATTAAGATTCAGCAGAGCCTTTCCTTCTTCCTGTCACAGCAGCAACTGTGGAAATCAAATCCTTGGTGGTATTTATGGTATCTGAGCGCTCTACAAAAGCAAAAGCTACAGAGATGAGCGGGAAACCTCACCTGGCCAGAATGACTGGTCTGCATACAGCTACCTAGGTGAGTAGACCCGTCTTTCTGATCTACTCACAGGTATCTTAACCTGTCTTTGACCAAGCAAGGAAGTTCATGAGAGCCTCTGTGACCCTCAGCACCATCACTCTTCTTTTCAGCTTTCAAAGGCAGCCACAAGAAGCCAAAAGGGGAAAGGGAAGATTTCCAGGATATGTGAGTTTAGGAGTGCTTAGGTATCTCTGCCCCTGTGCTCAGAAATCTTACACCAGCAGAGAGTTCTGGGGTGGGGCTTTGCATAAGCTCAACTCCTTGTTTCTTCAAGGCTTCAGAAAGATACAGGAGTTTTTCAAGATTCTATGAGAAACTCTTTTCTCTGGCCTCCAATGCATTGTGATTCTGTCAGCATCATTAGCTTTTATACAATTTGTACATTCCATTTTTTGTGTGTGATTTCTGTTTTTCTGAGAAGGTCCACCACCATAGTCAGGTCACTATGTTATAATTTCTTATGTGCATTTCTGTTTAATTTGAAGATATTCTTTCTAAATCCATCCTTAAACCCTTGCTATGGTAACATGGTATATCATGCAATATATGCAAATCACATTCATTTCTTATATGACTATTTTTTTTTTTTTTTGCAGTACTGGGGATTGAACCCAGGGGCATTCTACCTCTTGAGCTACACTTTAAGCCCTATTTTTTAATTCTTTATTTTTTGAAACAGGGTCTCACTAAGCTGCAGAGCACCTCACTAAGTAGCTGAGGCTGGCCCTGAACCTGGGATCCTTCTATCTCAGCTTCCCGGGTACTAGGATTGCAAGCAGGTGCCACCATGCCCTGTTTATATGACTTTTTTAATAGGAGGAACTTTTAAAAACTATAAATACTAAAAATAATTTTTGTCAGGCATAGGGGAGCACATTTGTAATCCCAGCATTTGGGAGGCTGAAGCAGGAGAATCTCAGGCTTTAATCCAGCCTAAGCAACTTAGTGAGACCCTATTTCAAAGTAAAAAACAAAAATAGGGCTAGGGGTGTAGATCAGAGTTATATCACTCTTGGCTTCAATTCCCAGTGCTACACACAATTTTTTTCTTAGAATTGCTACAATGAATTTGCCAGGTTTTGAGTTTGTATAATAAAAGATAACTGATTTAAATTTTATCCTAATATTATGGAGCAAAGAGTGATAATCTTGTTCTGTAGTGGAGAAAACAAGGCCTGATGAATACACGTATCTGCCTACATTGTGGGGTGTTAGATCTAAGTGGGGCTTTATACCTCTATCCTCCCACAAAGCCTGTCTTTTACAGTAATTTAATACAGTGTTTCCCTGGACAAAATGGGAAAATAGTCACCACGCTTTTCTGACATTCTTCACAAAGAAAGAGATGTCAGCCAGGTGTGGTGTCGCACACTTATAATTTCAGCATTTGGTAGGTTGAGACAGGAGGGTCACAGTTTGTGGAAAGCATCAGCTATTTAGTGAGGCCCTTTGCAACTCAGTGAGACCTTGTTTCTTTTCTTTTCTTTCTTTTCTTTTCCTTTCTTTCTTTCTTTCTTTCTTTCTTTCTTTCTTTCTTTCTTTCTTCTTTTCTTTTCTTTCTTTTTTTTTTGTGGTACTAGGGTTTCCTGGAAACTCTTCTACCTCTGAGCATCCTTTACAGGATGCTGAGGCCATTCAAAGGGAACATACACCTCCCATAAAGACCTCTGTGGTCCCCCACAGGGGACCCACCCTGGCTGCACCCAATCTTATTTTTCAGACAAAAGACTATATGGGTGTCTTTGGCTGATTAGAATTTACATTTGGTCTTTTCTAAAGAGGTTATTCAGTTTAACTTGATATTAAGAACTACAAAACTACAAAACACAATGAATAGTATAAGTGTGTATGTGTGTGTTTGTGTATGTGTGTGTGTGTGTGTGTGTGTGTGTGTGTGTGTTACTAAGAATTGAACCCAGTGACATTCAACCTCCAAGCCACACTCCTACACCTTTTGTTTTGAAGCAGGGTCTCCCTAGGTTCTTACTGAAAATTTTGCTAAGCTGATGAGGCTGGTCTCAAACCTGTGATCCTCCTCTGTCAGCCTCCTCCAAGTACTATCATTGAATATATATATATATAAAATTTTTTTTGGTGGTACTGGGGGTGGAACCCAGAGGCTTTCTACCTCCAGGCTATACTCCCAGACCTATTTTTTATATTTTATTTGGAAACAGGGTCTCACTAAGTAGCTGAGGCTGGCTTTGAACCTGTACAATCCTCCTGTCTTAGCCTCCCAAGCACAGGGATTACAGGTGTGTGCCACCACGCCTGGCCATCATTGAATATTTTTAAGCAATAAAATTACAAATTCAGTTAGGGGTTTAAAAATACAGAATTATTAAGATACTGTCCTCAAAGATATATAAAATTTGCAAGCAAAACCAAAACAAATCTGAAAATTAGCACGTGATCCAATAAAAGTGTATTTCAAAAAATTGCTATGTGCACCAAACTGAGAAATACAAAGGAACATTCAACGTAATAAAAGATTATGGAGCCAGGCATGGTGGCACAAGCTTGGGAGGCAGAAACAGGAAGATACCAGGTTCGCGGCCAGCCTCAGCTACTTAGTGAGGCCCTCCACAACTTAGTGAGACCCTGTTTCCAAATTTTAAAAACAATAGGTCTGGGAGTGTAGCTTAGAGGTAGAAGGCTCCTAGTTTCCATCCCCAGTACCACACACACACACACACACACACACACACACACAAATGAGACTATGGAAAATGAACATGGTTAAGTTTTCAGTGTCAAGGAAGTTTAAGCAAAATTTTAAGTCTCTGTGTGTTCAGTATATGAAGGGGCAGGAGGGACAAGCATGGTGTGGAATTGGATGATGTGAATATGATGGAAAGATATGAAAAAAAGAAGCAGTGAGAAATTCTGGTTAAAGTAAATTTGAGTTGAGTGCAACCCTGCTGAAATTTAACCCAGGTAGGATACAGAAATTTGAACAAGTAGAATGGTTGTGCTAGATGGACCTGAAATAGTATCTGGGTAAAAAATTAGACTTTTGAATATTAGCCATCAGGATGACACTTGAAACCATATAGAAAGACCCACAAAAAGGGATTAGTTCTTTAGAAAAATATCTGCTTTGTTAAATATATCAGGATTGTCACTTATACTCCAGAAAATTGCTATGATATAAAATAACTTTTACAGATACATATCAGCTTTACTGATGCCTTCTTCAAAGGGCTGTTTTCTGGATCCAGGTTTTCCTGACTGTGAAATAAGAAATGATCCTGAGCCTTGTCAAAAGAAGAATCTTCATCTTTATGACAAGCCTTGACATTGTGGGGAACATTTCTGTTGTTGTGAATTATATGCATGTTTTTGGAGGCACTGAGAAGACATCTATATATCTTATTCTCATCCACTTGGCTTTTACAAATATCATAACACTTCCTTCCAAGGGAAGGCAAAAGATAGTAGCAGCTTTTGGTTTAAGGAATTTTCTGGATGATACAGGCTGTAAAATTATTATTTATCTGGACCACCTGTCACCTCACAGTGGTCCAGGTCATCACCATCAGTCACAGAGCCTCTGTGTGGAGGAAGTTCAAGCCGAGTTCTGCATGGCACATCCTTCTCTTATTTCTCTTCCTTTTGACATTCAATTCCTTGATAAGCATGAACTTACCATTTTGTGTAAAAAGAAAAATGTCAGCAGCATGAACATATCGCTAATTAGTACAAGTGAAAACTACTGGGGTTTTTGGTACCAAGAAGCTGGATACTCAGATGGATTTTTCTTGCTCTCATGGCCCTGCGAGATGCCCTGTTTCATGGTGTCATGGGCGGGGGCCAGTGTCTACATGGTATTTCTCCTTCTCAAGCACCACCAGCAAGTTCTCTACCTTCAGAACTCCAGGCTCCTCTGCAAAACTCCCCATGAGCTGAAAGCTGCTCAGAGCATTCTCCTTCTGATTTTCTGCTTTTTCTTTTCTTGGATAGATTGTTTTATTTAAGGATATTGAAGTCTATCCTTAGAAAATTCTTCTTTAACAACAACTGCTAAAGAGTTTCTGACCATTGGATATGCAATTGTCATCCCATTTGTGCTGATTCACAGAGATGGACGTCTTGCTGAATGATGTCATGATCATTAAGAGAATCGTTGAGATGTTAAGACTTCATTGATCCTTTCAGTAAGTAAGTTAGAAATGTCAGTTGAGTTCTGCTGTATGTACTACAAACTCAAGTAACAGTAGCTGAAACACAGAGGTGCAATGTTTTACCACAGAGCTGGGGACTCTCCTGAGCTGACACGTGGGTGATAGGAAGCAGAGGGACCCAGCCCTCTCCTCATTCCCCATCTTGCCACCTTCAGGAAGGGGCTGATATTCTTATGCACATTAAATGGCTTTTTCGGCTTCATCACTTCTGGTGGTAAAATGCAGAAATGTGATTTGACAAATATTGTGAAAATTATTAATTTGTATACTCTTTGACACTAGGATCAAATCTTGCAGATATACTAGTTCATGTAAGAGATAACTATACAGATATTTCAGAGTATTCATAAATATCAAGCCATCTATGAGGATTTTTTGACAAAAATCACATGGTCATCTTAATAGATGCCGACAACATATTGGATAAAATCCAATACCCATTCATGCTAAGAATACTGAAGAAATTAGGGAGAGAAAGAACTTATCTCAACTTTATAAAGGCAATATACAAAACCCGATGTGGGCAGGGTGGTGTATGTCTGTAATCATAGTACTTAAGAGGCTGAGACTGGAGGAACACAGGTTTGAGAACAGCCTCAGCAACATTGCAAGACTCCTAGAAACCTACCTAGAACTTGTTACAAAACAAAAAATAAAAAGGGCTAAGGAGGTAGATTGGAGGTAGAGTACTGCTGAATTCAATGCCTACTGCACACACGCACACACACCAAAAACCAACAAAAACCTCCAAACTCAAAAACATCATACTTAGTGAAAATACTGAAAAATATTTTCTTTAAAATCAAGAAAAAGAGGAGGATGCTCGCTCTCTTCCCTCTTATTCTATATGTTACTTACAATTTTAGCTAAAGCAATAAGGCCAGAAAAGGAAATTATAGGGGTATAAATAGAGAAAAAGAAATAAAACTATCTGTTTCCAGATGATAAGATTCTATACTTAGAGGATACAAAAATCTCATCCAAGATATTCTAGCACTGGTCAATTTAGCACAGTAGCTAGATACAAAATAAACTTTCAAATTTAACATCTGTATTAAATTTAATTTTAAAATTTAATTATCAGTATTTTTCTGTATCCCAACCACAAATCACTGAAAAAAAAATCAAAAGAATTTCATTTTTAAATAACCTTTTAAGATGCTTAACTATAAACCTAAGTAAGGAAGTGAAAGGCCTGTGCAATAGAATTATAGACTCTCTGAAGAAATAAATTGAAGAAAACCTTAATAGATTGAAAAACATCCCATGTTCTTGGATAGGCAGAATAAATATTGTTAAAATGGCCATAGTACCAAAAGCAATCTGCAAATTCAATGCAATCTCCAAAGCAATTCTGATAAATAATAACCATCCTGGAGGCATCATAATACATGATTTAAAATTATACTACAGTTATAGTAACAAACACAGCATGATACTGGCATAAAAACAGATACAAGGACCAACCAAATAGAAGATACAGGGACAAACGTACAGACTTTACAAACTCACAACTCACACTTACAGCCAACTGATTTTGGACAAAGAAACCAAAGCATATACTAGAGAAGAGACAACTTTTTCAACAATGTTGTGATAACTGGATTTCCATACATAGAAGAATGAAAATAGACCTGCAACTCTCACCCTGCACAAAAATCAGCTCAAGATGGATCAAAGACCTAGAAATTAGACCAAAAATTTGTAATTACCAGAAGAAAACAAGGCCCAAATCCCCAAGCAAGGCCCAACATGGGCACTGGTAGAGATGTCCTCAATAAGACCCCTGAAGCTCAGAAAATAAAATGGAGAATCAATGTACTGGATGGCACGAAGCTAAAGTTCTGTGCAACAAAAGAAATAACCGAAAGTCTGAAGAGAAAGCCTTTTACAAAATAGGAGAAAATCTTTGCCAGATACTTTTCTGATTGAAGATTAATATCTAGAATACATAAAAAACTAAAACAAAAATGGGCAATTGAACTAAATTGACATTTTTCCTAATATGAAATAAAAATGGCCAACAAACATGAAAGTGCTCAACGTCATTAGCAATCAAGGCAGTACAAATAAAAATTTCACTGATAGTCCACCTAACTCTATTTAGAACAATCAGTAAGAATACAAATAAGGAACTGGCTGCCTCGTGCGAATTGCACAGCTCAGCTCCGGCGGCTGGGACCAGGATTCTAAAGGAGTCCTTCGGTTCTGCAGCTCCAGCGACCCCGACACCTACCCTTTCCCAGTGTGCCGCGCCTGGTCCCGCAGACTGGTGCGCACAGTGGCATGGCTCCCAGGGGTGCCCATGGAACCCAGGTCGGCGCAGACGTCACCCTACCGAGCTCTAGTGGCCGCCAGCCCCGCAGCCAAGTGCCCCGGCTTGGGGCAGGGGGCGGGAATGCAAGACCAGGACATCTCTCTGGCCTGCCAGCTTTGGTCTCAATAGCTAGGAAACTCCTGCGGGCGGAATCTGCAGATCCGGGAGCGCCCAGGTTAAAAGAGGCACAGCCGTGAGCAATTGGGGTAAGAGAAACTCAGTGAGACCCGGTTTCAAAATAAAGCATAAAAAACAGGGCAGGGGGTGTAGCTCGGAGGTCGAATGCCCCTGGGTTCCATCCCCGAACCCGCAAAAAAAAAAAAAAAAAAAAAGAGAGAGAGAGAGAGAGACAGAGAGACAGAGAGACAGAGAGAGATCCCATTTGACCCAAGCCCTCTCCTCATGCAATACCTTGCCTTTCTCCACTCTCTGTCTCCAGGGAGAGTGGGGGTGGGCTGGGGTGTGGGGAGGCAGTTCTTTAACAGCCCAGGGCTAGGACAGGGCGTGGAAAGGGAAACTGGAGACTCAGCGCCAGCGCCAAGCGCGCTGGAAGTTTCCGGGGCGCGCCAGCCAGCTGGGCTGCCGCGCGGTGACCTCTAGATTCAGCTGGGAACCTGATGGAGGAGTTACCAAGGAATTCGCAGGACTGGCTTGCGAGGAAAGAAAAGCTTGCTGTCTCCATGGTCCTTCCGTCCTCTGTGTTCTCCCTTGTTCACCCATGCCCAAAAGCTGCGCTCCGGAGCTGGGGCGAGGAGAGCTATGGGGCAACCGGGTGCTCCGTGTGCCCCGCCGCGGTCCGCGGGTTCCCCAACCCGGGCACCTCCAGCCAACCTCTCCGCTGATCCCGCCCACAACTGCAGCGCCGAGAGCTACATTTACCAGGACTCCATCGCCCTGCCCTGGAAAGCGCTGCTGGTTGTGCCGCTGGCGCTCATCGCCATGGCCACCACGCTCTCCAATGCCTTTGTGATCGCCACGGTGTATCGGACCCGCAATTGCACACCCCTGAGAACTACCTGATCGCCTCCCTGGCGGTCACCGACCTGCTCGTGTCCAGCCTGGTGATGCCCATTAGAGCTGTGTACACGGTCACCGGCCGCTGGACGCTGGGCCAGGTGGTCTGCGACCTCTGGCTGTCGTCGGACATCACCTGTTGCACCGCCTCCATCATGCACCTGTGTGTCATCGCCCTGGACCGCTACTGGGCCATCACGGACGCAGTGGAGTATTCGGCTGAAAGGACTCCCCAGAGGGTGGCGGTCACGATCGCACTGGTGTGGGTCTTCTCCATCTGCATCTCGCTGGTCAAAGACGAAAAAGAGGTGTTGGACTGCTTAGTGAACACCGACCACAGGCTGTACACGGTCTACTCCACGGTGGGTGCTTTCTACTTACCCGCCCTGCTCCTCACCGCCCTCTATGGCAGCATCTAGGTGGAGGCCCTCTCCCGGATTTTGAAACAGACGCCCAACAAGATTGGCCAGCGCCTGACCCGAGCCCAGCAGATCACCGACTCCCCCGGGTCCATGTCCTCGGTCACCTCCGTCAACTCGCGGGCTCCAGACGTGCCCAGCGAATCCAGGTCTCCGGTGTACTGGAACCAAGTCTCCGACGTGCGAGTCGCCGACGCCCTGCTGGAAAAGAAGTTTCTTCTAAGAAATTTCTAAGTTTTTAAATTCCTGTTCAGCGATCGTCAAACTACAACTCTTACAACTCAAACAAAATATTTTGTGTGGTGTCAAAGTCTGCAGGTTGCTTTATTTTTCCTCCTAATTTCCATGTAACTGTTATTTTACACATTTAAGTCCCCATAAATGAAGAGTATGATGGATAACTCAGCCCAAAGTGCTGCTATATATGTCTTATTAATGCAATCTGTTAAACCGATTAGTATTAAAATAATATATTAGAAGCCGGGCATGGTGGCACACACTTGTAATCCCCGCGCTTGGGAGGCTGACAGGAGGATTGCACGGGTTCAAAGCCAGCTACTTAGTGAGGCTCACAGCAACTTAGTGAGACCCTGTTTCCAAATAAAATATAAAAAAGGTCTGGGGGTATAGCCCGGAGGAGGTAGAAAGCCTCTGGGTTCCACCCCCAGTACCACACACACACACACACACACACACACACACACACACACAAAGAATTGTATATTAGAGCTCTATGTTCCTAGACAAGAAAAGATTTTTATTCCTTATGGAATTAGGTGAGATATAAAGGAGTCCATTGAAACAGGAATGGTTCTTATACAACTAAGGAATGAGGGGGGTAATAGGAGGGAATGTATATTTTGACTTGTAAAAAAATCTTAAAATGCATGAGACATTTTTCTGATAGTCATTTGCACTCTCCTTCCCATCTGTGATTCTTTTCTATGCAAACATATAATGTTACTAAAAGAACTAGTTTTCTTCCCCAGAAACCTACATGCAGCAAGAGTCCTACCAACTATACTAAATAGAAAGAGAGAGATTTTAAAAAGGAAAAAACTTTTATTTTTCTTTGCTGTCGAAGTTTGGGTAGGAACAGAGATTATTAGAAAATGCTATGCAAGAAATTCAGAAAAGCTTAGAGAAATTGAAATTGAGCCTATTTTATTTATAACTTAAAGAACCAGCCCTCAGACTTACTAAATAATCAGGAAAGTGGCAAGCTTTTTAACCTTGGAAATTTGCCACTAACCTGACACTAAAATAAAATATCTGAACAACTTTAAATGTATCTCTTCAAGATTCAATAGTACTTTGTTATTTCAAATTCACTCTGAGGGCTCCCTAATGCAGGGCAAAATCACACACTAAAAAATAAAAAAGTATAATCATAATAGAAAAGTAGTCTTGAAGGATCATCTGCATAGAAAAATGTGTATGTGTATTATTAAAATGCCAAAGAAGCTGGGCGTGGTGGCATATGCTTGTAATCCCAGTATTTGGGAGGCTGAGACCAGAGGATGGTGATTCGTGGACAGCCTCAGCTACTTAGTGAGGCCCTCTGCAACTCAGTGAGACCCTGTTTCAAAATAAAAGAATAAAAAATAGGGCAGGGGGTGTAGCTTGGAGGTCAAATGCCCCTGGGTTCCATCCCCAGACCCGCAAAAAAAAAAAAAAAAAAAAAAGCCAAAAGATTCGCATCCCTTTCTTCAAAGGGCTTTCTGCAGCTGACATGTTTTGTCCACAGAAGCAAGTTGCCTTTATAAAATGGACTCATTCTCTGCTTGAAGCTCTCCAGCCCAGATTGCCAGACAGTAGATGTATTTGAGCTAAAGTATACACTGCTTGCCTACTGTGTAGACTTTCACTCTGGGGTAATACTCATGAAAATATACCATTCAAAAGTCTACATGTAAGCTAGGTAAAAAAGGGGATTTTGATCAACATTGTACCTGTCACTAGTGTAAGATAAATTTTAGGCATTAGATAATCCTATACCTCTGCTGGATTCCCAAGTTTCTTTGTTCACTTTTTGCAACATTTCTCCTATGGTAGAATGTACACAGAGCATGCTTATTTTTATGTTATTAATACTTAGCCTTCTGTTTAGGCAGCTGTGTTTTCTTGGGCCCTAAGAGGCAATTAAGTCAACTTCGAAGAGCCTTATGGGAAAAATTAATGGAAACAAATACCCTTTACAAATGATTTCTTTATAAGGCACCTACAATGACTGTGTCCTCATATTAACAAAACACAATCAATTTAGTCAAATGGGTTCTTTGCCATTTTGTAAATTACCCACCTTAATTCTTGCTTGTTTATTTGGCTGAATTGATTGGACTTGGAGCATATTGTATCCAGTAGAAGCTTGCAACCCCTTGTAGTTATAAGAGATCTAGACTCATCATCCAGCATTGCACATGATTATGCAAGGTGCATTATTCATCCCAGGGGTATACAGTTAAGACTGTTAAGCACTTTTTCAGTTACTACTGTCTATAGTATAGTTTGTTTCATAAATTAGACACATGGCTATTCTTCAGAACCTGAAATGGAAGATAGAAATGTTTAACTTACATAGAAATAAAAATATATTTTCTTGACTGTAGCAACAAAAACATTTTACATATTGTTTAATTGTACAAATTTTCACACAAATATATGAATGTATACTCATCTAAAAATAACAATATTGTCTACTGTTTTTAGGGATTTTAGAGTTTCCTTTTTAAAAATGGACACTGCACCCATGAATGAATGTTTAGTAAGTTCAACAAATTTCCTACAGAACAATATTTGTCACATTTCCTTTCTATTATCTTAATTTTGTCTTCTAAGAAAACCCTAAGAAACTATAATATATTCAAGTAGTAAAGCCTCAGATTATGTGTATTTGGTGGAATTTCTGTGACTAAAAACTGCCTTTGGTATTCCATCTTTCAGCAAATGTATAATTGGAAATAAAGTTTAGGAAAACAATGAAATAAAAGTCTTTTTGTGTTATAAAAAAGAATACAAACAATAATAAATGTTGACAAGCATATGGGGAAATGGGAACTCTTAGACACTGTTGTTAGGATTATAAACTAGTACAAAGCCTGTTTAGATCGGTATGGAGGCTCCTCAAAAGATTGGGAGTAGAACTGCTAAATGAAGCAGCTTTATTACTCCTAGATATCTTTCCAAAATAATTAAAGTCAGAATACTATAGAGACACATGCATACCCATGTTCATTGCAGCACATTTCACAATAGGTAAATTATAGAATCAACCTAGGTGTTTGTCAACAGATGCATGGATAAAGAAAATGTGGCGCATAGACAGAACGGAATGTTACTCAGTCATAAAGAAGAACAAAATTAAGCCATTTCAGGAGTGGATGGAACTAATGAATATTATGCTAAGTGAAATCAGCCAGTGTCAGTAGTCAAGGATCATATATTTTCTTTCCTATGGAGAAACTAGAGAGAAAATAGAAAAAAAAAAAAAGGGTCTTCAGATAAATGAGGAGAGAAACCAGTAGAAGAGTGGAAGGGGATTGGGGGAAGGAAATAAAGAGAAGAAAAATAAGGACGGAAGAAGGAAACAGTTCAAATAAGGCTATGCCCAAACATGAAGGTATACTATCTATCCCACTAACGTTTGCAGGAAGGAGGAGAGGAGAATAAGTCGGTAGAATAGCCGGTGGAATACAGAAGGAGATACACCATGTTACACCTGCATGTATATTTGTATCGCTGAATCTCACTATGATATGTAATTATAATGTACCAACAAAGTTATAAAAATTAATCTTTGAAGGATCTGGGCTGAGTTTTAGCAGAATATAGAGTTTTCAAAGTTATAAATGGAATAACAATCTGTATGATAATCTGTAGATAGTGACCTATACTTAGCAAGCAGTACTGCTTTAAAGGACCTCCTGTGGACAGGAGCACAGAAAGAGACTTTTACCAGATGGACAGCTGCATTAATACTAGGCTCTGAGGTGTGTGTGTGTGTGTGTGTGTGTGTGTGTGTGTGTGTGTAAAAAAACCAGTAAAACCATATCTGGTATAAGCGTGAAGCTGTCCCAACCTGGATACATCTATGAGAATCCACTGTTATTCTCCCAGACTGTCTTCTGCATTAGATGAATAGAAGAGTTAAATAGCGATATGATGGACATCATCACAGCTGCATCTTTCATGGCCTTGTTAGTGGCACAGATCTCTGCTGTCTCTCAAGGAGTGAGGCAATCCTTTGGGTTCACAATTTTTCTACATGGAAGAAACTCTTTTCTGAGGATTTCTGCCATAGTCAATATAAAAAAGCCCAGAAAGAGATGTACAACTGAGGTAAATCCTGTGAAAATGTTTATTCTATAAATGCTAATATTTATTCATACAGGAATATTTTTTAGTCTCTTCTGTATGCATAATCCTGCAGTGGTTTTTCAAAGAAAAAGGACATAAATGTAGGCAAAGAGAGTGAAACAGAAAATGACACTAAATCAATATTTGATAATTCTCTAAAGTACCTATATTCAAAATGCCTTGACCATAAATTCATTTCATAATTTTAATTTAATTAATGATAGAACATGGATCTTCATATTATAGTACACTATCCATTAGTATATGACTTCAGGACAAGTACATTATAATTTGGAATATCAGTTTTCTTATATGTTGAAGGGAAACCATAATAGCAAATACATTTCCTTGCAAGATGTAGGAAAAATTCAAATATTTTGATATATACTTGACAGTGTGTAAACATTAAAAAATTTATTATTAAAACCATAATTGTTAAGATAACAGGAATGGTACTTCATTGAATTACTAAAAAGGAATAAAAACTATACATTTTCCTTCTGTACCAATGTTGTCTTTCAAGATTTTCCTGACACTGGAATTTGTGAAATAATCTCCAATGGCCATTTCTTCTTTTATATTCTGGAATACACATGAAGGGAATGTACTAAAGATGGAATAAGAACATAGAATAGTTTTGGGGGTACATACTTCCCCATCCCAGAATCACCCAGCAGGAGAGTTCTACAGGTGTTCACTGCCAGTCCAGATGGGAGTTGAAAGTCTTCTCCATTACCATTATTTCTGGACTGTTCCTTTATCTCAAGCAGTTTTCAAGTCTGTGAGAGATGTGAGTCATACTGAGACTGGGAGACTCACTTTTCCAGAGAGGGCTGAAAGCAATACTGACAGAGAATGGGCAGGTGAATCCCAGGATGGGGAAGAAACAGTTACTGATTAGGGCCTTGAACTCTAGTGTCAGAATCTCTGGGTTCTAATTGTGATTCTGTGTCTATTGTCTGTGTGTGTTGAGGAAAGATAATAAAAAACAAAACTTCTGCCAAATTACAAAACCTCTACAAAAAGAGAAAGAAAATAAATTTTAATTGAAAATTTTGAAATATAATATGACACACAGTACAAGAAATCCGCCAGAGACATAACAGTATAGGAGGATAAATGTACCTTTCACAGTCAATCAGGAAAGCTCACGGAGTCCAGGTTCTCAAGAAAAGATAATGCATCTTTGAGAAAAAACACTTGACAGAACTTGTCGCACACAGTTTACCCTATATTTACCTGGGGATTAGAGTGATAATTTATGTAAATTCTATTTATTCATAAAAATACAAAGTCTAAACACCTTTTGTACAGAAGAATGATTTTGCATCTTGAAAGAAGTCCCCGTTTAGACTAGGCTCCTCCCCTTCTGTAGAAAATGAACCATAAAGCACTATATTGCTTGATGATTGTACTTCTACAGAGGATTTCGGGGTGGGCAAAACATCCCAGAGATTCAAGCTAGCAAGAGAATTATATACCTTTTATAAAGAGTTATATACAGCTAAACCTAGCAAGAACAAAATACCCTAACAAAAGTGATAGGGTAATATGTCTAACTACAGCAAGGAAAATTACTGTTATTATTAAGTTTGTATTTATACTTACATATAACAAGTGCAACTAACTCAACCCAACCATGTCTCATTTCCCAATTCAAAATAATGAAATATAAACACCACTTATCTCAAAGAGAGACTCTTATTTGTGGCAAGAGGATTTGAGCATCTATTGGGTTTAGGATGCCCCTCTAGGCACTGAGATTCAGTCACCCAGATTCAAAAGGAGGACCAGAGAATAGGACATTATTTCCTAGGACTGCTCAGAGCCTTTTTGCTTCTGCAACATAAGGATCTCCAGAAGCCAGAGGTAGGCATGTGCCTACTTTTATTCACAGGCTTTGCATGGGGCATTTTGAAGATGCTTGGCAGTAGAGTGGAAATAAAGATCACCCTTGGTTTACATGAATTACTGAAACGTCCTTGACAGTTGTGCTGTAGGGTTGGTGCTTCAAAGGGAGGGAGCATCTAGATTTTAAGCCCTATTTATTGTTTAGTATACAAGGAACCATTTCCTTGTATACTACTTCTGGAAAAGACCTTGAATTGCAATGTGAGTAGATGCAGCAAGGTGACTCCTGTCTGACTAAGTTTGTGGCTGAGATGTGCATAGAAAGCAGAGCCCCCAGTGATGGTCATCATTGATGATGCTCCTAAATGTGAAGAACTTGAGAGAGAAAAGGAAGTGACTTGTTCTGTGTCTCAGAAGCCATCAACATGATGGTTCATAGCTTGTAACTTTAGGAAGTTGAAGGGAGGGACAGAAGATCAAGAACCTAGACAGAAACTTGGCCAGATGTTCACTTTCTCACTGCAATCCTTCTATTCAGTTAATTGCATCCTAATTAAGATTGAGAAAACTTTTGAGGTAAACAAATGTAGTAATTGCGGAGGGACAGGGAAAGTTGTACTTCAGAGACTGGGATCCTGCAGAGGGTTTGCTTCCTCTTGACAGGGTGTCAATTGTGAAAATTGAATCCTTGGTGGTATTTAATGGTAGTCAGGAGCTCTGCAAAAACACAAGGTCTGAAGATGACCTGGGAAGCCTCCCCTCCCCAGGACTGACCCAGTGTTTATCTGCACTGCAGCTTCCAAGGTGAGTAAACTGTCATTTCTGACTTACATCCAGCACAGATCTTCAATCTCTTTGACAAAGAAAAAGAGAGTTGATGAGACGATCTATGATCTTTAGGACCTTAACTCTTCTTTTGTTTTTAGAAAAACCAATTCCAGGATATGTGACTCCAGAAGTTCTTAGCTATCTCTGTCCCTGTGCTCAGGATCTGATACCAGAAGGGAGTTCTGGCATTGGTCTAGGCATAAAAACAACTCCTTGTTTCAGTAAAGAAATTAGAAAGATATAGGAACATTTCAAGTGTATGGGAAGAATTCTCATTTATTTAGATTTCAACTTCAGTCGCATTAATACTCTATTAGCATCAGTATTTTAATAGGATTTTCATATTTCATTTTGGTGTATTTGTGTACTTTCAAGACTGGCTACCCTTGTCTTTTTCATTATGTTGCTAACCCCCTAAGTGCATTTCTGTTTAATTTGAAGACTTTTTTCTACATTCATCCTTACACTCATACTATTGTAACACATAATAGTGTGCAACATATGTGTGTGTGATTATTCTTTATATGCATTTTTGAAAGGGAGAAATATTAATATCTGTTAAGTTTTCTTTATATCGGAGATTGAACTCAGGGACATTCTACCTCTGAGCTATACTCCCAGCCCTATTTTTTATTCTTTATTTTGAAACAGGGTCTCATTAAGTTATGAAGGGCCTCACTAAATAGCTGAGGCTGTCTGTGAACCTTGATCTTCCTGTCTCAGCCTCCCAAGTACTGGGGTTACAAGAGTGTGCCACCAAAGCCGGCTCTGTTAAAGTTTAAAATTCTTCACTAAAAATGTATTATATGAATTTGCCAGAATTTGCATTGCTATATCATAAGATAACTCACTTTAATTTTGTCCTAGTGTTATGTACCAAGGTGAAATAATCTAATTTTCTATTTCAGAAAACTGGGTCTGACAAATGCACTCATCTGCCTAAGCTATGAAGTCTCAGATACTAGTGGGGCATTATACATCTATCCTAACACAAAGCCTTACGCAAAAGTTTGCCACAGCATTTCTCTGGAAAATATGGGAGATTAATCATTCCTTCCTCTTCTGATTTTTCTCTTTTTTTTCAGAAAATAACAAAAAATAACATTATATGTCCAAAACCTAGTCCCAAGTATGATTCAGAGGGTTGGAATTTAGTGAAAGGGAGAGTGGAAAAATGAAAAAAAAAACAAACAAACAGACTACAACAGAAAAAGAATATAGAGTTATGTGGAGTGCAGTTATTTTTAATAAATCCAATCTCTGACTAAATACACAGTTAAATTTTATTATAGACTCAATTATTACTGGTGCTGCATTGCCATTAAAGCTTGCAGCACATTGCATGGTTTGCTAGATATTTAGAATGGTCTACTTCTTTCTATGATGTTTTGGTATGGACAGGGAAAGGGTTCAAAGGCAAAAACTAATATTCTAGAATCATGAGCTCCCTGTATCACACCTGGCCACAGCCTGAGTTTATGCATTTGATGCTGCCAGAAACCTGCAGCACAGGGAAGGTGTAAGCAATTTAAGCCATAATGGACTGTATAGATAGTAGAGAGGAAAAGCTTAAAAATTGCATTCAAAGTATACACAAGCAGTACAAATTCCATAGCTTAAATCAATCATCCAGGTTTCTTTTATTCTGGAGAAATTGCCACAGTTTGAAAGAAATTCCTACATGATAAATGAGATTTGAAAAACTTATATGTGAAAAAAAATAAATAAATAAAATAGCTAAAATTTGACTGAGATAAATTGTCATTAAAGAGACACTATACAGTAATACCAAATAAAGTCTCTTGAATTTTTACTGACATTATTTTCAATTCTTTCCAAGTGTTATATAGAAATTTATGCCAAAATATTTAAAGTGTTTTGCATTGCCAATGATTTTTCATTGTTTTATTTTTAGCTTTGCTTATGTGTAATTACAAAAAAACTAGAAGAATAACAAACATCTGCAAAAATCTGGTGTTTTCAGGATTCCATGTGTTCAAATGCAATGGGTCTAATCTGTTCTAAGGAATGCTTATAAAAAGATAAACAAAAGAAAAAAGAATAGTCTTATAACAAATATGTAATGTTAGCTCATGGTCTCTTCTTTTGTTGATACCAAAAAGTCAATTAACTGATGTTAAAATTAATTAATATTAGTTGCACATGAAATCTAACAGTGTGAAAACAACATCTAAGATATATCTTCACAAATAAAACATATGAGTAAAAGCACAAGATGATACCATTTAACATTGTATCTTCATATTTATGTAGAATTTAAAAATCACACACTATAATAAGAATTATAATCCAAATTTATATATTTTATTATTACTAGTTTATTTGATTTTATAAAAATATCATTCACAAAAAAGTAGATTACAGCTTCTATTCTGAAAGACTTCAAATAATTCCTAAAGAAAATTATTGTTCACTAATAAATATAAGATCATTTGTCATAGAGCCTAATCAATACATGAAGAAAATGTTCTGGAAATGTCTGTGACTTTTCAGAAAGTTAGTATTCTGAGAAAAAAAATACAGACATTTAATGGCAATAAAAAAGCTATAAGAAAGTCTAAAATTTAATGATTCTACTGTTGGCCTCATATGTAGATTTAAAATTAAAGTCTTAATTTCAGAGAATAAGCCAGTTCTGCAGTTTCATTTACGGTGTATGCTTGATTGACTGTGTATCTTTTAAACTTAGCATCCTTTATATTTAGAATGGCAGTTAACAAAAGAGCTGATGAGAAACATGGTCAAAAGCTGCTTCTCATAATAAAGAAATTTTTTAGCCCAATGTGATCATGAAAACTGTCTAAAAAGCTTCAGTCAAACAATCAAATGCTAGATTTATGTTTAATTACTGAGTGGCAACTGGAAAACTCACTTAATTTCTTTACATTTCAATTTATTACCTTAAGTGTCTGTAAAAATAAAATATTTTGAAAGTGTAAATGGTTAGTAAATGTGCCTGGAAGAAAGTGAGTCATCCATAAATGCTTTCTGTCATTGTTATTTTTATTAAACACAGAGACCCAGATTGGATTCTAGCTCTTTTTCTCATTAGTCCTCAACAATAAGAAACTGACTTAAAAAAAAGAAAAACTTATATGCGAAAGTTTAACATTTATGACAATCAGCTTTAATAAATAAAGGTCAACGTCACCCTATTGGTAAAGAGAATAGGAAAAAACAAAACAAAACAAAAGGAAAGCAGGCTGAAAAGTGGACCAGAGTCAGTGTTTCTCCCAAAATGTGCAGCAGCTGTAAAATGTCATTTTATCCCCCTATGTCAGCAATTTCATAACAATGATGACAAATCATCTTTGCTACATTTAGCCATGCTGGAGACAGAATTCATAAGCTGCCCTTACCTCATGATTGCCCACATCGCAATTAATCTCTTTATTCCAATATTCGTTGATAAACATCCACATGCATATAACTGAGCCAGGCTTTGCTAAGAGCCACAAAAGGTCACTCAGAGGCAATGCAGACTTCTCTCTTAAGGACCTTTCTGGAGTGTCACCTTGTGGTCCCTCCAGGGCATCCATTTTGGCTACATCTAGTCAGTCATTTTTTTTTTTTTTTTTACTTTTTTTTCAGTCAAGAGATATATTAATGGGTATCACTGGCTAAATAAGCTTTAAGTGTTGGATCCTGTTTCTAAAAGACACTTGATTTGAGGGTATAAAACACTGAATATTTGGAAGTAATGAAATCGCAGGCTAAGCTGGGGGTTCAGAATTAAAGAAATAATGAGTTTGGCATTATAGATATAAAATGTTGAAGCAAAAAATAAACCTAAAAATTGTTATATTAATCAAAATGTGAAATAGAAAGTATGATTTTAAAAAATAAGTGTCACTATAGAGGTTGAAATATGGGGACTTCTGGGAAGATGGCCACTGAGAAAAGCAGCGTTTATGAGTCCTGCTAAAACTTGATCTCTATTGCCACAAAATCAGCACTTTTCATAGTCAGAAAACACTAGTAACAGAGAAATAAAAAATGTAAACACAAGAGACAGAGAAAAAAAAAGACTAGAAGAACAACCAGAGACCAGAAAAGAAATCAAGCCCACAATGCGGTGGCGGAGCCGCGCCAGCACCATCTTCCCTCACAGCACCAGGATTCAGAGAGGAAAGGTAAACAAAGAGCTGAAGTGAGCAGCTGCGGATCATTCGGGTGTAATTCAGCAGTTTTTTCAGTACAAAGAACGTCTAAAACTCCCAGTGGCCGAGCTCATCATGCCTTCCAGGGACTCAGAATGGAGCTTAAAACCAGAAAAGAAATACGCCAGCCTCACGGCCAAGGGCGTGGCAGCAGCGCCATATTGCCAGCAGTGACAGCGAGTTCACCGCACCCCACAACAGCTCCTGGTCAGAGCGCACAATAACTGTGAGTGAAATTGCGGCCCCTATAGGAGAAATCCCTGTACTGCACTCCCAGGGACTTGCACAGCTTTGATAATCTCCTTGAATCTGAGATTTTGCAGTCCATCCCAGTGAAGGAGTAGCAGTGGCAGAGATACCACACACTAGTCGCAGCTCCCCATGGGAATACGCTCAGCCCGGAACCCCAGGGAGTTACTCCCTGGGTCTGAGACTTTGTGGTACAACCCAGTAAAGGAGTAGTGGTGGCTGAGATTACCACAGACTCGAGATACAGAGCACCCTAAATGAAGTCATAGTGACCCAGGGAAGGCACAAAAGTCTGAAATCATGGGAAAGAGAAACAACAATAGAGCAATAAATCCCCACAACTCCATATTATCAGAACCTGATAACAAAGAAATTCAGAGATCTCCAGAAGATCAAATCAGGAATATAACTGTAGAAATAATACAGGACCTTTGAAAAGAATTCAGGGAGAATTTAAAAGAAATAAAGGATGCAATCATTGAGGTAAAGGCCTCAATTCAAAGTATAAACAATCGATTAGACCACATGGAGAATAGAATCTCGCTCCTAGAAGATGATCACTCCAAAAATGAATGCATAATTTATAACTTAGAAAAAAAATCAGACAGCAGGAATCTGATATTGAAGAAATATGGGCCCATTTTACAAGAGCTAACCTAAGAATAATCGGAATAGAGGAGGGAAAAGAAGGTGAAACCAAAGGGATCAATAATCTCTTCAAATAAATAATAGCAGAAATTTTTCCAAACATAGAGGAAGAGGTTGGTACACAGGTCCAGGAAACTTATAGAACTCCCTTTAGACAGGATCAGAGAAGAGGATCCCCACGCCACATAATTGTCAAAATGACCAATGTAGAAGCCAAGCAGAGAATCTTAAAGGCAACAAAAACAAAGGGCCAAGGGACATTCAGAGGCAAACCAATTAGAATCACTCCAGAATTCCCAAACCAAGTCATGAAAGCCAGAAGGGCTTGGAGTAACATATTCCAAACTCTGAAAGAAAACAACTTCTAGCCAAAAATTTCCTACCCAACAAAACTTTCTCTCAAATTAGATGGAGAAATAAGAAGCTTCCATGACAAACAGAAACTGAAGGAATTTTTGTCTTCAAAACCAGCACTAGAGAAAATACTCAAAGAGATTAACTACAAAGAAGAAATAGGTAATACACACCAGAACCAGAGAAACAAGATTTTCCATTCAGCAGACAACTAAGATTGGTTATATTTGGAGATTCATTATTTATTTTAGTCTTTTACCTATTTCTAAATTGTATTGTTTGCTTTTATTGTTGCTAATTTTTAGGATTTTTATTTGGAATATTAATATACCTTCAGATACAGCATTTGGAAATATTTTATCCCATTCTATCAGTAACTTTTAACTCTGTTTACATTGTCTTTGGATGTACAATATTTTTTTATTTTTTTAGGAAGTTTGTTTATTCTTTTGTTGCCTGTGCCTTTGAAATCATATCCAAGAAATCACTGCCAATTTCAATGTTGTGAAGTTTTATGACCCAGGTTTTTTTCTAAAAGTTTATAGTGTTAAGATTTACATTTAGGTCTTTTATCTATTTTGAGTTAATATTTGTATATGGTGTTAGGTAAGGGTCCAATTTTATTCTTTTTCATGTAATTATTATTTTTCAACAATAATTAGTGAAGAATTTATTATTTCCTTCACCAAATGTTAGGTAAGGGTCCAATTTTATTCTTTTTTCATATAATTATTATTTTTCAACAATAATTAGTGAAAAGTTTATTATTTCCGTCACCAAATGTTCTTGGAAACCTTGTCAAAAATAACTTGATCATATATGGAAGAATTTATTTCTAGGCTTTTTATGTGATTCCACTGGTTTATATATCTGCCTTTATAGCAGTACTACACTGTTTCAACTATTGTAGCTTTATAAGGTTTGAAATAAAAAATGTACATCTTCTAGCTTTGTTCTTTTTCAAGATTGTTTTGGGTATTTAGAGTTCATATTTCATGTTAGGATAGATTTTTTTTCTGAAAAGTAAATAAATGTATGATAGTTTCACCTTAAAAAAAAAAGAAAAAATATACTCTGGTAAGAAAGAAAGCAAAAAGAAATATTGAAATATTATCTCTAAGTGAGCATAAGCTTGATATCAGACAAATGAATCTGTTATGTGATATTATCATTGTTAATTTTGGATAAGTTGCTATAATATTAGATGTCAACCACTAAGCCAAGCATGGGAAGGAGGGATGGGGAGGGAATGGGGTGGGGATTCGGTAGGGGCTAACTGGGCAATATGTGCATGTATGTCTACACAAGTTTTTTTTTATCCCATTATGATGTAATAATACAGTGCACCAATAAAAGAATTAATTTAAAAAAGGAATATGGGTGGATTTGAGCTGAGGAAGTTGAAAAAACAGGATTTTATAAGTATCAATTTCTTCGATAGCAGACAGGTGAAGCAGGAGCCCTAGGCTTTTGGAATTGGGTGATAGAAATATGAGATTAAAAAACACAAGGAGAAATGATGGTTGGAGAGTTTGGGGGTTTAATGCTACCCCGCTGAGGATAAAAAAATAATATGGGATATGTAAGCATTTGAACTGGTTGATTAGTTTTGCTAGTATAGAACTCAAATAAATCTTGATTAAAAATTTAGATTTTTGAATGCTAGACTTTAAGATGGCAATAGAGAGTACATGGAATAACCCACAACCAGTGCCATGGACAAATATTTTGCCTATTACATATATCATGACTATTTCTTGCATTCCAGAAATTGCTATGCTAAAAATACTTCATGCAGAAAGATATCAGCATTACTGATGCTTCCCTCAAAAGGGTGTTTGCTGGACTCAAGTTTTCCTGCTTGCAAAGTAAGAAATGGTGTTGAAACTTATTGAGAAAAGAATTTTCATCTTTCTCATGGGACTTGGTATTATGGGGAACATCTTTGTCTTTACGAATTACATGTGCATTGTTGGAGGCACTGAGAAGACAAATATACATCTTATTCTCATCCATTTGGTTGTTACAAATATCATATTGCTTCTTTCCAAAGGAATAAAGACGACACTAGCAGCTTTTGGGTTGAATAATTTCCTAGATAATACAGTGTGTAAAATTGTTGTTTATGTGGAGAGAGTGGCCCGGGGCCTCACAATCTGTACCACCTGTCTCCTCACAGTGGTCCAGGCTCTCACCATCAGTTCCAGAGCCTCTGGGTGGAAGAGGCTCAAGCCAAGGTCTTCTTGGCACATCTTTCTGTTATTTATCTTCTTTTGGATATTCAATTCCTTGATAAGCATAAACTTACTCTTTCACATCAAAAGCATCAGCAGCATGAACACTTCACTACTCAGTAAAAGTGACAAGTACTGTTATTTTTTCTCAGAAAGTTTGGTAATCAGATCACTTTTCATCACTCTTATGGTCCTGCGAGATGCCCTGTTTCAGGGTATCATGGGCGGGGCCAGTGGCTACATGATATTTCTCCTCCACAAGCACCACCAACAGGTTTTCTACCTGCAGAACTCCAGGATCCTCTGCAAAATTCCCCCTGAGATAAAAGCTGCTCAAAGTGTTCTTCTTCTGATGCTCTGTTATCTTTTAGTTTATTGGACAGATTATTTTATTTCATTTTATTTAAGCCTCTCCTTAGAGGCTACTTCCATAGCCATAAATGTTCGAGAATTTCTTACTATTGCGTATGCAATTCTATGCCCATTTCTGCTGATTCACAGAGATGGACAGCTAATTAAATGTTGGCATACTCAGCAAGAGAGGCATACTTAGAGAAATTGTCTATGGTATTGATCTTTTCAGTAAGTGTGAAATAAGTTTTGTCCTGTTTGTACTAAAAAGATAAGTTAGAATAGCTGAAACAGAGCTGTGAAGTCTCATATCACAGCACTGGGGATTCTCCTCAGCTGACATACAAGAAATAGGATGCCAGAGGGACCCAGCCATCTCCTCATTCTCCTTCCTGCCACCCTTCAAGGAAGACCCGATATTCTTAGGCATGTTAGATGGCTTTTTCACTTCAGTCACTTCTGGTGAAAGAGATAAACCTTCTAATTGAAAACACTCTAATATAGAGAATATACAGAACACTCAAGAAACTTAACACTTAAAAAAACCCAAATAATGGCTGGGCGTGGTGGCGCACGCTTGTAATCCCCGTGCTTGGGAGGCCAGTTGTTTACGTACTCTCTCCACATAAACAACTGGCCTCCCAAGCGCGGGGAGGCAGAGACAGGAGGATCGCGCAGAGACAGGAGGCAGAGACAGGAGGATCGCGCAGGTTCGAAGCCAGCCGCGCGCGCTGGCTTAGGAGACCCTGTTTCCAAATAAAAATGTAAAAATAGGTCTGGGAGTGTAGCCCCGAGGTAGAAGGGCTTCCAGGAACCCCAGTACCACCAAAAAAAATAATAATAATCCAATAAAAAAAATGGGCAAGTGAACTAAATAGGCACTTCACGAAAGAAGAAATTCAAATGGCCAATAAATGCATGAAAAAATGCTCGACATTATTGGCAATCAGAGAGATGCAAATCAAAATCACCCTGAGATTTTACCTAATCCCAACTAAAATGGCAATCATTCAAAACACAAACAACAACAAATGCTGGCGAGGATGTGGGGAGGTGGGAACTCTAAAATATTGTTGGTGGGATTGCAAATTAGTGCAACCACTTTGTAAAACAGTATGGAGAATGGGAATAAATTTAGCATTTTATCTAGCAATACCATGTCTGGTTCCAAACTAATGCATGTTCATAGCTGCACAATTCACCACTGCCAAACTCTGGATCCAGCCAAAATGTCCATCAACCAATGAATGGATTACAAAACTGTGGGATATGTACACAATGGAATTTTACTGAGCCATAGTAAAACACAATTACATTATTTACAGGGAAATGGATGGATCTTGAGGACATTATGCTAAGCAAGATTAGTCGGTCACAAAAAAATAAAAAATTGAATGCTTTCCCTAATATGCAAAAGCTTGGGAGAAATGGGTCATAGGAGGAACTCTAGATGAAAAAGGAGATCCTACAGAGGAGCAAATAAGGCAACCTAACTGAGGGGATGAGAGGGGGGAGATGGAAACTCTCTAAGGCACATGATGTACTTAAACAAACTTATCAAAGTCAACCACTAAGCCAAGTTAATTTTATTTATAGGAATAAATTTTAATTTATTTTTAATTTTATTTATAATTTCTTAATTTTATTTATAGGAATGCTCCAGTAGATATTTTCTAGGTTGCTTAGCTCTCCTCATGAATTTCTTCCTTAAATGGATGTTATAAAACTAGATATGTACATAAAATATTAAAATTGGTTTCTCATACCACAAAGAAAGCTCAATTCAAATGGACTAAAACTTGGACATAAGACCCCAAATCATAGAACTGATCAAACACAATATAGGGGGAAACCATTCATGACCTCTTTCTTGCCAAGCAGTTTCTGTATGTGACAAAAGTAGCAGAGGAACAATGGAACAAAAGCTCCTGCTTGCAAAGGAAATAATCAACACAATAGAAAGACAGCTTGTGAGATTAAAGAAATACTTTACACCCTGTGCATCATAAATGTTTACTATCAAAAACATATGAGAGACTCAGATAACTCTAGAACATAAATAACCATGTTAAACATGGGCAAAGGGAGTTAAATATATTTTTCTAAAGAATGTATACATAATTTGGCCATTAGACATAGGAACAGGTGCTAAACACACTGATAACCATAGAAATACAATCAAAACCACCATAGATACTACCTCAAGCCTGTTATATGGGCTATTAGCTAAGAAATAAGAGAGAACAAATGTTAGAGGTAACATGGAGGAAAAGGTGATTTTTGTGTATTTTTTGTGCACTGTTGGTGAGACTATAAATAACTATTGCATTATGAAAAATAGTAGGGGAAATCTGGGAGTGCTGGTATATGTTTGTAATCTCAGTACTTGGGAGGCTGAGATAGGAGTATCACAGGTTCATGGCCAGCCTCAGCTACTTAGTGAGGCCCACTGCAACTTAGTGTTTCAAAATAAAAAATAAAAAATAAATTGGGCTGGGAGTGTATCTCAGAGATAGAATTCCCCTGGGTTCCATCCTGAGTGCCACATACACACACAAAAAGAATAAAAATAGGGATGTAGTCCCAGGAAGAATACTCCTGGGTTTCTTATTTATTCCTATACAGACTAACCATTTCCAAGTATCCAACAGACCTTCCTGGCACCTTCCAAGACACCACTGGAGTTGTGAGTACGAATGTGTTCTGGAATGAGGCAACCAGGGACAGCAATATTCCATGATGAAGTGGCTAAGTGGTTAAGGTGATGAACTGTTAATCCATTGTATTCTATACACATGAGTTCGAATCCCACTCTAGTTGTTGTCCACTCTGAGTCCTCAGAAGTCTTTTCCTGGAGCCATTAGCTTGAGATCAACTGTTTCAAGACCTATGTGTTCCAGATGAAGACATCTTTCCCTATTTAACATCATTTGTCTAGCTCTTCTGCTCCCTATGACCTTTATTTACCTTGTTTTCTTCCTTTCTCTTAAAAGAAAAATAATCACATTAATAGTATTAATTTTTCAAACATCAGACAACAGTTTTCTGAATATTCCTCAATACAACCCCATCTATCATATTGTTCTCTTCATATTTAGCAGACTCTTTGACACAACTTTTGATTTCAACCAATTCATCTAAGTAGAGTACTTCACAATATCAATTTAATAAGGTGGTAAATATAATAAAAAAAGAGAGGTGGAAAGATATGCCTAGCATAGAGGAGTGGGTTTGTGAGAGCAGTCCAAGTAACTTATAAGAAAGGATTTGAGAGTCTCATTGTTCTGGCTTACTACTGTGAAAAGGAAACAATTTTATGACAGTGATAAAGTCAGCAAGCCATAGAGGCGAAGGCACTAATTCGATGTGTAGCTATTGAATCAACTGTGAGTAAACAAATTTATGGCACTGAGAGATGAACACAGAAGTTTCAATAGTAGTTTAGTATGTTAGGATTAGTTAGTTTTAAGTCACAGCTTAACTCTCAAAGTTTTACTGTAAATATATACTGCAAATATAGACAATTGTTAATGGTACTGTTCTGATACACAGAATATATTGTAAAATGATTAACAATAAATACAATCTTGTTCACAAAATATGTTGTTTCTTTTCATAATTTCACCACTAACGTTTGACTAATCCAGATTTTCCAGTGTTTTCTCACTTATTTTAGTATTTAATTACTAAATATTAGTATTTAGTATATTTAGTATTTAGTATTATAAATTTAGTATTTAGTATTTAATTACATACCAGTGGAGTATAGGTTATCTATGTATAGATATTTGAGATATCTATGTAATTTAGGAGAGTGATTGAAGTTTTTTCTTCCTCCAAAATTCTAAAGAGTTTTTCAATCTACATCATCTTTTACTATAAACCTACTAACTTTAAGATTTTTTTGCTAAAAATATTTTTCCAAGTTTTTCTTTCAAAAGGAACGCTTTAGTATGGCTTTGTTCAAGTTTTATGTTTTCTTTGAAAAATGTCTATTCAATTACTTTGTGGGTTATTCTCTGTAGTCTCTATTGCCATCTTAAAGTCTAGCATTCAAAAATCTAAAATTTTAATCAAGATTTACTTGATTTGTTTTGAGTTCCTTGTATAGATTGGTTGTTAGCCCACTAAATATTTTTCCAATTGCACATATTTCTCTAATTCTGTAGGTTGTCTTTTCAAATTGTTGATTATTTCCTCTGATGTGCATAGTTTTGTGTGTGTGTATGTACAGAAAGTTTTTAATATGATAGAATATCAATTTAAAATTTTGCTTTTGTAGCCTGAACTTTTGATATCATATCCACAAAATTATTGCCAAGGAGCTTCCTCCCCATGTTTTTTGTATATACTCTTGAAATTCAGACATTAAACTCTTTAATCCATTTTGAGGTGATTTTTGTGGTGGTATAAAAGATCAACTCTATTCTTTTGAATAACACTTATTTAAGAAATCTAAGTTCCAGGGAAAACTTAACTAATTTTTATTAACAGTCACAACTCATTCCTTATTCATGTAGATGCTTGGTCTATTCTTACACTCACTCACCTCTTCATCATTCAACATTTTAATGTCACTTTTTGGCAATCATCAAGAGTATAAACAATAGTAATCACTGGCAAGTATGTGGGTAAATATGAACTCTTACATACTGTGGATAGGATTATAAATTAGTGTAACCACTATGGAGATCAGTGTAGAGGTTCCTCAGAAGAGTAGGATGTTATCTGCCATATGACCCAGCTATACTACTCCTCTGTATCTTTCCAAAATAATTAAAGTTATAATACTAGTGATACATGCAAGCCCATGTTTATAGCAGCATAATTCACAATAGCCCAGTAATGGAACAAATCTAGGTGCCCGTCAACAGATGAATGGCTAATAAAAATGTATATACACACAATGAAATTTTACTCAATCATAAAGAACAAAATTATGTCACTTGCAGAAAAATGGGTAGAACTACAAAATACTCTGCTAAGTGAGATCAGCCAGTTGCAGCAAGTGAAGGGCATATGTGTTCTCTCATATGTGGGAAGCTAGAACAAAAATAGCAGATGAAAGGGACTTCAGAAGATGAGGAGAGAACTCGGTAGAAGATTGGAAGTGTTTGGGGCAGAAAGGGGGGTGGAAATGAGCATTGGAGAAAGGAACTGTTCAAATAGTTACCTTCATAAACGGTTTCACTACTAATCTCACTAACATGTATGAGGAAAGAGAAAGGGGAAGTAAGGGGGTACACAGAAAACTTTACCAAGTAATATGTGTACATATGTTTGTATCACACTGAATCTCACTAGGTTGTATAATTACAATGCACCAGTAAAAGTATAAAAATGCATTTTTATAACATAAACAATAAATGTCCATCTTAATCTCATATCCAGGATGCACATTTCTTCCTCTGTCAGTTACTGACCAGTTCAGGAGTTGTTTGCATTGTCTTGCTGTTTATTCTGGATATTATGAAGAGGCTATCACAGGACAACTGTGGAACTGACATCAGTACTATACTTCTTGTATTCAGGAAAGCCTGAGTTATATAAAGAAGACAAATTCTTGAACATATTATAGCAAACATAATAAAATTAATGTTACTTAATATATGTGTAAACATTGTACAATCAAACTCCAAAGAATGGCATTCACCATTGCTAGAACAGAGTTAAAAACACAAATACATAAAGGGTCCTAAAGAGATATAATAGAGGCATCCTTTATGGTGGAGTGGATTTCACTCTATATCACTTCTCATATTTTGTACTATGAATATGTGAAACAAAATAGTATCATTTTTTTCTAAATGACTAGATTCAGTATCTTATAGCCAAACAACACATTCTACATAAAAATGTCTTTTGGTTCCAAGTGAAGAAAAAGAAATGGCACGCAGATAGCATTGGTAGTATAAAGACATTAAGAAACGTAGCTACAAGTTGTGTTGAACATCAGGTTTTTATTCACTTTTTTTAAAAGTGTATCTAAGCTGGGCGTGGTGGTGCACGCTTGTAATCCCTGCACGTGGGAGGCGGAGACAGGAGGATCGCACAGGTTCGAAGCCAGCTTAAGAGACCCTGTTTCCAAATAAAAAAGTATAAAAATAGGTCTGGGAGTGTAGCCCAGAAGAAGAAGGGTTTCCAGGAACCCCAGTACCATCAAATTAAAAAGTGCATTTAAATAGTTAGCAATCAGAAAATACAATGAGAAAAAATTCTCCTTAGCCTATTTTCTCTCCAAAGGTGGATCTACACATTCAATTTATTTTATACTCATTCAGAAGGTCATAATGTAGACTACATCCACTTAAATATAGTACTATAATCCACTTAAAATACTCTACGTCACTCTTTAAATTAATTACATATTAACACAATTTAAACTTGTTCATCCTTTCAGAAGTTCAATAGAATTCTCATGGATGTATTTATATTTATGAAAACACTAGAAAAAGAATATGGCTCTTTTAAAGGATAATTAGGTTTGTTTTAAAAATAGCATTAGTCAGGCATGGTGTTGCACACCTTATATCCTAGTACTTGTGAGGCTGAGATAGGAGGATTGCAGGTCTGTGGCCAGCCTCCGTGATTTAGTGAGGTCCTTGAAAATTATTGAGAATATCTTTCAAAACATAAAGACAAAATAGGGCTAAGGGTGTACCTCAGAGGTAGAATGCCTTTTGTGTCACACAAAAATAAAATAACCACATTAAAATTGAGAATGTTTTTTTATAACTTCTGCCTTGCATGAAGGTGTATAGCTGTAAAATTATGCCCCAGAAGTAAACTTCTTGGATCAGAGATCGATTACATAAATAATTGTGATAGAATTTGCCAAATTGCTTTCTTGCATTTTACTACCAGAAGTGGGGACAGTGAAAGAGCCATCTAATATGCATGAGAATATCAGCACCTTGCTAAAGGACAGCAGGATGGAGAATGAAGATGTGGCTGGATCCCTCTGCTTCCTACGAGCTGTGTGTCAGCTCAGGAGGGTCCTCAGTACTGCTGTATAAGAGGACAATGCTATGTTTCACTATGACTTGACTTTGTAGTACATATGACACAATACAACTAACAATAATTCCAGACCTACTTACTGAAAGGCTCAATGCAATAAAATTTTTTTTCATATTTGTCTTTCTCATTGAGCACCTCAACATTCAGCCAGACGTCCATCTCTGTGTATCAGCACAAATGGGCTGACAATGGCATAACCAATGGTCAGAAATTCGTGAAGACCTATTGCTATAGAATTATTCTTTAAGGAGAAATTTGAATATAAAGAAATAGAACAGTCAATCCAATAAAAGAAAAGAAAGCAGAGCATCAGAAGGAGAATGCTCTGAGCGGCTTTCAGCTCAGGGGGAGTTTTGCAGAGGATCCTGGAGTTCTGAAGGTAGAGAACTTGCTGGTGGTGTCTGTGGAGGAGAAATACCATGTAGCTGCTGGCCCCACCCATGACACCCTGAAACAGGGCATCTCGCAGGACCATGAGAATGAGAAAAATCCATCTGATTATCCTGCTTTCTGTAACAAAATAACAGTAACTGTCACTTTTACTAATTTGCGAAGTATTCATGCTGTTGATATTTTTTAGGTAAAATGGTAAGTTTATGCTTACCAAGGAATTGAGTATCCACAAGAACAGAAACAGAGAAAAAATGTGCCATGTAGACTTCAGCTTGAGCCTCTTCCACCTGGAAGCTCTGGGACTAATGGTGATGGCCTGGACCACTGTGAGGAGGCAGGTGGTGCAGATTGAAAGGCCCCTGGCCACCCTCTCCAGGTAACCAGTAATCTTACATCCTATATCTTCGAGGAAGTTTCTCAAACCAAATACTCCTATTGTCTTTCTCACTCCTTTGGAAAGAAGCATTATGATATTTGTGAAAACCAAATGAATGAGAATAAGGTGTGTAGATGTCTTCTCAGTGCCTCCAAAACTACATGTGTAATTCACAAAGACAAAGACATTCCCCATAATGCCAAGTCCTGTTAGAAAGATGAAGATTCTTTCCTTGAAAAGGCTCAAGACCATTTCTACTTCATTGACAGAAAAACCTGGATCGAGTCAACACCTTTTTGAAGAAAACATTAGCAATGATTATATGTATTACTACAGTTATTTACTGTCATAGCAATTATCTGGTGTACATGCAACTTCATAATATATAAAAGGGAGAAGTTTTTGTTCGTAGGACTTTTTATGGCACTGTTTATGGACCATTCTACATAGCCTCAAATGCAATCTAAATGACTAGTATTTTAAAAACTAAAATTTCAATCCAGATTTTTTGGAGCGCCATACCAGTAATATCAATTTACTTGTTCAAGTCCTTATATAGCTCATCTCTGCTCAATCTCATCAGGGTCACATATAACAACAAAATTGCCCAAGCAGAGCCGGGCGTGGTGGCGCATGCTTTGTAATCCCAGTACTTGGGAGGCTGAGACCGGAGAATCCCGATTCACAGCCAGGCCAGCCTCAGCTACTTAGTGAGGCCCTCCACAACTTAGTGAGATCCTGTTTCAAAATAAAGAATAAAAAAAAGGTCTGGGGTTATACTCAGAAGTAAAATGCCCCTGGGTTCAATCCTCAGTACCACACACACACACACCAAAAAAAAATTGCCCAACCAGAAATTTCCAACACAGTTAAATTTAAAATACTTAAGTGATACATGCATACTCATGTTTACAGCAGCACAATTCAAAATAGCCAAACAATGGAACCAACCCTGTTATCCGTGAATAGATGAATTGATAAGGAAAATGTATATACACACAATGGAACTTTACACAAAAAGAATAAAATTATGTAATTGGTAGGAAAATAAATAGAAATAAAAATATTATGCTAAGTGAGATAAGCCAAACTCAGCAAGTCAAGGACCATATGTTTTCTCTCTAATACAGAAACTAGAATAAAAATAGGAGACAAAATAGGGACTATAGAAAATGAGGTGATAACTCAGTAGAAAATTGGAAGGGTGTTTGGGGAGGGAAATGGGGAAGAGCAAAATGAAAACTGAGGAAGGGAACAGTTCAAATAAATTTAAATCCACACAAGGTTTTACTGCCAATCTCACTGACATGCATGTGGAGGGAGGAAGGAGAAATGAGAGAATGAGATACGAAGGGAAATTCACCATATATGTATATATGTTTGTATCATATTTCTTACTAAGATGTATAAATACAATGCACCAATAAAAGTATAAAAATGAGCTGGGCATGGTGGCACACGCTTGTAATCCCAGACTGAGACAGGAGGATCGCGGTTTGCTGACAGCCTCAGCTACTTACTGAGGCCCTCTGCAACTCCGTGAGACCCTGTTTCAAAATAAAGAATAAAAAATAGGGCTGGGAGTGTAGCTCAGAGGTAGAATGTCCCTGGGTTCCATCCTCAGTACCACAAAAAATAAATAAAAGTATAAAAATGTATTTTTAACATAAAATAAGTCATTCTTAATTGCATTTCCAGGATTCACACCCCTTCCTTTTGAGTCAGTTACCATTCTGTTCAGAGATTGCTTGCATTAGCTTGTTCTCTATGCCAGATATTAGGAAGAGGCTTTCATGGGGGAAACTGTGGAGCTGAAATCAATACTACACTCCTTTTTTCAATTAAGTCTGATTTATATGAAGGAGACAAATTCCTGAACATATATGGCATAATGAAGTAAAATTAATAAGTTACTTAGCATTCATCATTGCTGAAACAGAAGTAAAACACCTAAATACATAAAGGGACATATGGAGAGATTGAAGAGGCATATTTTAAGGTGTAGTGGAATTCTCTGTACATCAGTTCTAATATTTTGTACTATTAATATGTGAAACAAGTAAAATAGCATAAAAATTTTTTCTAAATAACTTGATCAAATACCTTGTTGCCAGAACTACACATTCTATATAAATATGTCTTTTGAATCCAAGTTTAAAAAAAAGGTAAACTCTTCACTTAAGATTCAAAATATTTGTGGATCTCTAAAGACAGAAAACACAGATACTGTGAGTAGTGTGAAGACACTAGGAAATTCCTTTAAAGAACTACAAATTGTGATCAACATTAGTTTTGTATTCATTTGTTCATGACCTTCTTCAGTGGTCATGATATACATATACAAAATTACCAATGCCAACCTGAGTGTTTGTGTGTGGGAGTTGGGGGAAGGCTTGCTAAGTGTTGACTGCATGTGTCTCTATCACTCTAAACTTCATTGTGATGTATTATTACAATACACCAGTAAAAAATAAAAATGCCTTTAAATGGCTGGAAAGTCAGAAATACACCTAGAGAATTAGGCACATAATGGAAAAGACAAGGGTGGACCATCTAGAAAATACAGAAATTGACCACAAATGAAGTGTGAAAAACCTGTAAGAGCTAATGATGCTGGTGGAGTTGGAATGCAGGTGAAATTGGGGCCCAAGGAAATAGAATTTTCTTAGAAACTTGAAACTCCTATTTCTTTTATTCCTCCAATAAATCAAGGCAGTAAACATATGCAAAGTTCTACCTCAGAACTCTCTGCTTATATCAGATCCTGGGTTGCTTAAGAATTTCTGGAGAGACATCTACTGGAACTGGTCCCTTCACCCTTCTGGCCTCAGGTCCTTGCCTTTTAAAGACAAGAAGAAGACTCAGGGAGCTTCCCATCAACTTTCTCATGTGATTAAAGGGATTGAGATTTGTGCTACTGAAGAAATTTTTCATGATGTATGTAAGAAAATAAGAAAGACAGGTTTACTTACCTGGCTAGCTGTGGTGCAGACAGGTTCTGGGTCAGTGTGGCCAGGTAAGGCTTCCAAGGTCATCTTTGCAGTTTCTGGTTTTGTAGGGCTCTCAGCTATAAGGAATTACCATCAAGGACTCAGTTCTCACAGTTGTCACCCTGTCAAGAAGAAGGAAACCCTCTGCAGAATCTTAATCCCTGATGTATAACTTTCCCTGTCCCTCCACAATTACTACATTTGTTTGTCTCAAAAGTTATCTCAATTATAATGTAATTATCTTCATAGAAGGATGTATAGGGAGAAAGTGAACAACTTACCGAGTTCTGTATCTAGGTTTCTTTAGTTCTCTATCCCTCTCATCAACTTCCCAAAAGTCTCAATATATACCAGCATGGGGATGGCTTCTGAGACACAGGCACAAGGGAATATCATCAATGATGACCAGCACTGGGAACTCCAAGTTTTCTGAGGACATCCCAGTGTTGGACTTGGTCAGACAGGAGTCACCTTACTTTACCTATACACACTGCAGATTAGTGGTTGTTTTTTTACTTATATATTAAATAGAAAATTAGGGTTTTTTTCAATCTACCTGTTCAACTACCTGTTCAACTCCCCCCACCCCTGGTTTTAGAAACATCAATCTTAGAGGGCTCCAAGGGCACTGGTTCAATGTGTTTATACCCAAGGATAGTTCTTCCATCCATTATTCATTCTACTACAAAGGAACCTCCAGTCCCTGGTGCACAGGAATATAAATAAATGTGGGCAAAGGGCAAGTGTATAGGTGAGAATAGCACCTTTTTCCAGAAGCAAGAGGGGCCCTGGATTGGCCTTGATAGCAGGCTCTGAGTCCCCAGTAGTTCTTGTTTCCTGGTAATTGTATCCTCATTGCACACAGGTGTACCTGACACCCAATAGATTCTAAAATTATCCTGCCATAAATAAAAGAGTTGCAACTTGAGATAGGTGTGATTTCTATTCCATGGTTTTTAATGTAGGTATTCAGGCACAGATAGATTAAGTTGCACATGATATATGTAAGGTAAAATATGAATTGAAAATTATAATAATTAATTTTCTGTGGCTCAATAAGAAACACTTGCCTCTGTCACGTTTGTTTTGTTTAGAAAACTTGTAAAATATTTTTCTGCCAAGTTGAGATGTATATAAGCCTTTACAACAAAAAGCCCAGAATAGCCAAAGTAGTACTCAGCAACAAAAACCATGGAGAAGGAATCACAATACCTGACTTTAAACTATACTACAAAGCCATGGTCATAAAAACAGCATGTTACTGGCACAAAAACAGATACATAGACCAATGGAGCAGAATAGAAGACCCAGAAACAAGTCCACACACTTACAGCCAATTGATTTTTGACAAAGGGGCCAAAAACATACACTGGGAAAAAGATAGCCTGTTCAATAAATGGTGTTGGCAAAACTGGTTAACCATATGCAGAAAATTGGAAATTAATCCCACTTTCTCACCCTGCACAAGAGTCAATTCAAGATGGATCAAAGACTTGGAAATTAGACCAGAGTCCTTGAGGCTCCTTGAAGAGGGCATAGGTCCAACACTGCAACACATTGGCACAGATAAAAACTTTCTCAACAAGACCCCAAAGGCACAACAAACTAAAAGGCAAATCAATACGTGGGATTGCATGAAACTGAAGAGCTTCTGTACAACATAGGAAACTGTCAAGAACTTCAATCGAGAGTCAACTGAATGGGAGAAGATTTTTACCAACTACTCCTCCGATAGAGGACTAATATCTAGAATATACAGAGAGCTCAAGAAACTCGACACTAAATAAACAAATAATCCAATCCAAAAATAGGCAAAAAAACTAAATAGACACTTCACAAAAGAAGAAATTCAAATGGCCAATAAATACATGAAAAAATGTTCAACATCATTGATAATCAGAGAGATGCAAATCAAAACTACCTTGACATTTCACCTTACCCCAACTAGAATGGCAACCATTCAAAACACAAACAACAGCAAATGCTGGCAAGGATGTGGAGAAGTGGGAACTCTAAAATCTTGTTGGTGGGATTGCAAATTAGTGCAACCACTTTGGAAAATAGTATGGAGAATACTCAGAAGAATGGGAACAAATTTACCAATCGATCCAGCAATACTACTTCTGGGTATCTACCCAAAAGGAAGGAAACCAAACTACCAAACTAATGCATGTATATCTATGTTCATAGCTGCACAATTCACCATAGCCAAACTATGGAACCAGCCAAGATGTCCATCAACAGATGAATGGATTACAAAACTGTGGGATATGTACACAACAGAATTTTACTCAGCCATTAAAAAAAAAACACAATTGCAGCATTTACAGGGAAATGGATGGATCTTGAGGACATTATGCTAAGTGAGATTAGTCATTCGCAAAAAGTAAGGAATCAGATGCTTTCCTTAATATGCTAAAGCTAAGGTGAAAGGGGTCATAGGAGGAACTCCAGGTGAAAAAGGAGATCCTATAGAGGAGCAAATAAGGCAACCTAACTGTGGGGATGGGGGGGGAAGGAAACTCTTTAAAGCACACGATATACTTATCCATATCATAGTCAACCACTAAACCAAGCATGAGAGGGAGGGATGGGGAGGGAATGGGGTGGTTTTGGGGTGGAGGCTGGCTGGGTGATGTGTGCATTTATCTCTACACAAGTTTTTTGCTTCATTATGATGTATAAATACAATGTACCAATACAAAATTTTAAAAAAGCAATACAACTGTTTTTATCTTTTTTTATTTATTTATTTTTTTTTTTTTGGTGGTACTGGGGTTTCTGGAAGCCCTTCTACCTCCGGGCTACACTCCCAGACCTATTTTTTACATTTTCACTTTGGAAACAGGGTCTCCTAAACCAGCGCGCGCGGCTGGCTTCGAACCTGCGCGATCCTCCTGTTTCTGCCTCCCAAGCGCGGGGATTACAAGCGTGCGCCACCACGCCCGGCCAACTGTTTTTATCTTGACAATTCAGGGATGTTTTCTCAAGCCCTTAAAGCCTCTGTAGAAGTTCAATCAGTAAGATTATGCCCTTTCTTCCACTTTCTACAAAGAAGGACAGTAGTCCAACTTCACTGGGGACTTACTCCAAGTTAAAACATTATCTCTTGCCAAAAAGACATCAGAACTTTATTTTTCTTTGATAAAGGTGATCAATTAACACAGATCACTCCAGTCCCCAGATAAATAAATAGAGGAGGCACTTGTGTGAAATATGATGCTCTTAAGTCCTCTTTCTTGAAAATGATTTGTCATTTTTCCTGAGACAGTGGACTCAATGGTTTTCCCAGATTTCCTAAAAAAGCTCCATTTTTATGTCTGTATTTTGAATATTTGTATTGGAAATCTTACTATTTTAATTAAAATTATTTTCTTTCTCATTCCACAGAGGATTTGTAGGTTGGCATGATAATTTTTAACAATAATTTTTCCCAAGTCACAGAAATAATAGACACAAAATCAGGATTTGAACCAAGAGATTCTGACACAAGAGATCAATGTATTAACCAGCAACCGTTGCTTCCTCTGCCTGGAATTCACCTCCCCTTCTTGGGTCGGTCATGCTTTTAATTGGCTCCACTGTCTGGAAAGATGGGTCTTTCACTCTCCGTATGACTCACATCTATCACAGAATTGAAAAATACCTGAGATAGATAAATGCTATGAAATGAAGCTCCCTCTTCCATCCATTTATGAGAAATAAAATTTGGGTTGTATTTTACAACAATGGAATCTTGAGTGTGTTTAGGGTGCTTATAAAACATCTGGATATCTACTCAAAAAAATGGAAACCAAACTAACAAACTAATGCATGCGTGTCTATATTCATAGCTGCACAATTCACAATTGCCAAACTATGGAACCAGCCAAGATGTTCATGAACAGATGAATGGATTACAAAACTATGGGATATGTACACAATGGAATTTACTCAGCCATAAATAAGAACACAATTATATCATTTACAGGGAAATGGATGGAACTTAAGAACAATATGCTAAGTGAGATTAGTCAGTCACAAAAAATTAGAAATAGAATATTCTCCCTAATACACAGAAGCTAGGGGGAAAATAGGAGGAACTCTAGATAAAAAGGGAGAAATTATAGGTGAGCATATAATGCGACCTAACTGAGGGGATGAGAAGGGAGAAGAGGGAAATTCCCTAATGTACATGATGTACATTCACAAACATATCAAAGTCAATCACTAAGCCAAACATGAGAATGAAGGAGGGAGAAGGAATGGGGCAGTAATTGGGTAAGAGCTAATTGGGTGATATGTGCATGTATACCTCTACCATCTTATACTCCATCAAGATGTATGACTATAATGCACCCATAAAAATTTAAAAAAGAAAAAAGAAAAACAATCACAAAATTTAAAAATGATTTTAATTCTTAAATTAAACATACTACATGCTGCTTTATAAACATTGACTTTCTCTTGCCTACTCACCCCCTTTTTTTGGTTTCTTTCTCTGTGCCTGTATACTTCTCTGTTTTTGATAACAATTATAGAATTATAAAAATAAAGGGGTTCTTCATAAATATTTTAGTTATAAGCTACAGAGTAAAAAATACATACATCCTGGAGGCCCAAAGAAAGAGGGAATACAAGCAAGCAAGGGGAGTCAAAGACACACAATCCCTAAGGCCACACCCCCAAGGACCCACCTTCTCCAGCTACACTCTGCTGCCTTATATTTCCACCCAAGTAAATCCATTACAATGGCTTTATCCATGATGAGATTACAATTCTCATGACTTAACTATATCAACCTTGAATATTAATAATTAACTCTCTAGAGGACATTCTATACCAAACTCTAACACTTGCCCCTGGCCCCTGAAAAGCTCCTGCCCATTTAAGAATGTAAAATGCATTTAGTCCATCTCCAAGAGTTCCCAAAATATTAACAGTTCTAGCATCACTCAAGTCCTAAAGTCCAAAGTTTCCTCAGTGACTCAAGGTAAACTCTTGTGAGCCCCTATAAAAGGAAATAAAAATCAAGATAATAAGTGAGTTATATGCATTGGATATAAAATGGCACAGAGTAAATAATTCCATTTCAAAGGGAAGGAATCAGATCTTAGGAAGAAGAAATGGGACTAAAATAGTATCAGAATTCAGCAGGACAAGCATCTAAATCCTGCAGCTCTATTTCTGGCATCCAGGGCAAGTGGCAGTGAGAATCAACCTCCTTTTTGACTTAATTGATTGCAAGGGACTGGACCATTGCTCGCAGCTTACAGCATTTCCTCATAGATGTTTCATCTTTCTGGCATTTCTAAATTATGATTTTTTTTTCTTACAACTTTGGATTCACCTTCACAGATTTGCAGATTGTTCCATTTGGGCCTGCTTGCAGAAATTCTAACCCTGCCACACATTGCCTGGTTCCCTAGGCCTTCCTTTGGAATCTGGGGGAAAACCTCCATGGTCCCCTTTTTTTTTCCCAAGCAAAGCCAGCATTATGTGAGCACCAAAATGGACCGCTATCAGAAAAGGTAGCCACGCCCTCTTTTATCATTGTTGCTGGGCCCTTTCTAATCACAGCCACAGGGTCTGCTCCACCTAGGCCACAGCCCAGCCCACAGCCATCTGGGCTGCTGCTGGTCCGAACTCCATCTTCTGCCTCCATCACAGCCATTGCAGAGCCTGCCCCATGATCAATGGTGCTGGGTCTCTCTCCAGCAAGGCCTCATTCCTTCTTCATTTCTATGCAAACAATTTGATCTCCCTTCACCCATCTTTCTTTCTCAGCACCACCTCTCTTGGCTCCAGCTCTATGCTTTTCTGAACAAACTGCAAGTCTGTAAAGTGCCTCTGCTTTACTTTCTGCTCCCCAAATTTGGTGTTCAATTCACTGAATGCAGACATCAATATCCATAATGCAGTTTGGCTATTTTACGGTTTTGAGATTTTCTCTGTCCGTTTATTAATCAGTCTAGCATCTTTAAATTCTGCCTCACACAAAATTTCAGGACATGGGCAAAATGCTGTTAAGTACTTTGCTTGAATGTAACAAATGTGGCTTCTACTCCATTTTCCTATCGAGTACTCTCTGCCCTCTAAAATCTCCTGAGCACAGTCTCTTCTGTATACCATTATAACCACAATCTGGCCCTTCCAATTTCCTCACAAAATAGTTCCAACAATTCACAATCTGCATGGTTACATATATATATATGGTTATACCCCACATCTGATACCAATTTCTGTTTTAGCATTCTTAGTGCTATAATTTAAAGACTTGACTGTGTAATTTAGAAGAAGTGTTAGGCAGGTAGGTAGCTAGACATTAGCAGAATGGGAGAAGTGAGACAGACCAGAAGTTTACCTGCAGAGCCTTGCTCACTCTGACCCCCTCCCCTGTAACCCCAGTACTTGGGAGGCTGAGACAAGAGGATCACAGGTTCTTGAACAGCCTCCAAAACTTAATGAGGCCCTCCATAACTTTGTGAGACTCTGTTTCAAAATAATGCTGCATCCTTCAAGTGATTGTGAAGATTAATACCACCATCAAGACTTGAAAGATAAAAGTTCAGTAAAATTTATATTAATCAATATAAGTACATTAATATGGTAAGTGTTACACATTTTAAGATCTTTTGATGATGTCAACTCAATTCTTCCTATCAGTTTCATCCATGATGTGATCAATGACAGAGTTCCCGTCTTTGGCATGGCTGAATAGTATTCCATGAATGTATTTGTGTGTGTGTGTGTGTGTGTGTGTGTGTGTGTGTGTTTTCCTCATGTGTCAATTGATGGACACTAAAGTTGGTTCCATCTTTTGACTATTTCTGTTGTAGTAAACATAAAATATATGTATCGTTGACTTGCTGCTTTAATATCCTTTAAATTTATAACCAGCTGTGGGGTGCTGGGCCACATAGTAGCTAGAATTCTAGGATCAGGCAGATGTTTTATCAGGAAAACATAATGCATGGCCTTAAAAACAGTGTTCTACAAAAGCCAGAAAACACCATAACTTTAAAAATAACACAATAAGTAAAAGGCAGAAGAAAGCCAGGTGTGATGGCATATGCTTGTAATCCCAGCATTTGGGAGGCTGAGAGCCAAAAATCATGGTTTGCCAAAAGCCTCAGCTACTTAGTGAGGCCTCTGCAACTCAATGAGACTCTGTTTCAAAATAAAGAATACAAAATAGGGCTGGGGGTGTAGCTCAGAGGACAATGCCCCTGGGTCCCAACCCCAGTACCCTCCCCACACATACGCGCGCGCGCGCGCGCACACACACACACACACACACACACACACACACACACACACACACACAGCAGAAGAAAAAAGCAATCAAAGAGCAGAAAAGAAACCCACTTGCCTCGTGGCTGCAGGCACCACAACTTGCTTCGCTGCACCTGACTCCAGAAACAAACAAACAAAATAACTAAGGGCCTGAAGTAAGCAGCTGCAGATAATTTGAATTGTAAGCCATCAGTTCCTCCTGTGCTAACACCGGCTACAACTTCCAGCAGTGGCTGCCAAGCTCACCACGCTCTCCAGAGATTCAGAGCAACGTTCAACAAAACCAGAAAAGACACCCACCCGCCTGCGGCTGTGGGCACCACAGCAGTGCCATCTTCCCTCACTGCACCCGACTCCAGGGACAAACAGGAAAACAATCAATGACTTGAATTAGCAGCTGCAGATAATTTGAATTCTAAGTCATCAGTTCCTCCTGTGCTAACACCGGTTACAACTTGCAGCAGTGGCGGCCAAGCTCACCATGCTCTCCAGAGATCTAGACTGGGCTCAACAGCACTGTAAGTGAAGCCGCCATCCCATGGGAGAAGGCCTAGTGAGGCGCCCCCAGGGATTCGCCCAGCTGTGATAAACTCCCTGGGCCTGAGACTGTGTGGTTCAGCCTAGCAAAGGTGGGGTCAGAGTCTGCTTTTGGACATAGCAGAGGCTCCAACAGACTCAGGCTCTGCATCAGTGGAAAGTGTGGAGGGAAACCTACACTTAACACTAGATCCAACTAGTAGGATCTCCAGGATCACCACAGGTCACCCAATTGTGGCGAATGGGGAGAAGTCAGACAAACCCTGCCTTAGCTGTGGAGAACAGAAACTCTTAAATTAAGCTTGGTCTCAGAGGCATCCACCACCTATGAAGGCAGGGAGAGACTGAGACTCCACATCTGTGGAAGACATGGAGAGTGACCTAAGCTTAACATTATATCCAGCCCCATTAATATCAGCCATCTGCATAGACTGAGAAAGACTCAGAGAAAAAGGCTTGCAGAAGGAAAGGTGCCGGTGGCACTTGGTGTCTGCACAGAGAGAGACTGCAAAGGTCCAGTCTTCTGACTATTTATATATTTGTAGGGCTGTACTAATTTGTTGTTTTGGTTTTTGTTTCTAGATTTTTTTGTGTGCGAGTGTGTATACTTGCTTGCTCTCTTCCCAAACCCTCTCCCAAGCTTCTTCCCTTTTACATACCTTCTCTCTATCCCTTTTCTTTTTTTTTCTTTTTTAACTTTTTATTGGTGCATTGTAGTCATACATTTTAATGGAGTACAAGATGGTGGAGGCATACATGCACATATCACCCAATTAGCCCCTTTTTTTCTTTTTCTCTCTTCTCTTCCTTGCATGGGATATGCACACAATGAAATCAGTCATAAAGAAAAACACAATTATATCATTTACAAGGAAATGGATGGAACTGGAGAACATTATGCTAAGTGAGATTAGTCAGTCACAAAAAATTAAGAAATCAGATGCTCTCCCTAATATGTGAAAGCTAGGGAGAAAATGCATCATAAGAAAGAGATACTATAGATGAGCAAATAAGGTGACCTAACTGAGGGGATGGGAAAGGGAAAGAGGGAAATTCTCTAATGTTCATGATGTACATTAACAGACATATCAAAGTCAATAATTAAGCCAAACATGAGAAAGAGGGAGGAATAGGGAGTGGGGCAGGAATTGGGTAAGGACTAATATGTGTACATGTATGCCACCACCATCTTATATTCCATTAAGATATATGACTACAATGCACCATTAAAAATTTTAAAAAAGAAAATATAATCCATGTCCACAGTGTCTTGGAGATGAGCTTCTCAGATTCATGGGTGCCACCTCTTTATTCCTGTGGTCAGTAAGCTGATAAGAACATATAACTTGTTAACGGCGGGGGGTGGGGGGAGGCGTGAAGGGAAGAAAAATAATGACAGCTTTAAAATCATCTATTAGATGTCAGAGCCAGCTGGGCATGGTGGCACACGCTTGTAATCCCCGCACTTGGGAGGCTGAGACAGGAGGATCACACAGGTTTGAAGCTGGCCTCAGCTACTTAGTGAGGCTCTCAGCAACTTAGTGAGACCCTATTTCCAAATAAAGTATAAAATAGGTCTGGGAGTATAGCCTGGAGGTAGAAAAACCCCTGGGTTTCATCCCCAGTACCACAAAAGAAAGAAAGGAAGGAAGGAAGAAAGCAAGAAAGCAAGCAAGCAAGAAAGAAAGAAAGAAAGTCAGAGCCAAGCCAGAAGGGCATCCTTAGAGTCTCAGGTGTGTGTGTGTGTGTGTGTGTGTGTGTGTGTGTGTGTGTGTGTGTGACTGAGGATTGAACTTAGGGACATTCTACCTGCTCATGGAGGTTCTAGTAGGATTTCCCCTGTGAAAAAGAGCAATGGTGGTGAAGAGTTCCTTCTTGCTGCAATTTTAATTTGCATTAACCTCATGATGGCTAATGTCGAGTACCTGTTCATGTAGCTGTTGACAATTTGTATTTCTTCTTTGAAAAATATCTTTTCATGACCCTTATCCATGTTTAATCAGGTTATTTGTGTTTAAGGCTATAGAGTTGTATAAGTTCCTGATGTACTTTGGATAGTAAGCATTTATCACACATAGGGTTGAAGATATTTCTCATTCCACAGGCTGCCTCCTCGTTGCATTTGTTGATTACTTTGTGTGCAGAAGTTGTTCAGTTTGATGTAGTCCCACTTGGTTTTTGTTCCGTTGTTCCTTTGCTTCTGGCGTAATGACCAGAAACTCACTGGCAAGACCAAAGCAAGGAGGGTTTCTCTGTATGTTGTGTTTGCAGTTCTATGATTTCAGGTCTCGTGTTTATATTCTTTATTCCATTTTGAGTTTTGTTTGTGGTATAATATAAAGTTTAATAACAGTTTTTGCACATGCATATCCAATTTCTTTTTTAGTACATTGTAATCATGTACCTTTTTATTTTATTTTTATTTATGCATTGTAACCATACATCTTAATGGAGTACAAGATGGTGCATACATCACTCATTTTAGCTCTTTCCCATTTCCCACAATTTAACAAAAATAATCATGAGAGTAATCTAGCATCTTAGCTATTAGAAAAAAATATATATGAACAGTGTGTGTGTGTGTGTGTGTGTGTGTGTGTGTGTGTGATACTAGGGGTTGAACCCAGAGGCATTCTATTTCTGAGCTAACTCCCAAGGCCTTTTTAATTTGTTTGTTTGTTTGTTTGTTTGTTTGTTTAAAACAGAGTCTCTCTAGGTTGCTGAGAGTTTTGATACTTCCAAGGCTGTCCTTCAACCTGTAATTCTCCTAACTATGAATCCCAAATATGGGGATTACAGGTGTGCACCACTATGCCCAACTAAAAAATATCTTGATAGAGCTTTCCCTAAATTAAACATAAAGTCTAAAACAGCTAGCATTGAACTGGAATCACTAAACAAAGAGGGTATCATCCCCTTCCAAGGTCACCTCCGTCACATGATGTCACCTATTAACCAAGGGTAAGGTGGCCATGGGTGTCATATGGAAAATTAGCAGAATTACATGACTCAGGAAGATCTTTGGCATTGGCCAGTGGCTCGTGGTGTTTGTAGCAAAGGAACACCTGATATGTCTGTTCAAGTCTTACTTCATCAATGAAAAGAGTAAAGCTTTGGGAGTTTTTAATGAAAATCTGACAAATCACTAGAACAGGTATCATGGCTTCTACATCATTCCCACACAGAAGCCACGTTGCCTAGACCTAACTTGCTTCACCAATGAATAATATACTCTGACTACCTTCCTCCCATACTTTTGTAAAGGAGCTCAAAGTCACTGACCAGGGTGATGGGACAACAGGGACAGTGAAAGATCAGATACTTCAGAGATAGTAGACCCTGGATATGGGCTGACAATAACTGCTGCAGATACAAATTGCCAATTTAAACCACCAGTTCGGAGAGGGCATAGGGTTGAAAATGTTTTCCTCAGTCCACAAGCTATCTTTCCATTCTGTTGGTTGTTCCCTTTGTGATCAGAAGCTTTTTAGTTCAATGTAATCTGACTTGGTAATTTGTTCCATTGCTCCTCTTCTGGTGCTGTACTCAAAAACTCCTTGGCGAGACCAAAGTCAAGGAGAGTTTTCCCGATATTGTATTTGAGGAGTTTAATTATTTCAGGTCTCATGTCAAAATAATTATTTTATTTTATATGTGGCATAAAATAAGCCTCTAATTTTAGCTCTGGCATGTGGATACCTAGTTTTCTCATCACTATTTATTAAGGAAATTTATGAGAGTAGCCCAGAATTCTAGAAAATCTTTATTGCAGCTTTCCCATAAATTGAACATAAAATTAGTAATAGATAACCCTCAAATATAATCCCTAAACAAAATGGGGATGATCTCCTAAGGTCATCTGTGCCATGTAGTGGTACCTATTGGACAAGGACAAGATGGCCATGGGTACCAAGATGGAAAGTAACCACAGTTGTGTGACTCAGAGAGACCTTTGTCACTGAGCAGTGGATCATGGTGTCTATAGGAAGGAGATACCCGAGAGGTCTGTGCAAGTCTTAATCTGTAGAAAAACTCTGGGTCTTGTGAATATAAATCTGACAAACTACTACAACAAGCAATCATGGCTCTTCCACCATTCCCACACTGAGGCCACTTTGCAGACCTAGAGCTCCTTGAATGGTCTGAAAATTTATTCATATTCCAACTTACTACTATACTAACTGGTAAAAATAGCTAAAATATATCAGAGATAAAAGTAAGCTAATAAGCTCCAAGCCATGTGAGCATGTTTTAATGATCAGTATCTCTAGTGCCTATTTTATTTCCTAAAGAATTACATGTATAATAAATTTAATTATGTGCTTCTCTCACTTTAATTTTTTCTGCTAATGATTCTAGATGTCTTTAAATTTTCTAAACTCAATTCTGAGTTTTGTGGAGAAAAGAATAACACATATTTAGGGAAACTAACTTAGAGGCGGTTGTCCGTGTCCAGTCATTTTCAGATTTCTCTCTCCCAAGTCCTGGGAAAAATCCCCACGTTTAGCGCCAAACAAGGACTTGAAGGAATTTTATTTAATAAGGGAAAGGAATCACTGTAGAAAAAAATCTCTGCAGAACTACAACCGAAGCCTTTGCCCACCTTCCAAGAGCCCTGGTCCCAAGCGGATTTAGTGCCTGATTGAGCTGGTCCGTAGCAATTCAACTTTTAAAATTTTTTATTTTTATGTGGATCATATTGAAAATGACATACATTCAGACTATGCTTGGTGCCCTCTCCCCACCCCCTGCTTCCCTTTCCTTTCTCCCAGCAATGAGTGTTCAGATTGACCATGCTACATTCATACTTTTACACATATTTGGATGTAGCTTCTCCATTAATCAACCTCAGCCTTCTTCCTCTCCTACCCTTCCATTCTAGCTTTGCTGAGGTTTCCCCTCCATTATCTGGAGTCCCTCTGGTATTTCTATTGCTCCCTTAGTTTGGGCATATTAAAGAAAACATATGTCCCTTCTCTTTCTGTGCTTGGCTGATCTCACTTAACATAATGTTCTCCAGGTCTTTCCATCTTCTTGTAAATGACATGATTTTTTTATAGCTGAGTACAATTCCAATGTGTGTATTTCCCATAAATATGCAATCCATTCATCTGTTGATGGAGACCTAGGTTGGTTCCATATTTTGGCTATTACAAATTGTGCTTCTAGGAACATGGGTATGCATATGTTACTGTAGTTCTCTGATTTCAACCCCTTTGGAAAGATACCCAAGAGATATAGCTGGATCATATGATGGATCCATTCTCAGTTTTCTAAGTAATCTCCACACTGATATCCATAGTGGCTGAACTAGTTTGCACTCCCACCAACAGCATAAAAGAGTTCCTCTTTCCCCACGTCCTCGCCAGCATTTGTTGTTATTTGATTTCTTTATGCTTGCCACTCTGATTGGGGTTAGATGGAATCTCAGTGTAGTTTTGATTTGTATCTCCCTGATGGCTAATGATGTTGAACATCTTTTCATGTATCTATTGGCCATTTGTATCTCTTTTTTTGTGAAGTGTCTATTCAATTCTGTTATCTATTTTTGATTGGGTTATTTGATTTGCTAGTATAGAGTCTTTTGAGCTCTTTGTATATTCTGGATATTAGCCCTCTATCTGAGTGTTGGCTGGTGAAGATCTTCTCCCATTCTGTAGGCTTTCTCTTAGGTTCTTGATGGTTTCCTTTGATGAGCAGAAACTTTAGTTTGATGTCATTCCACTTGTTAATTCTTGCTTTAATTTCCTGAGCTTTGGAGGTCTTTTTAAGAAAGTTACTGCCTGTGCCTATATGTTGGAGTGTTGAGCCTATGCTCTCCTCTAATAACTTCACATTCGCTGGTCTAATTTCTAAGTCTTTGATCCATCTCGAGTTGATTCCTGTGCATGGTGAGAGGTAAGGATTTAGTTCCATCTTTCTACAAATGGATAGCCAGTTCTCCCAGCACCATTTGTTGAAAAGGCTGTCTTTTCTCCAGCATCTGAGTTTGGCTCCTTTGTCAAAGTCCAATTGACTATAGATGTGTGGGTTTGTTTCTGTATCTTCTATTCTGTTCCATTGGTCTGTGTGCCTGTTGTTGTGCCAGTACCATGCTGTTTTTACTACTATTGATCTATAATATAATTTGAAGTCAGGGATTGGTGATGCCTCCTGCATGATTCAGCTTTTAAAGATCCCTTTTAATTGAATTTCTAGGATTATCTTTAATTCCTTTTGAGCCAATTACTAATGACCTATTCAGGTGTTGCTTACATCATTTTGTTGTGTGGCGAATATTAGAAAGAGGCTGTCATGTAAAAACTGTTGAAACAACAAGCTGGGCATGATGGTGCACACTTGTAATTCCAGCATTTGGGAGGCTGAGACAGGAGGGTCTTGGTTCGCGGACAGCCTTGGGGCTACTTAGTGAGGCCCTTTGCAACTCAGTGAGACCTTGTTTCAAAATAAAGAATAAAATATAGGGCTGAGGGTATAATTTGGAGGTAGAATGCCCCTGGGTTCCATCTCCAGTACCACAAAAAAAGAAAGAAAAACTTTGGAAACAACATAAATAGCATATTTATTATCTTCAGTAAGCACAGCTAAATGGTGAATGTATATGCTTTGATGTAGTATAATATTACATAACAAGAATAAGTTACTTAAAATTTGTATGAACACAGTACTACTCAACAACATAAAAAATAGCATTCACCATTTTCGGGCTCTAGCCTCGGCCAGTCCAGGGGTCTTGAAGGATGCGTAGAGTTGGCGAAATTGAAGAATGAGAGACGCCGTGCTTAGTAGCAGGGGGAAGGCATCTCTGCCTGTGCCCTAAAATATTCTTTATTTATACATGAATCTGACAAATTACAGTAAGCCACATCATACATATTTTGCTTTTCATTTCGTTTTTTAAAAACCACATTACACATACATTGTTTTTTATATAGTTTTTCATTAACCTGAATTCCATGTAGCAGGCACACCTCGAAGCCACCTTTTTTTTCCTGTTTTTTGCTTTTTGTATGTTTTTACATGGAAATACTTGGTATTAACAACTTTTGACAAAACATGTCTTTAATACACCTGGATACAAACAACTTTTAGCAATACATGTTTTTAACATATCTAGATACATTTTGCACTTTATTTGGAACAAGTCAACCTGCCTCAATGAGCTCATATCCCAGTACCCGAAATTATCCAAATTAATGTCATACAAATCATTCTGGTTACCTAGCCACAAACATCAATTTTATTCTAATTATTAACCTAATAATGGAGCTCTGCGAAGCACGTTCAAATCTAAAGCTAAACCAAAAGTACAGAAAACAAGGGGCTTTTCCATTAAAAGGAACACAAAGATTTTAAAAGATCTTTAAGGGGCACAAAACATTTTACTTTTATATTTTATATTTTAAAATGCTAAATATACAATTTATTTTCTTAAATTCTTATAATCTTTGATCAAAAACACTAAAAGGGGGGGGCTCTGCCTAGCCGATTTCTCCATCACACATAATAAACTTTAACTAAACATATCCTTAACTACTAAATGCTAAACTTACTATTTTTACTTCTAAGATTAGCTGCTAATTTTATCTCTTATTTTTGACTACTAGGTATTCTATAACTTGTTTTGACCCAACCACCAAATTTATACTAAACTTATTCTATTTCTTTAACATACAATGCCTACATTTAATTTCCTATAATACCTATTAAGTTGTTTACCAAGAGAACTCTTTTGTCTTTAGTGAGCAGGCACCAAGAAGGTCCCCGCCTGCCCAGCCCTCTGTAGGAACAGCGGAGTCCTGACATCAAGCCATTTTCTAGTAATATTAACTCTGTGTTTTCCAATGATCATCGCTTCTTACAGGAAAGTGGAGGATGTCGGAGGTGGAAAAGTATTCTGATTAGTGCTAGCCCCTTGAGGGGGGTACTATAGTCGACCCCCTAGCTTCTAAGCAGTCATATGGAGGGCCTTGCACAGTAGGTATAATTTGCCTAAGTTAACTTTTTCCTTTCATAACTAAAACCTTAAGTGAGTCAGGTGTTGTAAGCAGAGGAGCAAAGAGTTCTTTTCTATGTAGCTTTTTGAAAGTTTTCTCATAGTCATATTCTTCTTAATGCTATTCCCAGCACAAATCTTAGGGCATTTTCCAATCATTTTCACATCAATTTTCAGATTATTATAAAACATCAATCCTCAATCAAAGCAATATTCAAATTTCATTAATATTATCATTATTATAACTAAAATCAAGAGGGATAATGGCTTCAGTTTTGCCAGAGTCTTCCAGCCCTGCGGAATTCTCTTCCCAGCTGCCACTCTGTCATACAGCAGGAATGGCGCCGCCTCTGCCACACCATTGTTTACTAGGAAATAAAGCCCCAACATATATACAAGGCCAAATGATATACAGAAGAGGCATCCTACCAAAATATCAATTCTAATGTTTTGTACTACTAGTATGTGAAATAAAAAATATTACAAAATTTTCAAAATGGCTTAATCAAACACCTAATTCTCAGTTATACATTTCACACAAAAGCATTTTGTTTCCTATTTGATAAAAAAGAAAAGTTCTTCACTTAATTAGGTATTAGAATATTTTGTAGATCTCTAAAACCAAAAAAAGAATGATAGCACTGTACAGTGTGAAGTAACTAACAAATGATATCTTAGAAGTCACAAGTTGTGTTCAACATTAATTTTTCATGCATTGTTAAAAATACCTTCAAGTGGTTAGCAAAACAGAAATTACATTAAGAGAAAATAAATTCTCCTCACTATGTTTCAACCTATTTTCTCTCAAAGGAACAACTACTCTCAGTTTATCTTATATTCTTACAGAGGTGTATAATTTAGACAATATCCAATTGAATATATTATTATATCCCATTTTAAAATACTATTACTTTGGAAGCCAGGTTTGGTGCATACCCTGTAATCCCAGTATTTGGGAGATTAAGACAGGAGGATTACAACTTTGAGAACAGCCTCAGAAATTTAGGAAGGCTCTCAGCAACTCAGTGAGACATTGTTTCAAAATAAAAAATAAAATAGTTCTGGGGTTGTGGATCAGAGTTAGAATATCAGTGGGTTCAATCCTCAGGGCCACACACACACACACACACACACACACACACACACTATATATATATATATATATATATATATATATATATATATATATATATATATATAATTTTGTGTATATATAGTATTAGATATATAGCATTATTTTGCAACATTCTTTAAATTTATTCTATATTCACTTTAGATATAATTACATATCAACAGAGTTTTAACTCGTTCGTTTTTTCCCCAAGTTTAATAAAACTCCCCTGGTTGTACTGATGTTTGTGAATATTCTCGATAAATAAGAAAATGACCCCCTTTTCAGGTATTTAGGTATGTTTTTTAAAATAACACTAAAATCCAAAATATATTTGTATGTCTTGCATGAGCAACAATATCTGCAAGTTTGGGTTGAGAAGTGAACTTCTTGGGTCAAAGGGTGAATACATAAGTAATTTTGTTAGAATTTGCCAAATCGCTTTTCTGTGTTTTACTATCAGAAGTGGTGATAGTTTAAAAAAAAAGCCATCTAACATGCATGAGAATATCATTCCCTTCCTGAAAAATGACAGGATAGAAAACAGCCCCCTGAGCTGGCTGGGCTTCCTATGAGCTGTGTATCAGTTCAGGAGGGTCTCCAGTTCTGTCATATGAGAGAACACCTTTCTATGATTCTGATTTTTGTAGTACATACAGGAAAGCAAAACACACATTTTTTTCAAATATACTCACTGAAAGTCTCAATATAATGGATATTTTCTTAATGTCTGAGTCTTTTATTGAGAGCATGCCAACATTCAGCAAGACGTCCATCTCTAAGAATCAGCACACATGGGCTGAAAATGGCATAACCAATGGTCATAAATTCTTGAACAACTATTCCTGTAGGATTATACCATAAGAAGAAAGTTAAAAATACAGAAATAAAACAATCTGCCCAATAAAAGAAAAGAAAGCAGATCATCAGAAGGAGAACGCTTTGAGCAGCTTTTAGTTCGGGAGGTGTTTTGCAGAGGAGCCTGGATTTCTGAAGGTAGAGAACTTGCTGGTGGTGCTTGTGGAGGAGAAATACTATGTAGCCGCTGGCCCCACCCATGACACCCTGAAACAGGGCATCTCGTAGGATCATAAGTGCAAGGAAAATCCATCTGAGTATCCAGCTTTCCGGCACAAAATAACAGTAGCTGTCACTTTTACTAATTAGTGATGTGTTCATACTGTTCATATGTTTTATGTAAAACAGTAAGTTCATGCTTAACAAGGAATTGAGTATCCAAAAAAAGAGAAACAGGGAAAGGATGTGCCATGCTGACTTCAGCTTGATCCTTCTCCACCTGGAGACTCTGGGACTGATGGTAATGGCCTGGACCACTGTGAGGAGACAAGTGGTGCAGATTGAGAGGCCTCGGGCCACCCTCTCCAGGTAAATAATAATTTTACAGCCTACATCATCTAGAAAATTTTTCAAACCAAAAGCTCCTATTATCTTTTGCATTGCTCTGGAAAGAAGTATCATTATATTTGTAAAGACCAAATGGATCAGAGTAAGGTGTATAGATGTCTTCTCAATACACATGTAATTCACAAAAACAAAGATGTTCCCCGCAATGCCAAGTCCTCTTATAAAGATGAAGATTTGTCCACTGACTAGGCTCAAGACCATATTTTACTTGGTAGGCAGAAAAACTTGGGTCCGGCAAAATCCTTTTTGAAAAAGCATCAGTAATGCTGATATAATTCTACAAAATGTATTTCACATCATAGCAATTTCTGGAGCATAAGGCATAGTTATATGCGATGAAGCAGATTTTTGTCCAAAGGCTATTTTCTTTTTCTGTGGTGCTCTTTATGGATCATTCTATGAAGTCTCAAAAGCCAGTTTCAGGACTAGTATTCAAAAATCAAAAAGTTCATCCCAGATTTCATTAGCATCTTATAATAGCAAAACCAATCTACTTGTTCAGATGCATATATACCACACCTCTGTTAAACCTCAGCAGAGCTGCTTTAAATCCCAAGTATCCCCAACTGGCATTTCTCCATGTGTTTTCTACTTTGTTTTATCATAATCCCATCTCTCAATTCCAAAGTCTGGGGCTTGTCCACCTGTCTCCTACATGGTGAAAACACAGATACCTAAAATCTTGTTTCAACTTCTTTAACATACCAAATTTAACTACATTTCTCTTTCTGCAATGTCTCTTTTATTGAATATGTCTTTGTATTTCCATTTTTGTTAGTATAACAATTTTCAGATTTGCTTTTTGCTTTCAATTTTATGCCTTTTATGGTTATACCTTAATATTTATGTTCTAGAGCCCCAACTGAATCTGATTTCACTGGTTTTTTTAATCCTCAAACCAAGTCACACAGCATAAATTTTACAGATTGGACCCAACAGTTAGAACTTAATCACCCAAACATACACAGAACCAAATCTCCGTTCTGAAATAAAGAATAACTGGATGCAGCTGGGGAGGGTGCCGTGGAAGAACCACGGTGTGACACTCCATGAAGGTCTTTAGGAGAGGCCCGAGTTTGAGTGACCTTGAGGTCTCTAAGAGAACCCCTGGTTCAGTTCCAAATGTGGTGATTTTAATCAAGATGAATTAGATTAAGTGAATTAATTAGAACTTGGGCTTCTTATAAGGACAATTTATGAATTTGGATCTTAAATGATGTCTCATTTAGCAAAGCAAATTTGCCCATCATTTTTATAAAGAGAAATTACTGACAGAAGGGATAAGGATGATGGCATTTTACAGCTGCTACAGAATTTTGGGAGAGACAGTGATCATGGTTCACTTTGCAGGCTGCTTTTTTCTGTTGTTCTTCCCATCTTCCTTAACAGGAGGACCATTTAAATGTTTATCCATCCAGGCTGATTTTCATATTTCAGGACTGGATATGATGTTTCTCTTTCACACTTAAGTTCTCAAATTTTATTTCTGACTTAGTAATTTTTCTCACATGATGGGAAGTTTCTCCAGAATAAAACAAACTAAAATGTTGGAGCCAATCCATGGAATTTGCACAGTTTATGTACACTTGGGATGCATTTCTGTTAGCCTCCCCACTCAATACTAAGGGGGGGATTGTCCATATAAGACTAAGAGATTGCTTTGGATTCCCCTGTGCTACAAGTTTCTGACAGCATCTCATACGTAAATCCAGGCTTGAACTCAGATATTAAACAGGGAGCCTATGACTCTAGAACATCAGTCACTGCCTTTGAAGCCTCCCCTGGAAAATAGGAAATTCTTCTCTGTCCCACTGCATCATAGAAAGCAGTGCATCATTCCAAACGTCTAGCACATCATTAAGTGTGCTGCCAGATGTTATGGAAAGCATAGCACCAGTAATGAATGAGTCAAATGAAAGGTAGTTAAGTATTTACTCAGAGATTGAAATATGTTTTAAAAAATGACTACACTCTGTATATCTCTGTGTCCTGGTGGATTTATTAGACCCTGTTCTGTTTATTATTGTAGTGTTTTGTCTAAGGTTCTTCATTTTTCCAGCTATCTCTTCTTTTCCCCAAATTAAAGCACTCTGAATTATGTTTGTGACCAATTTCTGAGTCATCTAGTAAGTGATTTCTCTTTCTTTCTGAATGAAATGAGGAGAGAGGAGTGGATAATCTCCTACATTATCCAGGAAAATGTTGAAGGAAACTATTTTATAACACAGGCTTTGTATTAGTATAGACGTATAATGCCCCACAGCTTAGATAGGTGAGTGCATTCACTGGGCTCAGTTTTCTCAACTACAAAATTAGATTATTGCTTCGTGCTACAAAATACTAGGATAAATTAAAGGGAATTATTTCATATTATATTAATTAAAAGCCTGGGAAGTTAAAAACAGAAATTTCTGGAGGAGCAAACTTAACTTTTAACTTTAACAATTCTTAATAGTTATCCCTAATAAACAAGCATATAAGGATTAAACTTGACATGCATATTTGGTGAAATATTATATATTACAATAGAGAGAGTTTTAGTATGGTTGCAGAAAGAAAACCTGAAAACTACACAGACATGTACTTTTGTAATTAGCAGCAAAATGGAAAGAAAAGACAAAGGTGGACAATCCTGAAAAACATCAAAAACAAATTGTGCCAAACCTGTAAGTATTAATGATGCTAGGAGTCACAATGCCAGTGAAACTGGAGACTAAGGGAACAGAATTTTTTTTTAAGAAATGTGAAAACTCTCTATTTGTTTTTGATTCCTTGAAGAAAACAAGGAGACAAGTTAATCAAAACTCCACCCCTGGAGCTCTGTGCTGGTATCAGATCCAGAGCACAGAGACAGAGATGCCCAAACACTTTTGGAAGGAACATCTTCTGGAAGTGGTCCCCTTTATCTTTCCTTCCTTGGGTTCTTTCTTTTCAAAGATTAGAAGGAAAGTTAGGGTCCTAAGGCTCAAACTTTTTTGTTTGGTCAAAGAGATAAGTTGTGCTTTTGCGGAAATTTTACATTATTCCTATGGATAAATTCGAATAGATTAGTCTACTCACCTGAGTAACAGTGGCCCTAGGTCATCCTGGCCAGATGAGGATTCCTAGGTAATGTCAGTACCATCTGGTTTTGTAGAGCTCTTGGCTACCAAAAACTACCACTAAGGATTCAGTTTTCACAGTTGTTATTCTGTCAGGAAGAAGGAAACTCTCTGCTGAATCTTAATCCCTGAAGTACAACTTTCCCTATTACATCACAATTACTACTTTTCTTGGCTCTGAAGTTATCTTCCTTAATTATGGTGCAATTATTTTAATAGAAGTATGTGCAGTGAGAAAGTGAGCATCCAGGCAAGTTTCTGTATCTTGATTTCCTTAGTTCTCTGTCCCTCTCATCACCTTCCCAAAGTCCCCAGTTGTGCACCAACATTGAGGGAAACTTCTGATACACAGGACGAGTCACTTCCCTTCTCAAGTTCTGATTCATACACAGGAATATCATCAATGATATTCATCAGAGCACCAAGCACTAGGGACTCTGCTTTCTGAGCTTTCTGAGCACGTCCCAGTCGTGAACTTGGTCAGACAGGAGTCACCCTGGTATACCTACATACATTGCAGTTCAAAGTTTATTTAAAATGTGGTCATTTTAGCCAGGTGTGGTGGCTCATGCTTGCAATCCCAGCATTTGGGAGGCTGAGACCAGAGGATCATAGTTCGCGGACAGCCTCAGCTACTTAGTGAGGCCCTCCGCAACTTAGTGAGACTCTGTTTCAAAATAAAGAATAAAAAAATAGGGCAGAGGATGTAGCTCAAAGGTCAAATGCCCCTGGTTCCATCCCCAGACCCGCAAAAAAAAATGTGGTCATTTTATTATTTATTTAATATCAAATTAAACTTAAAATGAACATAAATCAAATCCTCCACTTCTACACACTAATTCTGCAATGCAGAGCTTCAAGGACACTGGAATAATTTTTATATATCTAAGTATGATCCTTCCAACCATTATTTGTTATTCTACCAAAAACCTTCCTAGTATACTTGCAAAGAATGTGAATAAATGTGGGTATATAGCTGAGCTCAGGGATTAGGACAGCACCATTTTCTAGAAACAAGAGGGGCCCTGGGCTTCACTGGGATGCAGGATACCCATTCTTTATTGCTCTGGTTTCCTGGTTGATTCTATCCTCATTGCCCAGAGATGCACCTGGCACCAAGTAGAGACTAAAGTCCTCCTGCCATAAAAGAAAGAGTTGTCCTTTCAAGATATTTGATTTCCATTTTCTGATTTTGAATGGAGAAATGCAGGATACAACATGATTGTATGAATTTCATATATTTTTATTAAACATTTATCAGGCATGGGTTTGAAAGTATTTCTCTTATCCCACAGGCTGCATCTTCATTGTGTTGTTTCCTTTGTGAGTAGAAGCTTTTCAGTTTGATGTAATCCCACTTGGTATTTGTTACATTTCCTTTCTGCTTCTGGTGCAACATCCAGAAACTCATGGGAAAGAACAAAGTCAAAGAGTGTTTCATGTATATTGTGTTTGAGGAGTTGAGTGGTTTTTAAGCTTATGTCTAAATCTTTGTTCTGTTTTGAGTTAGGTTTGTGTGTGGGGGGGTATAAAATAAAGACTTAATATTAATTTTTGCATGTGAATATCCAATTTTAACACAACTTATTAAATAAATTAATAAGCACAATTACCCCTTTAAAAATTCTTTATTGCAGCTTTCCCACACATTAAACATCAAATTAGAAATAGCAACGATCACCTGTGCCATGTGGTAGCATCTACTTACCAAAAGGCAAAGTGGTCATGGTTATCATAATGGACAATGGTCAGAACTGAGAAACTTAGATTTTTTTTTTTTTTGCATTGACCAGTGGGTCATGGTGTCTGTAGAAAGGAAATATCTGAAATTTCTGTATAAGTCCCACTTGATCTGTAGAAGGAGTAAATCACTGGGTCTTATGAATAGAAATCTGACTTGAATCACTAGAACAGATGTCATGGCTCCTCCATCATTGCTACACTGGAGCCACTTTGTAGAGCTCCTTTAGTGATGGAGAATGTAGTTAGTTCCTCAGGATGAGTCTTTCCGAACCATGAAAAATGTACCCTGATAATCTTTTTTCCACGCTTCCCCACAAAAACCAGCACCATCCAAGGCAACAGGGTATTAAAAAAGATGAACGTCAGACACTTTGGAGATACTGGACACTGGATATGGACTGACAATAACTGGCACGTTTGCAAAGTGTCACTGTGAACCACCAACCAGAGGAGGGGTTGAGCAGGCTTGATGATGATGGGGTTTAGCCTCAGGCACAAGATGTTATATGTGAAATTCACTATGATTTGAAAATCATGGTTGATTTGTCAGTAATGGAGTTTTTCTGATTGCAGTCAATATTTTTCTGTTTTAATTTTTAACAACTTAATGGTGATTGGCCTAAATATAAATATTGCTGAGTTGATTTCTTATAGCTGCACAATTCACAATTGCCAAACTAGTGAACCATCCAAGATGTCCATCAACAGATGAATGGATTACAAAACTATGAAATATATGCACAATGGAATTTTGCTCAGCCATAAAGAATAAAATTATATCATTTAAAGGGAAATGGATAGAACTGAAGAATATTGTGCTAAGTGAGACTAGTCAGTCAGAAAAAATAAAAAATAGGATGCTTTACAATTATATTAGTATATTCTTAATATGCAGAATCTAGAGAGATAAAGGGTCATAGGAGGAACTCTAAATAAGGAATGAGAAACCACAGATGAGCAAATAAGGTGATCCACCTGAGGGGATAGGAGGGAGAAGAAGGAAATTCCCTAATGAACATGATGTATATTCACAAACATATTAATCAGTAAGCCAAACATGATAAGGAGGGAGAGAGGTGGTAAAAGGCTAAATGAGTGATGTATAGATTTATGCCTCTACCATCTTATACTCTGTTAAGATGTATGACTACAATGCACCATTTTTATTTATTTATTTATTTATTTTTATTTATTTATTTATTTTTTTGTGGTACTGGGAGTGGAACCCAGAGACTTTCTACCTTCCGGCTATACTCCCAGACCTATTTTATGTTTTATTTGGAAACAATGCACCATTTTTTAAAAATCTTATAGGTTTTTTAAATTAGGAGATTTATATATTCAACCAAATTTAGGGAGTTTATGGCCATCTTTATTTTAAATATTATGTCAGCTTTCAAAGATAAAATAGATGCAGATGTCACCTTGCTACTTGTATTGGTGAAAAGATAACTAGAGCCGGGCGTGGTGGCGCACGCTTGTAATCCCCGTGCTTGGGAGGAGGAGACAGGAGGATCGCTCTGGTTTGAAGCCAGCCTCACTGGCTTAAGAGACCCTGTTTCCAAATAAAAATATAAAATAGGTCTGGGAGTGTAGCCCAAAGGTAGAAGGGTTTCCAGGAACCCTAGTACCACAAAAAAGATAATTAGAAATATGTGAGAGATTGTTAGTTCTTGTGCTACCAACCATGTCAGTGTGTTCTAATGATCAGTATTTCCAGTGCCTGTTTTTAATATCCTTATCCATTAGATGTATAAAGGTTTTAATCATATGCTTTCCCAGTTGTAATTATTTTCTGCTAGATTCCAGATGTCTTAAATTTTCTAAACCTAATTTAAACTTTTAGAGGGGAATGTAATAACACTTATTTAAGGGAAATAATTTTCAGGTAAACCTTAACTGATTTTTGTGGACAGTCAAAATGCATGTGCATCTGTATTCAACCTGATACTTTGTATATTTCAATTCTCACTCACCTCTTTTTCATGATACAACATCAAAATGTCATCCCTAATTGCATTTCCAGGATTCACATTTCTTCCTTTTCAATCAGTTACCAATGATCTATTCTGGAATTGCTAACTTTGGATTGCTCTCTATGCCAGATACTAGAAAGAGGGTATCACAGAAAACTATGAAGCTAAGGTAAATAGTAAAATCCCTGTATTCAGGCAAACCACAGTTTCATGAAAAACATTGAATCCAGAACATACTAGAATTTATCACAATAAAAATGAAAAGTCCCTTACTATCGTGGACATATACAATCAAAGTCCAAAGGATGACATATACTATTTCTAGGAGAAAAATAAGAGACCCAAATATGTACAAGGCCATAATAGAGATACAGAGGAGGTATCCTTCCAAATGATTTACAAATCTTTCTAGATGAATCCTAATATTTCACACTACAAATATGTGGAAAAAGTAAAATAACATCACACATTTTTCAAAATGGTTGATTAAAACTTTATTGACAGAAACATGCATTCTACAAAATGTATCTTTATTTCCATCTAAGAAAAAGAAAAGGCAACTCCACTTAGTAACTAAAATATTTTGCGAGTCTGTAACTGCAAAGACTGACAGCATTTCCAGAGATCCCTAAAATCACCTTGAATTGATTGATAATTTTGAATTGCTTTGAAGAAGCAAAAGATGACCACTTGACCAGATCTTTAGGTTTGTATAAATACAACACTGAGATTTAAAATATTTTAATACTGTATATATGTCTTACATGAGCAAGTATATCTGCAGGATTGGGTTCCAGTATATATGAAAGATTGAACTTCCTGGATCAAAGGGTGAATACATAAAGAATTTTAATAAAACTTGCCAAGTTGCTTTTATACATTTTACTTTCAGAAGTGACAATAGGGAAAGTATCATCTAAAATGCATGAAAATATCAGCCCCTTCCTGAAGGGCAGCAGGATGGAGAAAGAGGAGTTGGCTGAGCCCCTCTGCCTTCCTGTAAGCTGTGTGTGAATTTAAGAAAGTTTCCAATTCTGTATCGGTAGAAGACATGTCTCTCTGATTCATCTACTCCTGTTGGTTTTATAGTGTACACACTACACAAAACTAATAGTTATTTTATTGTTACTTCCTGAAAGGATCGATGAAAGAGACATTTGTTTCAATGTCTTTCTCTCTTATTGATACCCCAAAATTCAGCCAGACGCCCATCTCTGATAATCACCACAAACGGGCTGAGAATTGCATAACCAAGGGTCATAAAGTCTTGAATGTTTTTTGGTAAGGAATCCTTCTCCAAGGAGAAAGCTAAGTATAAAGAAATAAAGCAATCTGCCCAGTAAACAAAAAGAAAACAGAGCATCAGAAGTAGAACACTTTGAGCTGCTTTCATCTCAGGGGGAGTTTTGCAGAGAAGCCTGGAGTTCTGAAGGTAGAGAACTTGCTGGTGGTGCTTGTAGAGGAGAAATACCATGTAGCCGCTGGCCCCGCCCATGATACTCTGAAACAGGGCATCTCGCAGGACCATGAGGGCGAGGAAAATCCATCTGACTATCCAACTTTCTGGTACAAAATAACAGTAGTTGTTACCTTTAATAGTTTGTGATGTGTTCATTGTGCCGGCATTTTTTATGTAAAGTGGTAAGTTCATGCTTATCAAAGAATTGAGTATCCAAAAGTAGAGGAACAAGGGAAGGATGTGCCATACAGATCTTGGCTTGAGTTTCTGCCACCTGGAAGCTCTGGGACTGATGGTGATGGCCTGGACCACTGTGAGGAGGCAGGTGGTGCAGACTGAGAGGCCCCGGGCCACCCTCTCCAGATAAACAACAACCTTACAGCCTGTATTACCTAGAAAGTTTGTCAAACCCAAAACTACTATTATCCTTGCCATTCCTTTGAAAAGAAGCATTATAATGTTTGCAAAAGCCAAATGGATGAGAATGAGGTGTGTAGATTTCTTCTCAAAACATCTAAAAATGCAAACATAATTCACCAAAAGAAAGTAGTTCCCTGCAATGCCAAGTCCTATTAGCAAGACGTAAACTGTTCCTTTGACCAGGCTCAAAACCATTTCTTATTTGTCAGGCAGGAAAAATAATGAAATCTTTATTTTTAAAATAAGCACCACTAACGATAATATGCACCTGCAAAAAATATACAATATAATAGCAATTTTCTATTCTGTAAGAGATAATCATGATATGCATAATGGAGCATTCTTTGTCCAAAGAACTATAATATTGTGCCACTTTGGGGGGGGGGTCATTCTTTGTAAACTATAATGCCGTCTTGAGACAGAGTATTAAAAAATCTAAAATTTCAACAAAGGTTGTGTGGGGGCATACTGAAAATTGAACCCAGAAGCATTCTACAACCCTAGCCCTTTTTGTTTTTTGTTTTGAAACAGTCTCACTATATAGCTGAGGGTCTCACTATGTTGCTAAGGCTGTCCTTGAACCTGCAATCTTCCTATCTCAGCCTCCCAAATTATTGAAATTACAGGCATGCCTTATCTTGCCTGGATTGTTTTGATAACCAACATATGTTCGACCTTAGCTGGGCTGCACTGAACCCCAATTACATTTAACTAGCATCTCTTCCTGAGTTTTTATTTAATTCTATCATATTCCCATTATCTCATTACAAAAGCCCTTGGCTAAGGATTATCCTGTCTTCGTTCCCCACAGTCCACATTCAGAACCTTATAAAATTCTGTTGCTTCAACTTCTTTAACATATGAAAAATACTTCCATATTTCAAACTCTATAGTGTCTCCTATTTTATGGAATATTTCTGTATATAACTCACTTTGATGAGCATAAGAATTTCCAGGGGTTTTTTTTTTTGCTTTCAAATTTTATTTCTTTGATAATAATACCTTAATATTTCTGTAGTCTAAACTCCTAAATGAATCTGTGAGTTCACTACTTCTGAATATTCAGTGATTTTGTGGTCCTCAATATCAAGTTGCACTGCATAACTTTTCCACAGTTAAGTTAACCAACCAAAGACACCAAGGATAAGGACTCTTGTCTGAAAAATTCGATGATGTATGAGGTGCAGTATGGAAAACAGTATGAAGAATCCTCAGAAGAATAGGAACAAATCTACCATTCCATCTAGCAATACCACTTCTGGATATCTACCCAAAAGAAAGGAAACCAAACTACCAAACTAATGCGTGTGTATCTATGTTCATAGCTGCACAATTCACCATTGCCAAACTATGGAACCAGCCAAGATGTCCATCTAAAGATGAATGAATTACAAAACTGTGGGATATATATATATATATATATATATATATATATATATATATATACAATGAAATTTTACTCAGCTATAAAAAATACAATTGCGGTATTTTCAGGGAAATAGATGGATCTTGAGGATATTATGCTAAGTGAGATTAGTCAGTCACAAAAAGTAAGGAATTGGATGCTTTCCCTAATATGTGAAAGCTAGGGTGAAAAGGGTCATAGGAGGAACTCCAGGTGAAAAAGGAGATCCTATAGAGAAGCAAATAAGGCAATCTAACTGTGGGGATGGGAGGGGGGAGATGGAAACTCTTCAAAGCACATGATGTACTTATTCATATCGAAGTCAGCCACTAAACCAAGCATGGGAGGGAGGAATGGGGAGTGATTTCGGGACTGGGTGGGGGCTGGCTGGATGATATGTGCATTTATGTCTATACAAGTTTTTTACTCCATTATGATGTATAAATACAGTGCACTAATAAAAATATTTTAAAATTCAATGCTAAATTACCAAAGGCAGATAGTAATGGGCATTGTCTACCGTTAAATAGTTTCTCCCTACTGAAGTTGGGCAATATAATTCCATACACCATGTTTGGCGATCATTTAAAATCATATTGCCACCATTGATGTAAAGGGCATTCACAACCCAAATCTAACAATCATAATTATCATAAAAGATTATTTTGTCAATTCAGCTTTTATGATACATCTAACTTTTTTAAGGTGAAATATCTTTGACAATAAAACATTTAAAAACTCTCAAAAAAAGTCTTTGTCAGCCCTAGATATGGTGATGTTTATCAAAGGGGTTAGGGTAGGATGATTAAGGATGTGTTATGTGCTGTCATGAGATGAGAGCTGCCTATGAATTAGGAATCCCCAGTAATTGCTTCTTATAGCAGTATAGTTTGGGGCAATTATAGGATGAAAAGAAATCACTGACAGAAAGGTTCATGGTGGTACTTGACAGCCACTGCAGAACCTGAGACAGTGATTCCAGGTGACTCTGTAACCTCTGGTACCTGCACTTTTTCCTCAACCTGGTCAAAAATAGGGCTTCTTTAATTGTCCTCAATCTATGCTGTCTTTGCACCAGCCTACATAGGATGTAACCTTTTTACTTCAAAGGACTCTAATCTCATATCTCACCCAAGAACTTATGTCAAACTACAGTCAGTTTCACCAGCATGAAAGAAACCAGAATATTTGACACAATCTCCAGAATTTGCATATATTTTGTATACTTGGAATATAATTCAACCAGCCTTTTTCTTCTCATTTCTACTAATCATTAAAATATTGCCATAGATTTCTCTGTGCTGAAGGTCTAATGAAAGGTGAAATACAGAAACACAGGCTTATGCCCAGGTTTGGTACCAGGGAGTCCATGGCTCAAGGAAAGCCAGTTACTGTCCTTCAAACTCTGTTTCCCTCCCTGACAAACAGGCAGAGTAAAGTTTGTACCAATAAAGAAAGATGAATGAAGGCTTCAAAGTCAAACAGGTAACAGGTCTAGGATAAAAATGAATTGCACACTTAATCAGAAATTGAGTCTGGCCGGGCGTGGTGGCGCACGTTTGTAATCCCCGCGCTTGGGAGGCAGAGACAGAAGGATTGCACAGATCCGAAGCCAGCCCCACGCGCTGGCTTAGGAGACCATTTCCAAATAAAAATGTAAAAATAGTTCTGGGAGTGTAGCCCGAAGGTAGAAGGGCTTCCAGGAACCCCAGTACCACCAAAAAAGAAGAAAGAAAGGAAAGAAAGAAAGAAAAAGAAAGAAAGAAAGAAAGAAAGAAAGAAGGAAAGAAAGAAAGAAAGAAAGAAAGAAAGAAAGAAAGAAAGAAAGAAAGAAAGAAAGAAATTGAGTCTGTTAGAAATAACTGGGCTCACCACATCTCAATGCCCTAAGAGATTTATTGGATCTTTTCTTGTTTGTTATATTTTATATTTTCCGGGATTCTAATTTTCTATCCTTCACTTACCTCTCAATGTTCCAAAGCTCTGAGTCACATTTGAGATCCACTCTGAGACACCTAATAATTCATTTCTCTTTCATTCTGTCAAAGGAAACAGAGAATATGAGAGGAGGGACAGGCAAGTATGACCCCAGATTTCTTTTTTATTTATGGTGGTATTGGGGTTCCTGGAAGCCCTTCTACCTCTGGGCTACACTCCCAGCCCTATTTTATACTTTTTTATTTGGAAACAAGGTCTCTTGAGCCAGCGAAGCTGGCTTCGAACCTGCGTGATCCTCCTGTCTCCGCCTCCCAAGCGTGGGGATTACAAGCGTGCGCCACCACGCCTGGCAACCCCAGATTTCTTTTGGAAGAGTATAGTAAATTCTTTTTGTGTGTGGTACTGGGGTTCCTGGAAGCCCTTCTACCTCTGGGCTACCTATTTTATATTTTTATTTGGAAACAGCGCAGCTGACTTCGAACCTGCGCGATCCTTCTGTCGCCACCTCCCAGGCACAGGGATTACAAGCGTGCACCACCACACCCGGCTAGTATAGTAAATTTTAAAGACAGGCTTTGCACTCAGAATGATGCCTCATCTGGACCTAACTCCTAGAAGCTCGGATTGGTACATAATCCATCTTAGGCCCAGTTTTCTCAACTGAAATATGAGATTAGTGCTCCTCACTCTATAACACTGGGATAAATGTATAGTATACTGCCTCAAATCCTAATGACAGAGTGACCAAAACACAGTGAGAAGTCTCAAAAGAGAAACCATGATTTCAAATAGTAATTGTTGTTAATACTTTCCACATCAAACCAGCACATAATTAATGAGGTTGACTTACACATATGGAACAATATTAGCTGTTAGGATCAGGACCGTTTAAAGATGGGTGCAAGAAAGAATGCCTTCAATTTAAACACAGAGCACTTAGATTTAGCAGTATAATAGAAAAGTATAAGAATACCCATTAGAAACATAGCAATGCACCAAAGATTAAGTGAAGAAATTTTATGAAAACTTAAAATGCTGTCAGAGGCATAATGCAAGACAATATGGAGGTAAAATAATGCTGAGTTCTTCCTTGAAATCTGAACGACCCTTCTGACTTTTTAATTTCTGGAAGAGAACAGAGTGAGAACCTTAAGCAGGGACCCACTCCAAAGCTCTCTGATAGCTGGGCGTGGTGGGACACGCTTGTAATCCCCGCGCTTGGGAGGCAGAGACAGGAGGATCGCACAGGTTCGAAGCCAGCCGGGCACGCTGGTTTAGGAGCCCCTGTTTCCAAATAAAAATGTAAAAATAGGTCTGGGAGTGTAGCCCGGAGGTAGAAGGGCTTCCAGGAACCCCAGTACCACCAAAACAAAACAAAACAAAGCTCTCTGACAACATTAGATCCTCAGCACAGTGACACAGATGCTCAAGTGTCTCTGGAAGGACATCTGCTGTAAAGGTTCCTTTGTATTTCTGGCGTCAGGCTTGTCCCTTTAGGTGGCAGAAGGTGATTAAGAATTCAAGGCTCACTGAATCTTTCATTAAATACTTTGTTTCATCAAAGAGATGCTAAGATTTGTGCTTCTGAGGATATTTTTACATAGTATATGAGTAAATCAGAGAGATGGAGCTACTCACCTGGATATCTGGAATAGTGAGGCTCCCAGCTCACCTCTGCAGCTTCTGGTCTTATAGAGTTCTCAGCTACCATAAACTACCACCAAGGACTCAGTTTTCACAGTTGTCATTCTGTCAGGAAGAAGAAAACCAACCCTCAGCTGAGTCTCAGTCCCTGAAGAACAACTGTTCCTGTCCCTCTACAATTATGGTATTTGTTAGGCTCAGAAGTTATCTCATTTTTAATTATTGTATGCTTATTTTAATAGAAGGATGTGCAGTGAGAAAGTTAACAATGGGGCAAGTTTCTGTATTTTGTTTCAAACATTTTCTGTCCCTCTCATCACCTTTTCAAAGTCCACATCTGTGAACCAGCATCAGGACAGCTTCTGTGACACAGAACAAGTCACTTTCCCCCTCTCCCTCTCCCTCTCCCTCTCCCTCTCCCTCTCCCTCTCCCTCTCCCTCTCCCTCTCCCTCTCCCTCTCCCTCTCCCTCTCCCTCTCCCTCTCCCTCTCCCTCTCCCTCTCCCTCTCCCTCTCCTCTCTCTCTCTCTCTCTCTCTCTCTCTCTCTCTCCAATACTGGGGATGGAACCCAGGGCCATTCTACCTCCAAGCTATAGTCCCATCCCTATTTTGCAAAGGGCCTCACTAAGTAGTAGCTGAGGCTAGCTGCAAACCAGGATCCTCCTGTCTCAGAATCAAGTCTTTTTCATACAGAGAAATATCATCAATAATGACCAGCACTAGGGACTCTGATTTCTGATTGTTTCCCAGCCATAAACTCTGTCATACAGGAGTCTCCTTGTTGCACCTACACACATTGCAGTTCAAGGTCTTGACATTTTTCAAAAGAATGTCAATATTCCTTATTGTTTGTCCCTGTATATTAAAAATTGGTTTTAAAATATATATGATTCCCTCATGTCCCCTTTGAAAGCACCAACTTGCAGTACAAATCTTTAAGAACACTTGTATAATTCATCCATAACCAAGTATTGTCCTTCTATCCATTTGTTGTTGTTATATTGGGAACATTATTATTTTTTATTATTATTATTATTATTATTATTATTATTATTATTATTATTTTGGTGGTACTGGGGTTCCTGGAAACCCTTCTACCTCCAGGATACACTCCCAGGCCTATTTTTACATTTTGATTTGAAAACAGGGTCTCCTAAGCCAGCACGCGGCTGGCTTCGAACCCGCGCGATCCTCCTGTCTCTGCCTCCCAAGCGCAGGGAATTTAATAGAAAATTTTTGGTTTCAAGTTGTTTTCTTTCACAGTTTAGAATATGTTATTCCAGGCCCTTCTGGCTTTCATGACTTTTTTTGGAAAGTCTGGAGTGATTCCAATTGATTTGTCTCTGAATGTCACTTGGTTTTTGTTGTCTTTAAGATTCTCTCCTTGGCTTCTACATTGGTCAGTTTGACTATTATGTGACATGGTGAACCTTTTCTCTCGTCTTGTCTAAAGGGGATTCTAAAAGTTTTCTGTACCTGTGTATTGACCTTTGCTCTGTTTGGAAAATTTTCTAATATTACTTCTTTGAAAAGATTGTTGATACTCTTGGTTTTACCCTCTATTCTCTCTTCTATGCCAATTATTCTTAGGTTAGTTCTTTTAAAATGGGCCCTCATTTCTTCAATGTCCAATTCATGCTGTTGAATTAGGTTTTTTCTTTTTTTCTTCTTTCTTTCTTTCTTTCTTTTTTTTTTTTTTTTTTTTTTTGCAGGTGTTGAGGTGAAAACCAGGAGCATTCCACCTGCGAGCTACACCCCTGCCCTATTTTTTATTCTTTATTTTGAAACAGGGTCTCACTAAGTTGCAGAGGACCTCACTAAGTAACTGAGGCTGTCTGCGAACTGTGATCCTCTGGTCTCAGCCTCCCAAATGCTGGGATTACAAGTGTGCGCCACCATGCCTGGCTTGAATTGTTTTTTCTAAGTTATATACTATATATTTGTTTTTGGAGTGATAATCTTCTAGGAGCGAGATTCTATTCTTCATGTGGTCTAATCAATTGTTTATAGTTTGAATTGATGTCTTATGTCCCAACCTTGTTTCATTTTCAGTTCAGCTTTCTTTCTGGTATAAAATAAAGGCTCAATATAATTTTTGCATATGGATATTAAAATTTTCAACAAAATTTATTAAAGAAATTTATGAGGGTAACTCAGGATCTTAGAATATTCTTTATTGTAGCTTTTTTATACATTCAACATCAAATTAGAAAAAGATAGCATTTAGCTGGAATTCCTAAGCACAGAGGAGATGATCTCCTTCCAAGGTCACTTGCGCCATGTGATAGCACCTATTTGCCAAGGGCACATTGGCCCTGGGTACCGTGTGGACAATGGTCAGAATTATGTGACTCAGGGAGATTTTCAGCATCATTCAGTTGATCCTGGTGTCTGTAGAAAGAAACCACCTGAGAGGCCTACACAGATCCTACTTGGTGTGTGGAAGGTAGAGAGCTCTGTATCTTGTGAGTGAAAACCTGACTTGAATAATGAGAACAGTTATCATGGATCCTCTATTATTCTCACAGTGGAGCCGCTTTGCGGATGCGGAACTCCTTGAGTAATGGGGGATGTAGTTCTTTAGGAGTAGTCTTCCTGTGCCATGAAAAATATACTTGATAACCTTTCTTTCCCACTTCCCCACAAGGACCTTCAGTGATGGCCAGGGCGACAGGGCATGGGGGACAGTGAACAATCAGAAAAATCAGAAGTAGTCACTGGTTATGGACTGACGATAACTGCAGCATATGCAAAGTATCCCTGTGAACCACCAGCTGGAGGAGCAATTGAGTAGGTCTGATGATCATAGAGTTTGGTCTCAGGTGCAGGACTCCTCCATGGAAATCCACTGTCACTTAGGAATCACTGTCGGCTTGCCAGCAATGGACTCTAACTGGCTGCTTCCAAGAATGTTCTGAATGAGATAGGCAGACTCAGAAAGTCAGGGGTCCATATGTTTTCTCTCCCATGTGAAAGGTAGAGAAAATATAGAAAATAAAAGGGACTTTGGATAAATGACAGAGACCAGTAGAACAGTGGAAGAGAATTATGGGAGGAAGGCAGAAAGGAAATAGGGAGGACTGAGGGAAAAATTATAATAATGCTTTGGCAATATATAAAGTTATTACTATTGATTTTGCTGGCATGCGCAGGGAGAGAGGTGGATGAGGGAGCAGAGTTGTATGTGGAGAGAAGTACACCAAGAGCAGTTTACAGTTACAGGTAAGTTTATATCACACCAACCCTTGCTATGATACATAATTGCAATGCACTACTGTGTAAAAAAAATCTTGGGTAATAGCTTGGAGGTAGAATGTTCCTAAGTTTAATTCCGAGAGAGAGAGAGAGAGAGAGAGAGAGAGAGAGAGAGAGGAATGAAAAGAAATATATAAGATGTTGCCAGAATTATGCATTGTAAATACATCTATCTTAGTAAAAATAAAAACAAATGCTGCACTTTAGAACCAAATTATTCTCATCTCTAAAAACAAGAGATTGACAGCACTGTGCAGTGCAAAGGCAATAACCAAAGATGTCTTGAAAGAAGAAACAAATCATGCTTAAAGTTTTAAAGTTTTCATGCATTTGTCTAAAAATTCCTTCAAATGGTTAGCCAATCAGAAAATACTATATGAAGCTGGAAGGCTGCTTATTGAATGTCCTCAGAGGTCAGATTGCTGTCAGGCAATTCTTTTAGAAAGACCCTTTCCAAAATGCCATAATTAGACATGGCCCATGGACATGAACATGGTCATAGAAAATTGGAACTTTCAGATTATAGACAATGGAAGATAGAAGGGACACCATTAGGAAATGTCCAGAAGAAGCTGGCAGCAAAAGGGTAAGGAATCCATGGGGCCACAATGAAGCTTGGAGATACATGGGTGGCTTTGCAAACAATGCTTCCTTTCTTGGTGTAATATTAAAAAGATTTAAATGGAGATCTGCCGCATTTGTGGTAGCTGCAGGGGCTGAATATTACCTGACATCCCAGAATAAAGATGAGAGGCATTACTGAAGATAGTACTTGGAAATATTTAGTGACCTCCTTAACTCTCTTATATAAATAAGATTTCTTCACTACTTGTGTTTGTCCCATAAAGAAGGTTTAATAAAGAAGAACATAAAAAGAAAATACTATATGAAATTTTTTCTTTACTGTGCCTCCATTAATTTAGTTTCTCAAAAGAAGAAGAAACAATTATTTAGCTTTCTTTTATATTCTTTTTTTATTAGGTGGTACTGGGGTTCCTGGAAACCCTTCTACCTCCGGGCTACACTCCCAGACCTATTTTTTCATACTTTTTTATTTGGAAACAGGGTCTCTTAAGCCAGAGCAGCTGACTTCGAACCTGCACGATCCTCCTGTCTCTGCCTGCTAAGCGCAAGATTACAAGCGTGTGCCACCACGCCCAGCTTTCTTTAATATTCTTAAAGCAGTTTATAATATAGACAGCCCACTAAAATACATTATTACATTTCATTTTAAATACTAATACATTACAAATCTTTTTAAATTAATTGTACATATACTTTATTTATTTAGGTGCATTGTAATTTTACATCATATTGGGATACAGAATGTCAGAAATATACATGTACACAACTCTTGGCACTCCATTCCCAATCTTCTGAGACCTTCCGCACTGATTTCCATAGTGTTTGTACTAGTTTGCAGTCCCACCAGCAATGTTCTTATTTCCCCACAATCTTGTCAGCATTTATTATTACTTGTATTCTTGACTGGCATCCTAACTGGAATTAGATGTAATATCAGTGTAATTTTAATTTGCATTTCCCTAATTGTTGAAGATGTTAAGCATTTCTTTATACATTTGTTGGCCATTTATATTTCATCCTTTGAGAAGTATATTAATCTCTAAAAAATGGTTGCCTATTTTTGTTGGGTTCTTTGTTTTTTCATGTTAAGCTTTTTAAACTCTTTGTATATTCTACATATTAGACCTTTGTCAGGATAGGTAGTGAAGATCTTTTCCCATTTTATAGGCACTAACTGTAAATTCTTGATGGTTTCCTTTGATATGTAGATGGTTCTTAATTTAATGCAATAACATTCATTAATTCTTGTTTTAATTTCCTGAGCTCAGTGTAGCTCTTCTCACTCATCATGATGCTCTCTAGATCCATCCATTTTCTTGCAAATAATATAATTTTCTTTATGGATAAGGAAAACTCCATTGTGTATATACCATGTTTTATTTTTATTTATTTATTTGTGTGTGTGTGTGTGTGTGTGTGTGTGTGTGTGTGTGTGTGTGTGTGTTACTGGGGTAGAACCCAGGGGCATTCCACCTCCAAACTATACCCCTAGTCCTAGTTTTTATTCTTTATTTTGAAACAGGGTCTCATCGAGTTGCAAAGAGCCTCACCAGGTAGCTGAGGCTGTCCACAAACCATGGTCCTTCTGTCTCAGCCTCCTTAATGCTGGGATTACAAGCGTGTGTCACCACACCCGGCTATACCACATTTTATTTTTAAATTTAATTTCTTATACTATTATTACTGCATTGCAATTATATATTGTAGTGAAGTTCAGTGTGATACAAACACACTTGCTCATAGCTCTTGGTGTGTTTCTTTCCACATTTCACTCACTACCTGCTCTTCCCTGCCTGGACATACTAGTGAAGCCAGTAGCAATACCTTTATATGTTGCCAAGCATTATTTGAATTGTTCTCTTTCTCAGTCTCCCTTTTCTCCTTCTTACCTCCTACTTCCGCCCTTTTAATCCCATTCCATTATTCCTCTAGTCTCTCTCCACATTTATCCAAAGTTCTTTTTGTTTACTATTTTTTTCTCTACCTTCAACATATGAGAGGAAATATACAACCTTGACTTTCTGAGTGTGGCTGATCTCACATAGAATGATATTCTCTAGTTTCATCCATTTTTCTGCAAATGAGATAATTTCATTTTTCTTGATGGCTGAGTAGAATTCTATTGTGTGTATATACCACAATTTTTTTACCCGTTCATCTGTTAACAGACACTTGAGTTGGTTTCATAACTTGGCTATTGTAGGTTACACTACTATAAACATGGGTATGTATTTATCACCGTAGTATTTTGACTTTAATTTTTTTTGGAAAAATATCAAGGAGTGGTAAGTCTGGATCATGGAGTAGTTCCATTTTTAGTATTTTTAGGAACTTCCATAATGATCTGCATAGTAGTTGTAGTAATTTACAAACATAGCAACATTGCATAGTATTCTTTTTCCCCATATCCTTGATAGTATTGATGATGATGATGATGATGATGATGATGATGATGATGATGATGATGATGTATTGCTATTACTATTTGCTACCGTGGATCTAACCCAGGGTCGGTTTACCTCCAAGATATACTCCCATTTGTGTATGTGTGTCTTTTTAAACAGAGTCTCATTAGTTGTTGAGATTCTTGTTAAGTCACTAAGGATGATCTTAAACCTCTGATCCTCCTGTTTCAGTCTCCCAAGTACTGGGATAACAGGCTTGCCACCATCCCCAACTTCGTATATTTGATGATTGCCTCTCTAACTGGAGTGTGATGAAATAGTGCATAAGTTCATTCACTCTTTCACAAGTCCAATGAACTCTCCTTAAGGGGGTAGAGATTATGAACATTCTCAAATAACAAGCAAAATGGTCTTTAGAGAATATTTAAATTTGCTTTAAAAATACAGAATCTAAGAATTTTTATACTGTATGTTTAAATGAACAAATATGTCTGCAAGATTATATCCCAGAAGTGAACTTTTTATAGCCTACAACATCTAGAAAATTTCTCAAATCAAAAACTGATATTGTCTTTTATATTGCTTTCCATAGAAGCATTATGATATTTGTAACAGCCAAATGGATGAGAATAAGATGTACAGGTGTCTTCTCAGTGTCTCCAAAACTGTGCATGTAATTCATAAAAACAAAATTGTTCCCCACCATGCCAAGTCCTGTGGTAAAGATGAAGATTCTTCCATTGAGATGACTCAAGACCATTTCTTACTTGACAGGCAGAAAAACTTGGGTCCAGAAAACACCTTTTGAATACAGCATCAGCAATGCTAATATGAGTCTGAAAAACGTATTTCATATCACAGCTATTTTCTGGACTATGAGGGACAGTCATGACATATGTATTGGAGCAGATTGTTATTCAAAGACTTCCTTCCTGCAGCACTGGTTGTACATCATTCTATGTACTTTCAAATGCTATATTGAAGTTTAGTATTAAAAATTCTAACCTTCCAACTTTCTTTTGAGCTTTGAACTAGCAAAATTTATTGATTTATTCAAGTCCTTTTGTACCCACTTGTGTTCAGCTTCAGTAGGACTGCATTAGACCCAAATTTCCCCAATTAACATTTTTCCTGTGTGTTTTTTAATTTCATTCTATCATAGTGCCACCATCCTGTTCCAGAAGCCATAGCTAATGCCTAACCTTCTTCTCTACAATTCATATATAGACAGTTATAAATCCTATTGCTTCAAATTCTTTAATATCTTAAAAATTGAACCACATTCTAACTCCTATAGTATCTCTCATTTTGTTAACTAATCCTTTAGATTTCACATTTTGATGTGTAACATTTTCCAGGTTTGTTTGCTACTTCAATTTTAGTAGCTTAATTTTTGTTTTATTTTTTATATGAGATGATTCCATAATATTTCTGAATTACTATACCCCAATTGAAGCTGTGCTACAGTTCCCATGCCATAAATAAAAAGTTACCCCTTGAGATAAATGTGAATTCTATTCCTTCATTTTGAATGGGAGCAGATGAGGAAAGTTGCATCTGATATCCTTGGTTAAATAACCTATGGTTAAATAACCATAAAAATTACAATAATTATTTTTGTCTGGTGCTAGACTTTTTCTTTTGGTTCAATCATTAGAAACACGATTATGATTATTCTAGGCGTAAACATTCTTGAGTTGATTCCTTGTAGGATCCTCTGGGTTGTTTTAAAATTGGAGGCTTATCTCTTTCACTAAGTTTGGGAAGTATTTGGACATCTTTATTTAATTTTTTATTTTTTGGTGGTACTGGGGTTCCTGGAAACCCATCTACCTCCGGGCTACACTCCCAGACCTACTTTATATTTTTTTATTTGGAAACAGGGTCTCTTAAGTCAGCGAGGCTGGCTTCGAATGGACATCTTTATTTTAAACAATATGTCAAATTTCAAAGACAGGAGAATCAGAGTTCTCAGAAAGCCTCAACTACTTAGTGAGGCCCTTTGCAATTCAGTCAGACCCTGTTTCAAAACAAAAAATAAAAAATAGGTCTAGGGTGTAACCTGGAGTCAGAATGCCCTGGGTTCCATCCCCAATACCACAAAAAATCACTGCAATCTAAAGTATTTTTTATACTGTATGTTTTGCATGAACAAATACATCTTGAAGATTGGTGTTTCAGAAGTGAATTTCTTTGGTCAAAGGAGAAATACATAAGTAATTTTATTACAGTTTTCTATGTTGCTTTTCTGAATTTTACTATCAGAAGTGCTGGTAGTGTTAGAGCCTTCTAATATGCATGAGAATATCAACCCATTCCTTAAGTGCAGGAGAATGAAAAATAAGATGTCTGCATCCCTTTGACTTCCCATGAGCTGTGTAAGAGCTCAGGGTGGTCCTCAGCACTGTGGTATAAGATTGAAACCTTTCTATGTTTCCGTTACTTTGATTTGTCTTGTAGTACATATATCACAATATTACTAACTATGATTTCCAACTTATATACGGGAAGAATCAGTGAAATATTTTCTCAAAGCCTACCTTTCTCCCAAGCACCCAGCATTCAGCCAGATGTCCATCTCTGTGAATCAGCAAAAATGGGCTGAAAACTGCATAACCAAACATCAGAAATTCCTTAACAGCTTCCATTAAGGAATGCAATTCTAAGGAGATAGTTATACATAAAGTAATAAAACAATCTGTCCAATAAAATAAAAGGAAACAGAACATAAGAAAGAGAATGCTTTGAGCAGCTTTCAGCTCAGGGGGAGTTTCACAGAGAAGATTAGCATTCCGAAGGTAGAGGACTTGCTGATGGTGTTTGTGGAGAATAAATACCATGTAAGCACTGGCCCAACCCATGACACCTTGGAACAGGGAATCTCGCAGGACCATGAGAGTGAGGAAAATCCATCTAAATATCCAGCTTTCTGGGAGAAAATAACAGGGGTTATCATTTTTATTAACATGTGATGTGTTCATGCTGCTAATATTTTTTACATAAAATAGTAAGTTCATGCTTATCAAACAATTGAGTATCCACAAGAAAAAAAAACAAAAGAAAAATGTTCTGGGAAGACACCAGCTTAAATTTATCCCACCTAGAGCCTCTGGGACTGATAGTGATGGCCTGGACAACTGTGAGAAGACAGGTGGTACAGATTGAGAGGCCCCGGGCCACCCTCATCAAGTAAACAACAATCTTACAGCCTATATCTTCGAGGAAGTTTCTCAAACCAAATGCTGCTATTGATTTTTGAATTCCTTTGGAAAGCAGCATTATTATATTTGTAAAAGCCATGTGGATGAGAATAAGATGTATAGATGTCTTCTTAGTGCCTCCAAAACTGCACATGTAAGTCACAAAAACAAAGATGTTCCCCATAATGCCAAGTCCTGTGGTAAAGATGAAGATTCTTCCATTGAGATGGCTGAAGACCATTTTTTTACTTCCTAGGTAGTATAACTTGGGTTCAGTGAACACCTTTTGTAAGAAAGCATTAGTAATGCTGATATGTTTCTGCATAAAGTATTTCATATCATAGCAATTTCTGAGTATAAAGGACAGTCATGATATATTCAGTGGAGTTGATTTTTGTCCAAAGAACTGTTCCCTTTTCTTTTTTGTTCTATATTTTATTGATGTATTATAATTATATGACATAGATTTGAAATGAAAAAAGTAATATATGAAGACATCACTTGGTCTCTTTTTCTCAGGATCGCACTCCACAACACCCACTCCTTCCTTGTACTTACGAGATTGGTGGTGATTCCTTCCTATAAGGACAAAACATTATTTGATCTGTTTCCTTCCTCAAGACTCCTTTCCTTATATCCATCCCCTTCTACTATTTTATTAGTCGGGGGGAAAAAACCCAGACTGTAGAGTTGGTGCCCTGGAAAAATCATGAAATGTGAGGTCCCAATATGTGACCACAGAGGCCTCTAAAGGAAGCTTGGATTAGTCCTGGATGTGGTGCTATTTATGAAAGTGGATTAGGGCAGGATGGTTAAGAATGTGTTATGTGCTGTCATGGCATAAGGGCTGAATATGAATTAGAAATCCCCACCAATAGCTTCTTGTGGCAAAGTAGGTTGGAGCAGCATTGGTATAAAAAGAAAACATTCCAACAGTGGCTCATGGAGGCATCTAACAGCTGCTGAAAAACTAGAAACCATGGTTCCAGGTAACTGGGCCTTTTTCTCAACCTGACTAATAATAGGGCCTCTGTGATCTGTATCAGTCCATGCTGACTTCATATCACCATTAATAGCATGTTGTTTTTTCACTTCTAAAAGCTTCAATCTCATATCTCACTAAAGATCATATTGCAAACTGTAGTCAGTTTCTCCAGCACAAAAGGAATCAGGCTGTTTGACCTAATCCCTAGGATTTACATATATTCTGTATAATTGGAATAGAATTCTTCATGCCTTTCTTCTCTCATTCCTGCTGACCATTAAAAGATTGCTTTAGATTTCTCTCTGTTGAAGGTCTCTGGAAGCATGAAGTAACGTAACATAGGCTTGTGACCAGGTTTGGTAGCATGGAGCCCACACCTCTATGAACATCCGTCACAGCTTTTCAATGCATTGAAAAAAAGAAGCACACAGTCCTAAAGGTCTAATGCATAATGCCTTATTCTATCGGCTATCTGAGGAAGCTCCACAGTTTCAGGTAAAGGTTTAGGATAAATGGATTGAATACTTAAGAGATTGGATCTATTAAAAATGACAGTTCTCACTACATCTCAATTTCCCAGAACAATCGTCAAGCCTTTTCTTGTTTGTGTTTTTATTATATTTCTGGGGGTTCTCGTTTTCCAGTCCCCACCTTGAAAAAGTTTCACAATTTATAATTAGGTTTGGGATCCACTTCTGAAACATCAAATAAGTCATGTCTCTTTCATTCTAAAAGAATGAAATGAAGAATGTCACAGACAGGAGGGTAAGTATTATTCCGGATTGCTATATTGAGAATATTAGTAAACTATTTTAAAAGACAGGATTTACACTCTCTTATATGTGTAATGTCCCATCTGGACTAAGTCCAAACATCTTAGGCAGTAAAGTACATTTATATCAGGTCCAACTTTCTCAACAAAAATATGAGATGAGTGCTCTTTGCTGTAAAATACTTGGGTAAATTTAAAGTGTGTTACCTCAAATCATAATAATGAACAAACTCACAAATATAGCAATAATTCTCAAAAGAGAAGCTATAATTTTGAATAATAATTGGTGCTAATCCTTCTCCCAAGAAAAAGGCATATGATGAATGAAGCTAACTTACCAAACGGTACTATTAGTTGTATCAGTAGCATTCAAGTATTGATGTAGAATGAATGCCTTCAAATTTAACACAGTACACATAGGGACTTAGCAGTGTAAGGCTTCTAAGCAAAAGAAGGTCTACTGGAAACACGGGAATACGCCAAAAACTAGGTGAAGAAATCTTTTTTTTTTTTAATCAGTACTGGTGATGGAACCCAGGGCATTCTATCTCCGAGCTACACTCCTAGTTCTATTTTTTATTCTTTATTTTGAAACAGGGTCTCACTGAGTTGCAAATGGCCTAAGTTGCTGAGGCTGTCCGTCAACACCAATCTTCCTGTCTCAGCCTCTCAAATACTGGGATTACAAATGCGGGTCAATACACCCGGCTTGAAGAAATGTTACGAAAACTTAAAATGCTGACAGAGTCATAATGCAGGACAACATGGAAGTTGAAGAAGACCAAATTTTTCCTAGAAACCTGAACAGCCCTTTGCCTTTGATTTCTGGAAGACAGCAAGGTAAGAACTTAATGCAGAGACCTACTCCAGAGCTCTCTGACAACATCAGCACAGTGACACAGATACTCAAATGTCTCCAGAGGGACATCTACTGGTCCCCTTAATCTCTGTGGCCCCAGGTTCAACCTTTTATGCAACAAAAGGAGAATAAGGGTCTAAGGCCCATGGATATTCTCATCAACTCTCTTGCCTGGCCAGAGATTAAGATTGATGCTACTGAGAAAATTGTATACAGTGCATATGAGTAAACAGAATAGACAGGTCTACTCACCTGGGTAGCTGTGATGCAGCCAGGCTCTGGATCGGTCCTGGCCATATGAGATTTCCAACTCATTTCTGCAACATCTGGTTTTATAGAGCTCTCAGCTACTATAAACTATCACCAATTATTCAGTTTTCACACTTGTCACCCTGTCAAAAGGAAGAAAACCCTCTACTGAATTTCAATCCCTGAAGTACAACTTGCCTTGTCCCTCTACAATTACTACATTTACTTGTCTCAAAACTTATCTTACCTGTAATTAGGATGTAATTGTCTCAATAGGATGTGCAGTGAGAGTGGACAACTAAGTTTCTATATCTAGGCTTCCCTATCTTCCGTCCCTCTCGTCACCTGCCAGAGTTCTCAGCTCTGAATCAGCTTGAGGATGGCTTTCTGAAACTCAGGACAAGTAGTTTCACTTTCTCTCTCAAGTCTTTCTCCAAACACAGGAACATCATCTATGATGACTCTCACTGGGGACTCTGCTTTCTGAGCATGTCCCAGCCATGAACTTGGTCAGACCAGAGTCACCTTGCTACATGTACACACATTTAGTTCATTATTTTTGGCCAAAGTTTTGTTTTATTCCCTGTACATGAAACAACAAATTGGACTTGAAATCTAGAGGGGCCACCCCACTCCATTTAAAAACATCAATCCTACAGTATCAAGCTTCAAGAACACTTGTATAATTTATCTATACCCAAGAACGACTTTTCTTTCTATTATCCATTCTATTGCCAAAGACCTTTCCAAACCCTTATGCAAAGAAAAATGAATAAATGTGGGCACAGGGCTGAGATCAGAGGTGAGACCAGCACTATTTTTCAGAAGTCAGAATGGCCTCGGGCTGGCCTGAGTAAAGGCTCCTGTTCTCTGGCCATCCTTGTTTTCAGGTGACGACATTCTCATTGCCCACAGGTTTCCTTGGCACCTACTGGATACAAATATCCTACTACCATAAATGAAAAAGTTGGCCGTAAGATAAGCATGAAGCCAGGTGTGGTGGCGCACGCTTGTAATCCTAGCGCTTGGGAGGCTGAGACAGGAGGATCGCACAGGTTTGAAGCCAGCCTCAGCTACTTAGTGAGGCTCTCAGCAACTTAGTGAGACCCTGTTTCCAAATAAATTATAAAATAGGGCGGGGAGTGTAGCCCAGAGGTAGAAAAGCCCCTGGGTTCCACCCCCCAGTACCACAAAAAAAAAAAAAAAAGCATAATTTCCATTCTCTGATCTTGAGCAGGAAATGCAAACACAATGAGCTGGTTAAGTTGTACCTGATATATTTAAAGTTAGATAGAAACAGAAAAATAATAATAATTAATTTAGTGCAATAAGGAACATTTCCTTCTGTAACTTTTGTTAGATCATTTGGTTTAGAAAATGTATCAACTTTTTTCTGCCAGCTTGAGTTGTTCCTAAGTCTTTGTAAAAGGCTATGTTATGCTCTTGCAAGCTTGACAACCCCAGGATATTTTTCCAGGGTGCTGGAGGCCTCTATATAAGTGTAATCATCAAGAAACTTTGTGCCTTATCTTCCTGTTTCTGCAGAAGGACAAGCGCCTAACTTTTTAAAACTTGCTCCAAGTTGTAAAATCATCTGTTAAAAAGAAATATGTGAGAATTTGTATGTTTTTTAATAAAATCAATCAGTGAATACAAATCCTCATCTTGATCACCAGATAACTACAAAGTGGACCATGAGGTTTCGTTGACAAATTGTGAGGTGAAATACTTTTACTGAAGGATGAATTTTTCTTGAGAAAGTGGGCTCACTAAGCTGTACCTGATTGACAATTAAAGGTGTTTTTCCTCTGCACTTGCAACCTCTTGAACAGATTTCCTGGGATGTGAGTGACATTCTATTTGAATGCTTCTTCAGCTTTAAATTCTATTCTTTCCTCCTTTGTTTGTACTGGGGCTTGAACTCAGAGACATTCTGCCTCTGAGCTATACACTCAGCTCTGTTTTATTATTTTTTTGTTATATTTTATTTACTTTTGAATTTTAACTCTTTTATTGGTGCACTATAGTCTCACATCATAATGTAATTCATAGTGATAGAGACATACATGCACACAGTATTTGGTGAGTTTTCCCCAACTCCCTCCCCACTCCTCACCTTCCCCATACGATATTGAGAGCATTGGTATTCTCACATACGTACTTAATATTAGTGGGTGTGTTTCCTTCATTAATTCTCCCTCTCTCACACTCTCCAAAACCATCTCCCTCACTCCACTGGAGTTTATCCTTTGTTATCTAAAATCCCTCTTATATCCCAATTACTCCCTCGCTTATGCATATGAGAAAAAAATATATATGACCCTTTACGTTCTGTGACTGGCTAATCTCATTTAATGTAATGTTCTCCAGGTTATTTAGAACTACACTAAGATCCCATCTAACACTTCATGGCAATTATCATGAAGTCAAAACAACAAATGCTGGTAAAGATATGGGGAAATAGGAACTCTTCTGCACTGCTGGTGGGACTGCAAGTTAGTGTGGCTGCCATGAAGATCAGTATGAAGATTCCTCAAAAAACTGGGAATGGATCTATCATATGAGCCAGCTATAACACTCCTATGTATCTTTACAAAAGGACTGAAATGAGAATATTGTAATAACATATGCATATCCATGTTTATAGCAGCACAGTTTGTAATAGCAAAATTACAGAACCAACCCATCTGTCCATCAACAGATGAATAGATCACAAAATTATTGAATTCTACTCAGCAATAAAAAAATCATTTGCAGGAAAATGGATGGACCTATTTTATTCCTTATCTGAAATAAGGTTTCACTAAGTTGCTGAGACTTGTCTTAAACCATCCTTCTATCTCAGTCTCTATCTCCTGGGATAACAGGCACGGGCCACCATGCTTGGTTGAAATTAAAATTATGTTCTTATACCATTCATAGTGGTTTTAAAGGTTAGGAGAAGATTTTGTTTTTAATGATCTTTGCTCAACATACACTAATAATAGATACAGAATCAGGATCTGAACCCAGCAACTCTATACAAGAGTCTAAGGCCCTAACCAGCAACTGTTGCTTTCTCTGCCTGGGATTCACCTACCCCTTGTGGGTCGGTCTCACTTTTAGTAAGTTTGTCTTGGAAAGTGATTTTCTCAGTCAACATGACTCATATCTCTCACAGAATTGAGAACTGCCAGAGAGAGAGAGAGAGAGAGAGAGAGAGAGAGAGAGAGAGAGAGAAGTGAAGAGAGAGAGAGAAAAAGTGAAGAGAGAGAGAGAAAGAAAGAAAAAGAGAGAGAGAGAGGAGAGAGAGAGAGAGAGAGAGAGAGAGAGAGAGAGAGAGAGAGAGAGAGAGAGGAATAGCTCTTCAGAGCTCTGTGCTATGGTTGAATCTCTGAGACTTAGACATGTGCACTTCCCAAAAGCCATCTTTGTTCTTACTCCATATTTAGTTCATTTCCCCCAGGAAAACTCTACTGGTAAAGGAGAAATCCCAAATGTTTATTATTTTCCAAATTCCAGTGCCAAGAAAACTTGGAATCAAACGGTGGTAGAGAATAAAATATAACAATTATATTTCTTTTAGAACATTCAATGAAATGCCATCCTCATTATCTTAATAAATAAGATAGCAACAATAGCTTTAACATACTTAATGCTTATACTGTGTCAGGCACTGTTTCACACAAAGGCCTATTTTTCAATGTTTGAATTTTCTACCATCCTTCAAAGAAATATATTTACTATTATGATTCCCTTCAACATATAAGGAAACAGATTCTAAACTACACTATACTTGTCTTGAAGTCACATTCTAATAATGGATTACATACTATAACCCAAAGCTCTCTTTTCCATCCATTAATTAAAATTTTATAGTATTGTATTGCCAATACATCTTGATTGAAAATGTTTAAAGCAATTATCAAAAATTTTATTATAAATATTTATTTATTATAAATATTTATTCTCTCTTTACCTATCATTTCTCTCCTACTTGACTGGGAAAAAAAGTTATAGGCACCTAAAAGGGTTCTTCACCAATATTAGTGCATGAATGTTAGCAGTATGGAATGAAAAAATTCACATGCTTTACCATCATAGGACAATAGTGAAGTAAAAGCAGTGCCCATTCCTGGGGATTATTGGCAAGGTTTCCTGCCTTGCTCACTGCATTCATGCCTCATGCATTCTAACAGCCTGACAGCAAGGAGCCTTACCAGGGACCAGGGCCATCACTTACCTGAACCCCTGGCGTCTCCCACCACACATGTTGTCAGGCTTTACCCCCATGGGTACCCACTTGTCAGACACAGTGCCACTGTCATTGCAAATAGGTCCTCATGCCATTCCCATGTAAGAGAGGTCCCCTCAGTCATATCCTTCTGGTGAGAAGAAAAGATCACAGGGCCTTAACACCATCACCACTGAATCCCCCAGCCCTCTTCACCATGGCTCAACCTCTGAGAATCCCTGCATCTACCAAAATGACCTGGGACTTTTGTTTAACCTGGGGGAGAAATACTGAGGGAAGCAGTATATACCAGTCCTGCTGACACTGCTCTCCATTGCCTTAAAAACAGCATTCTTACAAAAACCAGAAAACACCATAGATATAAAAAGAACACAATAAATAAAAGACACCAGGGAAAAAAAACTAAAAGACCTATCAGAGAGCAGAAAAGAAACCCACCCACCTTGCGGCTGCGGGCACCACAGCGGCACCATCTTGCCTCACTACACACAACTCCAAAGACAAACAGTAAAACAGCCAAGGACTTAAAAAGTAAGAGGCTGCAGATCAGTGGAATTGTCTTGCACAATCACTGACTACAACTTGCAGCAGTGGCTGCTGAGCTCACTACATCCTCCAGAGATTTGGACTGGCACTCAACAACACCATAAGTAAAGCTGCCATCCCTGCAGGAGAACACCCAGCACAGCACCCCCAGGAACTTGAGCAGCCACAGTAAACTCCCTGGGTTTGAGACGTTGTGCTTCACCCCAGCGAAGGTGGGGATGGACTCTGCTGTTGGACATAGCAGAGGCCCAGACAGACTCAGGCTCTGCATCAGTGGAAAGTGTTGGGGGGAGACCTACACTTAACACTAGATCCAACTAGTAGGATCTCCAGGATCACCACAGACCACCCAATAGTGGTGAATGGGGAGAAGTCAGACCAAACCAGCCCTAACTGTGGAGAACAGAGACTTACATTGAGTTTGGTCTCAGAGGCATCCACCACCTACAGAGGAAGGGAGAGATCAAGACTCCATATCTGTGGAAGGCACGGAGGGTGACCTAAGCTTAACACTAGGTCCAGCCCTATTGATAATGACCATCTAATTGGACTGAGAAAGACTCAGACAACCAGGCTTGTAGCAGGAAAGATGCTGGTGGCACAGAGACTACAAAGACACAGTCTGCTGAATATTTATATATTTGTAGGATTGCTTTAATTTGTTGATGTTGTTTTGTTTTTTGTTTCTAGTTTTTTTGTGTGTTTGAGTGTGTATGCTTGTTTCTTTGTTCTCTTCCCAAACATTCACCCAAGCTCCTTTCCTTGTACATACCTACTCTCTTCTCTCTATCCCTTTTCTTTATTTTTTCTTTTTTCTCTCTTCTTTTCTCTTCCTTGTCTTGTATTAAATCCACTTCATATCACTATACTAAAAACTCTACATGGGTTATTAGAATACTACTACATATTCACTATCTCTAATCTCAACTATATACTACTTTACCAAACTCATACTCTCATTCTATTCAATTCTGTGGCTTTACCCTATTCTTGCAATTACGACTTCGCTTATCTCCTCACTCAACCTTCACTGTTGAATACAACACTACTTACTCTTGGGTATACCAATTGACACCTAGAGACTGAGATAAATCTATCAAAAGCAAGATATAAGTTTCTAAAATCATGAGAAGGAGGAATAACAAGAAAGCAACGAGCTCCCACAACCTCAAAATAACAGAACTTAACAACATTGAATAACATTCAAGTCAGAGAAAACATATATATCTCCTCAAATATTTACCATTTATTTTTATTGGTGCATTTCAATCATACACCTTGGTGAAGTTCAGGGTGAGAGAGGCATACATGCACACAGTACTTGTTGAGCCCCCACCAAATTCCCACCTTATCCCTCTCCCCATTCTCCACCACCTGCCTGTGCTCAGCACAGTGATTGGTTTTGATAAGTTTGTGTATGTACATAATGTCCATTGAGGTGTTTCTCTCTTCAGATCTTCCTCACCCTTCCATCTTTCTCAGTTAGGTTCCCTACTTCACTCCAGTAAGATTTCTCTCCTTTGTCTGGAGTCCCTCCTGTGTCCCAGTTTCTACCTAGCTTTTGCATATAAGGGAGAAAAATCTGATTTTTTTTTTTTGGTGGTACTGGGGGTGGAACCCAGAGGCTTTCTACCTCCGGGCTATGCTCCCAGACCTATTTTATATTTTACTTGGAAACAGCGTCTCACTAAGTTGCTGAGAGCCTCACTAAGTAGCTGAGGCTGGCTTTGAACCTGTGCGATCCTCCTGTCTCAGCCTCCCAAGCACAGGGATTACAAGCATGCACCACCACGCCCGGCTCTTGACCCTTCATTTTTGTGACTGACTAATCTCACTTAGCATAGTATTCTCCAGTTCCATCCATTTCCTTAAAAATTATGTAATTTTGTTCTTTATGACTGAGTAAAACTCCATTACATACATATCCCAAAATTTTGTTATCCATTTATCTGTTGATGGACACCGCAGTTGGTTCCATAGTATGACAATTAATAATTGTACAGCTATAAACATAGATATGTATACATCATTATGATAGTCTGGTTTCAATTCTTTTGAATACCCAGGAATGGTATAGGTAGATCAGATGGTAGGTTCATTCCTATTCCTCTGAGGATCCTCTGCACTGTTGTGGATGCACTCAATTTCAATCCCACCAACAGTGTATCAGAGTTCTTCTCCACATCCCTGCCAGCATTTATTATTATTTGTGTTTTTAATCATTGCCATTCTAAGTGGGGTTAGGTGAAATCTCAGGGTAGTATTGATTTGCATCTCTCTTATCTTTAATGATGTTGAACATTTATTGATATATTTATTGGCCATTTGTATTTCTTCTTTTGTGAAGTGTTCATTAATTCACTTGCACATTCTTTGATTGGAATATTTGGGTTTTTGTCAGTGAGTTTCTACACACAGCCATAGTAATAGAAATAGTATGGTATTGGTACAAAAGTTGACACATAGGCCAATGGAGCAGAATAGAAGATTCAGAAACAAAGCCACACACAGCCAATTGATTTTTTACAAAGGGGCCAAAAACATACATTGGGGGAAAAGATAGATTTTTCAGTAAATGGTGTTAGAAAAACTGGTTATCCATTTACAGAAAAGTGTAAATAAATTCCACATTATCACCCTGAACAAGAGTCAATTCAAGGTGGATCAAAGCCCTTGAAATTAGACCATAGACTTTGCAGTTACTTGAAGAGGGCATAGGACGAACACTCCAAAGTATAGGCACAGGTAAAAACTTCCTCAACAAGACTCCAAAGACACAAGAAACTAAAATAGAATTAATTTATGGGATTGCACTAAACTGAAAGGCTTCTGTGCAGCAAAGGACATTATCAAGAACTTCAAGAGAGAGCCATCAGAAGGGGAGATGTTTGCCAGCTACTCCTCTGATAGAGAACTAATATCTAGAATATATAAATATTTACCATTTCTTTATCATGAAAACACTGGAAAGTTTTTATTTCAGTTTTTTTATTAAATAGACAGGTGCTATCATTATCTGTACTCACTCTACTGAGGCTAGCACACCAGAGCTCATTACTCCTATGTGACCATAACTTGATATCACTTACCATCTTTTCATTTCTTGTCATTCCACAAACATCTGCTTTCCACCATTCCAATTTCAACATATTTGAGATCAACTGTTTCATATTCCAATTCTCAGTGAGATTTGTGGTACTTGACTTTCTGTGCTTGAGCTCAGTTCACTTAACACAATGATTCCAAGATCCATCCATGTAGTTGCCAGTGACAGGATCCCATTCTTTTCTATGACTACTTATTGGAGATGTGTTTTATCCATGTATCAGTTTATTAACACTTAAACTGGTTCTTTTCCTTGGCTTTTTCTGTTGCAGTGAACACAGGATTACGGATGTCTCTTTGATGTGTTGATTTACTATCCTTTGAATTTATATCCAGTATTGGGATTAGTGGGTCACACGGTACTTCCATTGTTTTTTTTATTGAGAAACCTCCATACAACATTTCATAATGGCTGTACTTATTTACATTTTCATCTATAGTTGTGTGAGTGTTCCTTTTTTTCCACATCCTTAACAACATTGTATCTTTTGTTTTTTTGATAACATCCTTCCTAACTGATCTAAGTTGCCTTTTCATTGTGGTTGGGTTCCTGTTACCCCTATGATTAACAATGTTAAATGTTCACATATCTTCTGATAAATAGGTACACAGGTCTAGTGCCCATCTTAATATTAGGATATTTGGGTTTTATTACTGTTGGGGTTTTGCATTCTTATTTGTATCTTTTTTGCAATCACTAAAATATGTTATAATTTTGGTAATAATCACATACAAAACATACATATATCTTAACTGTACAATTCAACGTGTCTTGAAAAATAAACACAACTATGTAACTCAAATTCTTATAAACATTACCATGACCCCATAAAATTCTGTCATGCCCCTTCTCAGTCTGGCCTCATACAGACAACTGATAGATATTCTGATAGTTTTTCACTCCCAAGTGCTGGGATTAAAAGCATGCTCCACCATGCCCGGCTGAATTTTAAATTTTTGAAGAAAACCCTTACTGTTTTATTTATGGCTATAGTACTGTATGTTCCCAATAACAGTGTTTTCTTTTGTGCATAAAATAATTTTTATAAAAATGTTCACTTTTCCATAAATCAAAACATCATTTTTATCCATGCCTTCATTAACACTTGCTATCTCTTATCTCTTGGATAATAGCAAACCTTCTAGTATGAGGTAGGTTCCTATAGTGGTACATTTGCATTTTCCTGATTAGTTATGTCTAGCACATTCTTGTAGATCTATTGGCCATATTATGGCTTCTATGGGAATGATCCATTCAGGCCCCCTACCCATGTATATCCAGATTATTTGTATTTTTGGCTATAGAGTTGTATGAGTTCTTTATATACTTTGGATACTCAACATTTATTAAACACAGAATTGAAACTATTTCTCTAAGATCACAGGCTGCCTTTTCATTGTGTTGATTGTTTTCTTTGTGCACATAAAGCTCTTCAGTTATCTACTGTTGTTACATATAGAAATTCATTGGCAAGACCAAAGTCAAGGAGGATTTTCTGTATGTTATGTTTGCATTTCTATGATTTCATGTCTCAGTCTAAATCTCTATTTCATTTTGAACTGAGTTTTGTTTGTAGGGTAGAAAAAGAGAGCCCAATGTTAACTTTGCATGTAGATATCTAGTTTTCCCAATACCATTTATTGAAGAAATTCATGAGGGTAGCTCAACATCATAGAAAAAAGTTTTTGGAGTTTTACCATAAATTCAGGATCAAATTAGGAATAGCTAACATTGAACTATTATTCCTAAACACAACAGAGACCATCTCTTCCCCAGGTCACCCATTCAAAGTGGTGTCACCAATGGCAAGGTGATCATGGTTACCATGAGGGAAAATGGTCAGAATTATGCAACTCAGTGAGATCTTTGTCATTGACCAGTAGATCATCATGTCTGTAGGAAGAAAACACCTGACAGGTCTGTGTAAGTCCCACTTGATCTGTGGAAGTAGTATATCCCTGGGTCTTGGGAATGGACATCTGACTTGAATCACTAAAATGGGTATCATGGCCCCTCCATTATTCCCACACTGGAGCCACTTTGCAGAAGCAGAACTCCTTGAATTCTTCAGGCTTCAGTTTTAAATGTCATTCCTAATTGCATTTCCAGGATTCATATTTTTTTCCTTTTGAGTCAATTACCAATGACCTATTCAGGAAACACGTTGTCTTTTGCTCTATTGCCAGATATTAGGAAGAAGAGGATATCAATGAAAAATGTAAGCTAAGATAAATACTCTTTATCTTCAGGCAAGCCAGAGTTATATGAAGAAACTAATGTTCTAAACATAACAGAGTGTGACATAGAAGCATTAAGAAGTTACTTAAAACCTGTGGCCATGGTACAACCAAAAAGAGTAGTGTCTACCATTATTCACCACAAAAGAAAACATCCAAATATTTACAAGGCAATAAGAGAGATATAGAAGAGGCATTCTTCATAGTGGAGTGGAAGTCTCTCTACATTATTTCTAATATTTTATACTATGAATATGTGAAATAAGTAAAAAAGCATTGCAAATTTTTCAAATGGCTTGATCTTTTGGAACCTTAACAATCTTATTGTTAGAACTATGCATTCTAGACAAATATGTGTTTTGATTATAGTTTAATCAAACATGAAAGTCAAATTCTTCACTTAAGAACCTAAATATTTGGTGGATTTCTAAAAGTAAAAAACTTTCATGCAGTTCAAAGGCACTAACAAATGATGTCTTAGAAGAAGACACAAGTGGTGTTCAACATATATTCTTCATTCATTTGTTTAAAAAAATACCTCCAAAAAGTTAGCAAACCCAAAAATATAAGATGAATATAATAAAAAGAATATAAGAGAAACTATGGGAAAAATAAACTCTCTTTCCTGTCTCTTTATTAACTTAGTTTCTGTCAAAACAAGCAAGTACTCTTTCAGAATTTTTTGTATTCTTGAAGAGGTTCATGGAACAAACAGCATACAATTAATTACATTATGATATTCCATTTACTAGCACCCTGTCAAACATTTTAAATTAATTGTATAGACACTTTAGATATCACTAAAAATTAACATAACTCATTCTTTCACAAGTTCAATAAGATTCCCATGGATAAATTGATACTTGTGAATTTCATAAAATCATAAGCAGAATTGTATTTTTACTGTTTTTAGGTTCATTTAAAAACAGCACTGTAATCTAAAATATTTTTTACTATATATCTTTCATGAGCAAGTATATCTATCAATTTGAGTCTTAGAAGGGAACTTAATGGGTCAAAGGATGAATACAAGAAGTAATTTTAAGAGAATTTGCCATCTTGCTTTTCTGCACTTTAGGACCATAATTGTTGGTAGTAAAAGAGCTATGTAACATGCATGAAAATATCATTCCCTTCCTAAAGGGCTGCAGGATGTAAAATAAAGAGATGGCTGGGTCCTTCTGGCTCCCGATAACCAGTGTATCAGCTCAGGAGGGTCCATAACTCTGATTAGAGGACCCCTCTCTATGTGTTAGCTCCTCTTTCATTTTCTGGTACCCATGGCATTAAAAATAACAGTTATTTCAAACATACTTACTGAAAGGATGGCTGGAATAGACATTTTCTAAAAGCTTATTCTCTTCAACTGAACACACTAACATTTAGCCAGACGTCCATCTCTGTGAATCAGCACAAATGGACTGACAATTGCAAAACCAAGTATCAGAAATTCTTGAAGAATAATTATTAATGAATTATTATCTAAGTAGACAGCTAAATATAAAGATAAAATGCCATCTGTCCAATAAAAGAAAAGAAAGCAGAACATCAGAAGGAGAATGCTTTGAGTGGCTTTCAGCTCAGCGGGGGTTTTGCAGAGGAGCTTCGAGTTCTGAAGGTAGAGAACTTGCTGGTGATGCTTCTGGAGGAAAAACACCATGTAGCCACTGGCTCCACACATGACACCCTGAGAAAGGGCATCTCGCAGGACCATGAGAGTAAGAAAAACCCATCTGACTACCCAGTTTTCTGGCACAAAATAACAGTAGCTGTCACTCCTACCAAACTGTGAAATGTTCATGCTGTTGACATTTTTTATGTAAAGTGGTAAGTTCATGCTTATCAAAGAATTGAGTATCCAAAAGAAAAGAATCAAGGGAAGGATGTGCCATGCAGACTTTGGCTTGAGCTTCTTCCACCAGGAGGCTCTGGGACTGATGGTGATGGCCTGGACCACCGTGAGGAGACTGCTGGTGCACATTGAGAGGCCACGGGCCACCCTCTCCAGGTACATAACAATTTTACAGCCCATATCATATAGAATATTTTCTATTCCCAAAGCTCCTCTTGTTCTTGGCATTCCTTTAGAAAGAAGCATTATAATATTTGTGAAAGCCAACTGGATGAGAATAAGGTGTGTAGTTTTCTTCTTGGTGCCTCCAAAAATGCATACGTAATTCACAAAAACAATAATGTTTCCCACAATGCCAAGTCCTGTTATAAAAATGAAGATTGTTCCCTTGACAAGAGTGAAAAACATTTCTTACTTCATAGGCAGAAAATTCTGGATCAAGCAAATACCATTTTGAGGAAAGCCCCAGTAACGCTGCTATAAATATGCAAAAATTATAATATAGCCGTTTTCTGGAGTGTAAGGAGCAGTCATGATTTAGCTAACAGAACAGATTTTTGTCCCAAGTACTATGCCCTTTTCTGTATCGGTGTTTGTGGGCCATCCTATTTAGTCTCAGGTGCTATCTTAAAAACTAGTATTAAAAAATGTCTAAATTTCCAACCCAGATTTGTTTTTGAGCTCCATAGAACCCAAATTAATCTACTTGTTCAAGTCCTTATATTCTACCTGTGTTTAACCTTGGCAAATCGGCATTAAACCCCAAATGCCTCCAACCAGCATTTCTCCCTGTGCTTTTTTCTCATTCTATCACATTCCCATCCAATCTCACAACCTGGGGCTCAGGCCTAACTTGTCTTCTTCCTTCCACACACTTCACATAAAGATAATTGTATAACCTATTGCAATTTCTTCAACATCTTGTAAGTTTAGCCATATTTTCACTTCCATATTTCCTTTTATTTTGTTAAATATTCTTTCCATTTGTATTTCTATTTATATTCTGATGAATACAACCATTTCCAGATTTATTGTTTGCTCCAAATTTGTATATCTTTGATTCCTGTACCTTAATGTTTCTACATTAATAACTCCCACTAAAGCTGTGAATTCATCACTTTCAAAAAACACTTTCAGTGTTTTTTATACTTCTCAATATCAAGTTACATTGTATACCTTTCCCAGATAGAATCTCAATAGTTAAAACCTAATCAGCCAAAGACAGTGAGCAATAAACCATTGACCAGGAAAGCTAAATAATGGAATGGGCACAGCCAGTGTGGATGGAGAAATCTCAGTGTGACACTCCGTGAAGGTCTTTGGAAGGTCTATGTTTACTTTGAGTGACTTCAGGGGTCTCTAAGGATGTCTGGGCTCAGTTCTGGGTGTGCTGATATTAATCAAGGTAAATAAGAATACAGGGATAAGTTAGGATTGAGGCTGTTATAAGGGCATTTTATGAATTATGGGTCTTAAATAATTGCGACAGGTAGCAAAGTGGGTTTGGCCATTATTGTTATAAATAGAAATTACTGACAGAAGTCATGACAAGTATTTTACAGCTGCTGCAGAACCATGGGAGAAACAATGTTCCAGTTCACTTTGCAGACTGCTTGCCCTCTGTTCTTTTTCTCATCCTCCTTAACAATAGAGCTACTTCAAGTTTATTAATCCAGGCTCATTTTCATACTTCAGGCCTGGATATGATGTTTCTCTTTCTCATTTAAGTTCCCAAATCTCATGTCTCATCTAGGAATTGTTTCCAAACTATGGACAATTTCTTCAAAACGAAAGAAACCTAGAGCCAGCCATGGTGGTCCATGCTTGTAATCTCAGTACTTGGGAGGCTGAGACAGGAGCATTGTCTATTCAGAGCTAGCCTCAGCAACTTGGGAGGCCCTCTGCAATTTAGTGAGACCTGTTTCCAAATAAAGAATAAAATAGGGGTGGGGGTGTAGCTTGGTGGTAGAATGCCCCTGAGTTCAACCCCAGTACCGCAAAAAAAGAAAAAGAAACCTAGATGTTAGATACAATCACTGGGATTTGCATAGGTTCTGTATTTTTGGAAGCCTCCTTTCTCTACTGCCTACAAAATATTAAGGATTTTTTTTTTATTTCTCTGTGCTGCAGATTTCTGGCAGCAATTAGTGTTTAAATCCAGAGTTGTGCCCAGGTTTTGTACCAGGCAGATCATGACTCTAAAAACATCACTTACTGCCTTTGATGCCTCCCCTGACAAATGAAGCAAATCCTGCCTGGACCAAAGCATCAAAGAAAGCAGCACACCATCCTAAATATCTAGCACATCATGAAATAAGTCTGGAATGGAAACTAATTAAGTATGTAATCTGAAATTAGAATTTGTTTAAAATTATCCCCACTCAATCCCTGTCTGTATTCTGACTGTTTAATGCTGCTTGTCTTTTTGTCTAGAGTCTCTCTCTCTCTCTCTCTCTCTCTCTCTCTCTCTCTCTCTCTCTCTCTCTCTCTCTCTCTCTCTCTCCTTTCTTTTGCTAAATTTCACTGCTCTGAATCATATTTGGGACCAGCTTCTGAATCACCTAATAAATGATTTTCTCTCTGACAGAGAGGAGTGCATAATCTCCCAGATCCTAGATTGTCCAGGGAAATGCTATACTGAACTATTTTAAAAGACAAGTTTTGCTTTAGTATAGATGTATAATGCTCCATCCAAAACCTAACAGCTTAATCAGACAATTGCATGCCTCAGGCTGATTTTCTCCAATAAAATCATTTTTATGACTCTTTGCTCATGATCCTAAAATAAAGTTAATGTGAACCATCTCAGATTTAGTAACTCAGAGCCTGGCAAGTTTATAATATAAATTCTCAAGAAAGCAATTGTACATTCTAGTCTTAATAGTTGTTAAAAGTTTCCCCTATCAGTCAGGCACATAAGGAATGAACTTGACTTATACACATGGCAAACTATTATATGTTATGAGATCAAGAGTTTAAAAATAGATGCAGAAATAAAACCTTCAAATTAAATAGAAAATCCACATAGAAAATTAGCAACATACAATAAAAGAAAAGGGTATCCTCTCCTAGAAGTTCAGAAATGAACCAAATATGCATACAATGTGCAAACTGTATAAAAGTTAATGATTCTGAAGTTATAATAAGTCAGGTGAAATTGGAGGCAGTGAAAACAAAATTTCCAAAGAAACATGAAAGTCTCCTATATCTTTCTGACTCACTGAAGAAAACAAGAAGTTAACCTTTTGCAAAGACCCATCTCTCGTGATACTAGATCTTGAGTGCTGAAACAAAGACACTTAAATGTACCTTGAAGGACATCTGCTGTAATGGTTCCCTTGATTGTTCTGGACTCAGGTATATATTTTCAGGCATCAGAGGAAGAGTGGCAATCCTAAGGCTCCTAACTTCTTCATCAACTCCCTTGGTTAATCAAAGAGAGAATAATATTTGTGCTACTGAGGATATTTTACATGACACATTTGAGTAAATCAAATCTAACAGAACACTCACCTGGGAAACTGTGTTACAGACAAGCTCTGGGTCAGTCTTGGCCAGGTGAAGCTTCTCGGCTCATTTTTGCACCTCCTGATTTTGTAGAGATCTTGGCCACCATAAACTACCACCAAGGATTCAATTTTCATAGCCATCACTCTGTCAGGAGGAAGGTAACCCTCTGTAGACTCTGTCCCTGAAGTATAACTTTCCCTATCCCTCCATAATTACATTTGTTTGTCTCAATTTTCATTAGTGTATAATTAGTTTCATAAATAGTGGTGTAGTGAGAAAGTTAAAAAGTAGCCAAGTTTCTAAGTTTCCTCATTTTCTGTCCCTCTCCTTCACCTTCTCATGATTTCAGAAGTTTGTATCTGTGGCTTTTGGTAGATTTCTCTCAGTCTCTAGGTGTCAGCTGGTATATCCAAGGGCAAGTTGTGTTGTACTCAACAGTGAAGGTTGAGTGAGGAGTGAAGTGAAGTCGTAAACGCAGGAATAGGGTAAAGTCACAGAGAGGAACAAATAGAATGAGGGTGAGTTTGGTAAAGCAGTATATAGCAGAGATTAGAGATAGTGGATATGTAGTAGTGTTCTGGTAACCAATGTAGAGTTTTTAGCATAGTGGTATGAATTGGATTTTAAAAAGGCAAAAAAGAGAAAAGAAGAGAGAAAAAAAGAAAAGGGATGGAAAGAAGAGAGTAGGCATATACAAGGGAAGAAGCTTGGGAGAGTGTTTGGGAAGAGAGCTAACAAACAAGCACATAAACACAAAAATATAAACAAAAAAATAATGTAACCCTACAAATATATGAATATTCAGCAGACTGGGCCTCTGCAGTCTCTCTCTGTGCAGACACCAAGTGCCATTGGCACCTTTCCTGCTACAGTTCTGGTTCTCTGAGTCTCAGTCTATGCAGATGACCAGTATCAATGGGGCTAGATTTAGTGTTAAGCGTAGATCACCCTCCACACTTTCTACAGATGTGGAGCCTCAGTCTCTCCCTGTCTCCATAGGCAGCAGATGCCTCTGAGACCAAACTCTATTTTGCAATGCTAGGGCTGGGCTGGTCTAACTTCTCCCTGATTGGGTGATCTGTTGTGATCGCAGAGATCCTACTACTTGGATCTAGTGTTAAGCATAGGTCCCACACACATACACTTTCTACTGATGCAAAGCCTGAGTCTGTCCAAGTCTCTGCTATGTCCAACATCAGGCTCCAACCCTACCTTCACCAGGTTGAACCTCAAAGTCTCCCTGGTTGACCCAGGGAGTTTATCATGGCTGCACCAGTCCTGGGGGGTGCTGTGCTGGGCGTTTTTCTGCAGGGACGGCAGCTTCACTTACAGTGTTGCTGAGCCCCGTCTGGATCTCTGAAGGGCATGGTGAGCTTCAGAGATCCATCACTGCTGAGAGTTGTAGCCGGTGTTTGCACAGGAGGAACTAATGACTTACAATTCTAGTGATCTACAGCTGCTTACTTCAGGTCTTTGATTGTTTTCCTGTTCATCCCTGGAGTCAAGTGCAGTGAGGGAAGATGGCATCACTGTGGTGCCTGTGGCCACAAGGCAGGCAAGTTTCTTTTCTAGTGGTGTTGAGCGCCGGCCTAGATCTCTGGAGGGCATGGTGAGCTCGGCCACCACAGCTGGACGTTGTAGCCAGTGTTTGTGCAGGAGGAACTGATGGCTTACAAGTCCAATGATCTTCAGCCAGTTACTTCAGTTACTTGGTTGTTTTTCTGTTCATCTCTTGAATCGGCCGTAGTGAGGCAAGGTGGCACCACCAACAGTTCTTGTGGCTGCAAGATGGGCAAGTTTCTTTTCTACTCTCTGATCAGTCTTCTAGCCTATTTTTCCTGCTGCTTTTGTTCTTTTTAAAACTGTGGTGATTTCTGGCTTTTGTAAGAACACTGTTTTTAAGGCAATGGAGACTGGGTGTCAGCAGGACTGGTAATGGGCTGCTTCCCTCGGTCACCATCTTTCTAGACATCTCCAGTGTATGTTTTTTGCTACTTTGTCAAAATTCAACTGGCTGTTAAGTATGTGGATTTGTTTCTGAGTCTTCTATTCTGCTCATTGGTCTATGTATCTGTTGTTGTTGTTGTTGTTGTTGTTGTTTTGCCAATGCCATGCTTTCTATTACTATGGCTTTGTAGTATAGTTTAAAGTCAGGTACTGTGATTCCTCTAACATTGAATATTCTAATATTGAGCTAAATGTCCTAAATTTTTCATTCTTCTGTCTATCATATAGTTATGTGATTGCTGCTCATGAATTGCATCTGTAGATCCATATGTGACTCAGTGGACAGGATAAAAGTTACATTAGGTCATATTCAATTTTTAATATGTTTTAACTAATAAATAGATATAAGCCAGGTGTGGTGGTGCACACTTGTAATCCCAGTACTTGGGAAGCTTAGATAGAAGGATCACACAGGTTTGAGGCCAGCCTCAGCTACTTAGTGAGGCTCTCAGCAACTTAGTGAGACCCTGTTTCCAAATAAAATATAAAATAGGTCTGGGAGTATAGCCCGGAGGTAGAAAGCCTCTGGGTTCCACCCCCAGTACCAAAAAAAGAAAAAAATATAGATATAAAAATGTCATAATATTATTGTTGATAAGATTAATAATGTGAGTTTACTAGCCGGGTGTGGTGGCACACGCTTGTAATCCCCGTGCTTGGGAGGCAGAGACAGGAGGATCGCGCAGGTTCGAAGCCAGCCACGCGCGCTGGTTTAGGAGACCCTGTTTCCAAATAAAAATGTAAAAATAGGTCTGGGAGTGTAGCCCAGAGGTAGAAGGCCTTCCAGGAACCCCAGTACCACCAAAAAATTAAAAAAAATAAAAAATAATGTGAGTTTACACTTATGATATTTTTCTCTGCTCTTCTTACACAGAAGTATTTTTCTGATATTTTACTTTACAAATACCCTAAAAACCTGCTTCTTTATCAGTATATTGTCCACCTATGCATTTCAATGTATCTTCCCCTAAAGCAGGACTCTTCCTTATGAACAGGTCATTAGTACCATATGTGACTAATCAGAATATTATTTAATAACTTTGAATATTCTATATTCTGCTAGGACTGAGCACAAATGCCATTTAAAAACATAGGCTCTAGAGGGTGAAGCTTTCAGCACAGTATATAGGCAGACTTGCTTGTGGACATTTTCCTGAGATTTCTCTGTTAGAAAAGCATGCTGGCTTTCAGCATTAGGGAGGGTTTGAATTAGGTTTAAGGTTAGTACCCACACACCCCACCTCACTTAGGAGGAAAAACCAAAGCAGTCCTAGACTAGGCACACCGGATGGATCGCAGGTTCACGGCCAGCCTCAACAATTTAGTGAGACCCTGTTTTCAAATAAAGGAATAAAATAAGGCTTGTGGATGTAGCTTCTGGGTTCCATTCCCTGCCCCCTTACATGATTGAACATAGCAAAGTCAATCACTAAGCCAAACATGAGAAGGAGGGAGAGAAGGTGGAGGGAATAGAGTGGGAATTAGGGAAGGGCTAAATGAGTGATGTGTGCATGTATGCCTCTACTATGTTGTACTTCATTAAGATGTAAGACTACAATGCACCAATTAAATTTTTTTTAAAAAGCCATGCTGGTTTATGAAAGTTTACATGAAGTCCTCCTTCATATATCCTAGGTTTAGAAATAGATTTTGGCTTCTCAGCAACAACTGAGAGATAGGACTCAAAGTGAAAATTTCTTGGAAAAATGATTCACCAGCTTTATTAATTTTTTTATTAATTAATGTTATTGACTCATAAATTATACATATATACAGGGAAGCATGTGACCTTCAGATATAACTATACATTTCACAACTTAAAATCAGGACAAACAGATAGATAGATGATAGATAAATAGATAGATAGATAGATAGATAGATAGATAATAGAATCTTTGAGTATTTATCATTTTTATGGTGAGACTGCTAAAAACCTTTTGTTCCAGTTTTTTAATGTACAGTAAGATCTCATTATCTATTCTCACAGTCCTGTGAGATAACACACCAGAACTCCTTACTCCTATGTGACTGTGTAACTTAGTACCACTTGCCAACTTTTTCTTCCCCCACAAAAGAAAAAGCCTGTAGTATCTACCATTCTACTCTCAACTTGATTTTTTATATTCCACCTATAAGTGAGATTTTTGGCAGTCATCTTTCTGTGCCTGACTCAGTTCAATTTAACATAATGATTTTCAGTTCCATCCATATTATTGCCAATGACAAAATTTTATTCTCCAGTATGGCTGAATGTTATTGCATTGTGTATATGGACACTGTGTTTTGCCCATACATTAGCTAATGGACACTTAAGTGAGTTCCTTTCTTGACTATTTCTGCTGCAATAAACATAAGATTACAAATGTCTCTTCTAGAGGATGATTGAATATCTTTTGGATTTACGCTTGGTAGTGAATTGCTAGGTCACATGGTAGATTCATTGTTAATTTGATGAGAAACCTTCATAGAATTTTTCATAATGGCTATAGTTATTTATATTCCCACTTACACTATGTGAGAGTTTCTTTCCCCCCGCATCCTTACTCACATTGTTTATCTATTGTTTTTCTGATAATACTCTTTCCAACTGGATTCTAACTAGAGGGAAATGATTTCTAATTTTGGTTCTGATTTTCAGTACCTTGATGATTACTGATTTTAGACATTAGTATATCTTCTCAGATATGTGCATGTAGGTGTATTGCCCATTTTTAAGTCAGGATATTGTGGGGGGGTATTGTGTTGTTGTTCCTAGTGAGGTGTTTGCCTATTTGTTTTTTTTTGTATTTTTTTAAAATTTTTTATTGGTGCACTGTATTCATACATCATAGTGGGATACAAAGAAAACTTTTGTAGACATACATGCACACATCGCCAGTCAACCCCCACCTGATCCCCACCCCATTCCCTCCCCATCCCTCCTTCCCATGCTTGGCTTAGTGGTAGACATCTAGTATTGTAGCAATTTATCCAAAATTAAAAATGATAATCTCACATAACAGTTTCATTTGTCTGATACCAAGCTTTTGATAACATTTCAATATTTCTTTTTGCTTTCTTTCTTACCAGAGAATATTTTTTTCTTTTTCTTTTTTTTAGGTGAAACTATCATATATTTATATATTTATTTTTCAGAAAAAAATCTATCCTAATATGGAATATGGATTCTAGATACCCAAAACGATCTCGAAAAAGAACAAAGTTAGGAGATGTATATTTTCTGATTTCAAACCATATAAAGCTACAATAATTGAAACAGTGTAGTACTGTTCTAAAGACAGATATATAAACTATTGGAGCTAAATAAAAGCCTAGAGCTAAATTCTTCCATATATTGTCAAGTTAGATTTGACAAGGTTTCCACGAACATTTGGTGGAGGAAATAATAATCTTTTAACTAAATAATGTTAAAAAATTAAAATAACATGAAAACATTTCAATATTTCTTTTTGCTTTCTTTCTTACCAGAGAATATTTTTTTCTATTTTTTTAGGTGAAGCTATCATATATTTATATATTTATTTTTCAGAAAAAAAATCTATCCTAATATGGAATATGGACTCTAGATACCCAAAACGATCTTGGAAAAAGAACAAAGCTAGCAGATATATATTTTCTGATTTCAAACCATATAAAGCTACAATAATTGAAACAGTGTAGTACTGTTCTAAAGGCAGATATATAAACCATTGGAGTTAAATAAAAGCCTAGAGCTAAATTCTTCCCTATATTGTCAAGTTATTTTTGACAAGTTTTCCACGAACATTTGGTGGTGGAAATAATAATCTTTTAACTAAATATTGTTGAAAAATAATAATTACATGGAAAAGAATAAAATTGGACCCTTACCTAATCCCATATACAAATATTAACTCAAAATAGATAAAAGACCTAAATATAAATCTTAAGACTATAAACTTTTAGGAGAAAATCTGGGTCATAAAACCTCACAACATTGAAATTGGCAGTGATTTCTTGGATGTGATTTCAATGGCACAGGCAACAGAAGAGTATACAAACTCCCTAAAAAATAAAAAAATATTGTATATCCAAAGACAATGTAAACAGAGTTAAAAGTTACTAATAGAATGGGATAAAATATTTCCAAATGCTATATCTGAAGGTATATTAATATTCCAACTAGAAATCTTAAAAATTAACAACAATTAAAGCAAACACTACAATTTAGAGATAGGTAAAAGACTAACATAAATAATGAATCTCCACAGATAACCAATCTTAGTTGTCTGTTGGATGGAAACTCTTGTTTCTCTGGTTCTGGTGTGTGTTACCTATTTCTTCTTTGTAGTTAATCTCTTTGAGTATTTTCTCTAGCGCTGGTTTTGAAGACAAAAATTCCTTCAGTTTCTGTTTGTCATGGAAGCTTCTTATTTCTCCATCTAATTTGATAGAAAGTTTTGCTGGGTAGGAAATTTTTGGCTGGAAGTTGTTTTCTTTCAGAGTTTGGAATATGTTCCTCCAAGCCCTTCTGGCTCTCATGACTTGGTTTGGGAAGTCTGGAGTGATTCTAATTGGCTTGCCTCTGAATGTCACTTGGCCCTTTGTTTTTGTTGCCTTTAAGATTCTCTGCTTGGCTTCCACATTGGTCATTTTGACAATTATGTGGCGTGGGGATCCTCTTCTCCGATCCTGTCTAAAGGGAGTTCTATAAGTTTCCTGGATCTGTGTATCAACCTCTTGCTCTATGTTTGGAAAATTTTCTGCTATTACTTCCTTGAAGAGATTGTTGATCCCTTTGGTTTCACTTTCTTTTCCCTCCTCTATTCCAATTATTCTTAGGTTAGCTCTCTTAAAATGGGCCCATATTTCTTCAATATCAGATTCCTGCTGTCGGATATTTTTTTCTAGATTAAAAACTATGCATTCATTTTTGGAATGATCATCTTCTAAGAGCGAGATTCTGTTCTCCATGTGGTCTAATAGGTTGTTTGTGCTTTGAATTGAGGCCTTTACCTCATTAATTGCATCCTTTATCTCTTTTTGGCTCTCTCTGAATTCTTTTCGAAGCACCTCTATTATTTCTACAGTTATTTTCCTGATTTGATCTTCTAGAAATCTCTGATTTTCTGTTTTATCGGGTTCTGATGTTGTGGGGTTGTGGGCATTCATTGCTCCATTGTTATTCCTCTTTCCAATGATTTCGGAAGTTTGTGCCTTCTCTGGGTTCTTCCCTTGAGTCACTATGACTTTGCTTAAGGTGCTCTGGATCTCGAGTCTGTAGTATCTCAGACCCCACTACTCCTTTACTGGGTTGTATCACAGAGTCTCCGACCCAGAGAGTAGATAGAGGCTGCTTTAGACTATGGGGGGTGCCAGGTTGCACGTTCTCCTATGGTGTGATATCTCTGCTCCCGCCACTCCCCCACTGGGTCAAGTCCCAGTGAGTACAGTACTGGGATTTCTCCTCTGTGGCCCGCAATTTGACTCACTGTTCTTGAGTACGCATATGTAGCTGTACTGTACTCGATGAATTCTCTGCTGCTGCCGCCGGTGGCAATATGGCGCCGCTGCCACGCCCTCGGCCGTGAGACTGGCGTATTTTTTCTTCTCTGGTTTTGAGTTCCACTCTGAGTCCCTGCAGCATGTGCTGAGCTCAGCCACTGGGAGCTTTAGATGCTCCCTGCGCCGAAAGATCCCGCCTGGCTGTTCTCTACCTATTTGTTTTTTAATTTCAATTTAAAGTGTATTTTGTTGTTGACTTGTTTTGTTTTGTTTTCTTCTCTTTTTTATTTTGCAGTTGCTGACCAAGCACTCTACTCCTGAGCTACACTCACAGCCCTTGCTACTGAATTTTATTTTTTATTTTATATATATTCTGGTTGCTAATCCCTTGTCAGGTGTAAACTTGGCAAATATTTTTAAACATTCTGTAGGTTGTCTTTTCTTTTCTTTTCTTTTTTTTTTTAGTGGTACTGGGGGTGGAACCCAGGGGCTTTTCTACTTGTGGCCTATACTCTCAGACCTTATACTTTATTTGGAAACAGGGTCTCACTGAGTTGCTGAGAGACTCACTAAGTAGCTGAGGCTGGCTTCGAACCTTTGCATTCCTCCTGTCTCAGCCTCCCAAGTGTAGGGATTACAAGCGTGAGCCGCCACACCCGGCTCGGTAGATTGTCTTTGCACTCCATTGATTATTTCTTTTGCTCTGCAGAAGTGTTTATGTTGATATAATCCCATTGCCTATTTTTGCTTGTGTTTCATTTTTCATCTTTGGGATGTCCTGTTAAAAAATCCTGACCTTTTATTCTTTCTTCTTGTAGTATATTTATAGTTTGAGATTTGAGTTAACTCATAATCCATTTTGAGTTTATTTTTTCAAAAAGCGAGAGATAGGAGTTTAATTTCATTCTTCTGCCTCTGGATATCCAATATTTCCATCACCATTTTATTGAAAATACTCTCCTTCTCTCTTGCCTGATCTTAGCATTTCTGTTGAAAATCAGTTAACTATAGTGTTTGGGTTTATTTCAAGGGTATATATTGTCTTCTATTAGTGTGTCTGTTTTCATGCCAGTATCATGATGTTTTTATTACTATTGCTTTGTACTGTACACATAATTATAATATTTTATTCTCTTTTGCTCAAAATTGCTTCAGTTGCATTTTTAATTTGTTGAAAAGCCTCCCTACAGTATTTTCTCTATTGTTTTTCATAATGCTGATAACTTACATTCCCACCAACAGTGCACAAAAATAGAAAAATAATCACTTTCTATATCCAAACTCATTTTTTCCTCCATGCTATCCATTACATTTGTAATCTCTTGTCTCTTGAATAATAGCCCATCTATCAGATTTGAGGTAGTATCCTGTGGTGGTTTCGCTTTGTATTTCTATGGTGATTAGTGATGTGCATATGTCTGATAGGCATATTATCCATCTTTTCTTTGGAAAAATATATTTCAGCCCCTTTGTCCATGTTTAAACAGGTTTGTGTTTCTAGATGGTACAGATGTATGGATTTCTTATATATTTTGGATAGTAAACATTTACGATGCATAGGGTTGAAAATGTTTCTCTCATTTCACAGACTGCTTTTTCATTGTGTTGTTTCCTTTGCAAACAGAAGCTTTTGTTCCACTGCTCCTCTGCTTCCAGTATCACATATGAAACTTGTTGGCAAGACCAAAGTCAAGGAGGGTTTCTCTTACCTTGTATTTGTAGAATTCAATGATTTCAGGTCTTATGTCCAAATCTTTATTCCATTTGAATTAAGCTTTCTTTGTAATATAAGAGCGAGCCCAGTTTTAACATTTGCATGTCCATATCTAATTTTACTATACCCGTTTAACAAAGGAATTCATGAAGAGAACTAAGCATTCTAGAAAATATCTGTCAGAGCATGCCTATAAACTAAACATCAAATTATGAACTGCTAGCATTGAATTGGAATCCCTAAACACAATGGAGATGATCCTTTCCAAGGTCTCCTGTACTACATGGTGACATCTATTCAGCAAGGGGAAGGTGACCATGGGTACCATGAATGATCAGAATTATGTAATTCAAGCCGGGCATGGTGGTGCACGCTTGTAATCCCAGCATTTGGGAGGCTGAGACAGGAGAATTGCAGTTCGTGGACAGCCTCAGCTACTCAGTGAGGCTCTTTACAACTCAGTGAGACTCTGTTTCAAAATAAAGAATAAAAAATAGGGCTGAGAGTGTAGCTCAGAGGTTAAATGTTCCTGGTTTCCATCCGTAGTACCGCAAAAAAAAAAAAAAAAAAGAATTATGTGATTCAGGAACATCATTGCCACTGACTAGTGTGATCATGGTGTCTGTAGGAAGGAAACACCTGAGAAGTGTGTGAAAGTCCTACTTGATCTATAAAAGGAGTAGACTGCGGGGTCTTGTGAGTCAAAATCTGTCTTGAATCACTAAAACATGTATCATGGCTCCTACATCGTTCCCATATACAGACTCAGAGTTCCTTGAGTGGTGGAGAATGGATCCTCAAGAGAAGCCTTTGCTACACCATGAAAAAACAGTGCCCTGATAGCCTTCCTTCCATTCACTCACAAAAGGACCTGCAGACACTAACCAGGGTGATGGGGCAAAAGGACAGTGAAAATCAGACACTTCAGAGATAGTGGAGGCTGCATATAGACTGACAATAATTGCAGGTTAAAAGTGTCACTGTTAACCACCAGTTAGAGGAGGGATTGAGCAGATCTGATTATTACTCTCTGGGATAGGACTCCTTATGAGAAATCCACTATCATTTAGGAAAAATTGCTGACTTGCAAGTAATGGCATCTTTCTGACTGCTTTCAGGATTTTTCGTCAACATCTTGATTATTATTGTTCTGGATATAAATATTGTTGAATGATTCATTGCAGAATCTTCTGAGTGTTTTAATTAGGTTTATCTCACCAAATTTGGGGATTATTTGGCCACTTTTACTTTGCATATTATGTTAGTTTCCAAAGCAAAACTAATGCGAGTTCACCTTATACTTATATATTTTCTGGTAAATAAAAAAATGATAAGTGTAGGAGAGATCAGAGCTAGTTGATGTGCCAGCAGCCATATCAGTGTTATCTAATGATCATTATTTCCACCTTATGTTTCTTATCTCCTACTCCATTAAATGTGTGACAAGTTTAATTGTATATTCTCTGATTTTAATTATTTTCTGCCTTTAGTGTTTTCTAGATGTCTTTGCAGTTTCTAAACTCCAATCTGACTTTTGGAGAGAAACAGACTTATTTAGAGAAACTAAATTCCAAGCAAATTAAATTTACTTTTGCTAACAGGTATTAAACATTTTTCCAGTTATCTAGGTACTTTGTTTTTTGTTTATTTAATTACTGGTGTGGCACTGGGAATGAACCCAGGAGTGTTCCAGCTCTGAACTACATTGCCAGCCCTTTTACTTTGAAGTAGGGGCTCACTAAGTTGCTTCTGGCATTGCTAAGTTGCTGAGTCTGGCCACAAACCTGTGATCCTCTCATCTCAGCATACCAATCAGTGGGATTAAAGACAGGCAGCCAGGCATGGTAGTGCAAACTTGTAATCCCAGCATTTGGGAGGCTGAGACAGGAGGATTGCAGTTCATGGACAGCCTCAGCTACTTAGTGAGGCCCTCTGCAACTTAGTGAGACCCCATTTCAAAATAATGAATAAAAAATAGGCCTGGAGGTGTAGCTTGGAGGTAGAATGCCCCTGGGTTCAATTTCCAATGCCACCCATACAAAAAAATGGACACGATAACTGAGCAGACACTTCACAAAAGAAGAAATACAAATGGCCAATAAATGTATGAAAAAATGTCTAACATCATTAGCAATCAGAGAGATGCAAATGAAAACTACCCTGAAATTTCACCTAACCCCAATTAGAATTGCAATCATTAAAAACACAAAAATCAACAAATGCTGATGAGGGTGTGGAGAAGTAGGAATTCTGACACACTATTGGTGGGATTGCAAATTAGTCCAATCACTTTGGAAAACAGTTTGGAGGATCCTCAGAAGAATGAGAATGAACCACCATAGAACACAGCTAAACCACTCCTGGGTATTCACCCAAAAGAGTGGAAATCAAACTACCAGAGTAATTTACGTATATCTGTATTTATAGCTACACACTTCACAATTACCAAACTATGGAACCAGCTGAGATGACCGCTATAAGATGAATAGATTACAAAACTATGGGATATATTGCACAATGGAATTCTACTCTGCTATAAAGAAGAACAAAATTACATCATTTGTAGGGGGAAATAGTTGGAACTAGAGAACATTATGCTAAGTGAGATTAGTCAGTCACAAAAAGTGTAAAGTGAGATGTTCTCCCTCACATGTGGAAGATAGGAAGAAATTGGGACATAAGAAGGACTATAGACAAAGATGGAGAAACCTTAGCTGAGTGAAGGAGGGGAGCTAATGAGAGAGATGGGAGAGGGAAAGAGGGAAACACTTCAATGTTCATGATGAACATACACAATCTTATCAAAGCCAATCACTGTGCTGAGCATGGGAAGGAGGGGAGAGGAAGGGAACAGGGTGGGAATTGAGAGAGGGCTCAACGGGTACTGTGTGCATGTATGCCTCTATCACCATGAAATTCACCAAGCTGTATGATTACAATGTGCCAATAAATAAATAAATAAATAAATAAATAAATAAAGCTACAGATTGTGTTCAATATTAAATTGTTATTCATTTGTCAAAGAGGCTTTGTAATGGTTAGCAAATCAGAAAACACAGTAAAGAAAAGAATAATTTCTCATTACTATGCTTTTGTTAAGCTAGTTTTTCTCAAAAGAAACAACTACTCTTTCATTTTCTTTTTTATCTTACAGAGATTCATAATTTAGACACAACCAAATAAATATGTTATTATATGACATTTTAATATACTAGTACCCTGCAAAGCTTTTTAAATTAATTGTACATTCACTTTAGACGTCAGTATATATCTGTAGAGTTTTAATTCACTTATTCTTTCACAAGTTCAATAAAATCCCTATGGTTGAAAATATATTGATGAATCATATCAAGCAACAAGCAAAATGTCCCTTTTGCACTGTAATAAAGTTTGTTTAAAAAATACAATCTAAAATCTTCTATTTTGCTTTATGTCTTATATGAATAGTAGTAATATTTCTAATACAAAATTTTTATTGAACATAAATGGTATACATTTAAACTATACTTGGTGCCCTCTCCCCCCCATCCCATTTCCCCTTCCCCCCTCCCACCAATGGTTGTCCAGGTTAACCATGTCATATTCATAATTTTATACATATTCAGATGTAGACCCTCATTAATCAAGTTCAGCCTTCCTCCTCTCCTATCTTTCCATTCAAACTTTGCTGATATTTCCCCTCCATTATCTGGAGTCCCACTGGCATCCTCTATGTTCCCTAGTTTGAGCATATTAGAGGAAACATATGTACCTTCTCCTTCTGTGCTTGGCTGATCTCACTTAACATAATGCTCTCCAGGACTTTCCATCTTCTTGCAAATGATATGATTTTGTTCTTCTTTATGGCTGAATAGAATTCCATTGTGTGTATTTCCCACAGTTTTGCAATCCATTCATCTGTTGATGGAGACCTGGGTTGGTTCCATATTTTGGCTATTACGAATTGTGCTGCTATGAACATAGGTATGCATATGTTGCTGTAGTTCTCTGAATTCAACCCCTTTGGAAAAATACACAGGAGTGGTAGAGCTGGATCATATGGTGGATCTATTCCCAGCTTTCTTAGGAATCTCCACACAGATCTCCATAGTGGCTGAACTAGTTTGCACTCCCACCAACAGTGTAAAAGAATTCCTCTTTCCCCACATCCTCGCCTCGAATAGTAGTAACATTTTCAAGATTGGGTCCCAGAAGTGAACTTCTTGGATCAATAGGTAGAGCCGGACATGTTAGCACACACTTATAATCCCAGCATTTGGGAGGCTAAAATAGGAGGATCATGGTTGATGTGCAGCCTCAGCTACTTAGTGAGTCCCTTTGCAACTCAGTGAGACCCTATTTCAAAATAAGGAATAAAAAAATAGGGTTGGGATGTAGCTCAAAGGTAGAATGCCCCTGAGTTCCATCCCCAATATCACAAAAAAGTGAATATGTAAATAATTTTGATAGAATTTTCCATATTGCTTTTCTTCATTTTACTACCAGAAGTGGTGGTAGTTAAAAAAAAAGCCATCTAATAGTCAGAATATCTGTCCCTTCCTGAAGGGAATCAGGATGAAATATGAAAAATGGCTGAGTCCTCTGGCTTCTACCAAGCGCTGTGGTATGAGACTGCATCTCCCTATGTTTTAGTTAGTCTGAGTTTCCTTTGTGGTACATAAAACACAACAAAACTAACAGTTATTTCTAGTTTACTTACTGAAATAATCAATGAAATAGACATTTTCTCAAAGTCTCTCTTTTACTGAGCACGCCAACACTGAGTGAAATATCCGTCTCTGTGAATCAGCACATATGGGCTAAGAATTGAATAACCAAGGGTCAGAAATTCTTGAACAATTACTGATATGGAATCATACTCTAAGGAGAAACTTAAATAAAAAGAAATGAAACAATCCGTCCAATAAAAGAAAAGATAACAGAACATCAGAAGGAGAACACTTTTAGCCGCTTTCAGCTCAGGGGGAGTTTTGCAGAGATGCTTGGAGTTCTGAAGGTAGAGAACATGCTGGTGGTGCTTGTGGAGGAGAAATACCATGTAGCCACTGGCCCCGCCCATGACACCCTGAAATAGAAAATCTCGCAGGACCATGAGAGCAAGAAAACCCCATCTGAGTATCCAGCTTCCTGGCAGAAAATAACAAAAGCTGTCACTTTCACTAAGTAGTGATATGTTCATGCTACTGGACTTTTTAATGTAAAATGGTAAATTCATGCTTATCAAGGCATTGAGTATCCAAAATAAGAAAAAAAGGGGAAGAATGTGCCTTGCAGACTTCAGCTTGAGTCTCCTCCACCCAGAGCTTCTGGGACTGATGGTGATGGCCTGGACCACTGTGAGGAGGCAGGTGGTGCAGATTATGAGGCCCCGAACCACCCTCTCCAAGTAAACAACAGTTTTACAGCCTATATCATCTAGGAAGTTTTCCAAGCCAAAAGCTAATATGTTCTTTTGCAATCCTTTGGAAAGAAGCATTACAATATTTGTAACAGCCAAATGGATAAGAATAAGGTGTATATTTGTCTTCTCAGTGCCTCCAACAATGTACATGTAATTCACAAAAATGAAGACGTTTCCCACAATGCCAAGTCCTATTAGAAAGACGAAGATTCTTCCCTTGATAAGTTTTAAGACCATGTCTTACTTCATAGGCAGAAAAACTTGGGTCCAGCAAACACCCTTTGGAGAAAAGAATCAGTAATGCTGAGATGTTTCTGCATAAAGTATTTTATATATAGCAATTTTCTGGAGGATGAGACAGTTATGATATATGTAATAAAGTATATTTTTATACATGAACTATTACTTTGTGCCACTGATTGTGGGTCACACTATATAGTCTCTAATGCCATCTTGAGGTCTAACACTCAAAAATCTAAATTTTCCATCCAAATTTCTTTTGAGCTCCATACTAACAAAACTAATCTACCTGTTCAAATGCTTACATATCCCACCTACACTCAACTTTAGAAGGGTTGCGTTAAACCCAAAATTTCCCCAACCAGCATTTCTCTCTGTGTTTTTATTTTATTTCCTATTGCCCAATTCCAAAGCCTGGGGCTCCTGCTTAATCTATCTGCCATCTCAATGCCCAATAAATAGATATTTATAAAAAATTTTTTTGGGGGTGGTACTGGGGTTCCTGGAAACCCTCCTACCTCTGGGCTACACTCCCAGACCCATTTTTATACTTTTTTATTTAGAAACAGGGTCTCTTAAGCCAGCGTGGCTGGCTTCGAATCTGCGCAAACCTCCTGTTCCCGCCTCCCAAGCACGGGGATCACAAGCGTGGGCCACCATGCCCGGCCGATATTTATAAAATTTTGTTGCTTCAGTTTCTTCACCATCTCAAATCCAATGATATTTCAACTTCCACAGTGTCTCTTGTTTTGTTTAATAGCCCTTTCTATTTCACATCTTGATGAATACAATAATTTTCAGGCTTATTTTTTGTTTCCAAGTTTTATATCTGTGATGCCAAACCCTTTATATTTCTGTAATTCTGAACCTCCAACTTAATCTGTGATTTAATTGCTTCCAAATAATCAGTGGTTTTTATAATCCTCAAATTAAGTGACAGTGCATAACTTTTCCAGATAAGATGCAAATTGAAAGTCTATTCAGCAAATGATACCCATTAACATGTCTCTTGACTGAAAAAAGAAAAAAGAACGACTGATTAAATGCAGTCAGTGTGAGTGTCCTGGGTGGACCACACTGTGACACTCAAGAAAGGTATTTGAAAGAAATCTGCATTCTTTTTGAGTGGCTTCTGGGGGTCTCTAATGAAAGCCTGGCTCAGTTCTGTTCATGTAGATGCTTAACAAGGTATATTGGAAGAAAGTAATTAATTGGAATTTGTGCTGTCGTGAGGTGAAGGCAGCTTATGAATTCCAGGGCTAGGTGTAGCAAATAAGGTTCATCATCATTGTTATGAAAATAAATCACTGACAGAAGTTATCATGATGGTATTTTACAGCTGCTGGAGAAGCTGGGGAGAAACAGTGATTCCAGGTCACTTTGCAGCCTGCCTTCCCTCTGTTTTTTATTTTGATTTTCCATCATCCTTAACAATAGGACCACTTTGACCTTTATTGATCCAAACTGATTATCATAGATGATATTAGTCCACATTTTAAATTCTCAAATCTTATTTCTCACCCAGGAACTTCTTTCAAACTGTTGGAAACTTCCTCAATATAAAAGAAACCTGGATGCATGATCTAATCGACATGATTTGAACTGGTTGATTATGCTTGAATGCCTTTCTGTAAGCCTTTCGCCTCTACTTCCTATACAGTTACAGTCCAAGATTGCTTTAGATTTTTCTGTGTTGCAAGTATCTGTCAGCACTAACTGCATAAACCCAGACTTGTGCCCAGGTGTGGTACAGGGAGCCCATGACTCTTGAACATCAATTTCTACCTTTGAACCTCTCCCCTGCCTGTACCAATGCATCAGAGAAAGTAGTACACCACCTTAAATTTCTAGCCAACCATGCAATGAGCTGTGGGCTTTAATGCCAAGCACAGCACTGGTAATTAATGTGTCTGGAATAAAAATTAGCTATGTTTCTAGTCAGAGATTAGAATTTGTTAAAAATGACTGCATTCCATACCTCTGTATATCCTAGTCGACTTTTCAGACCTTTTTCTGTTTTAATTTGTTTGTCTCTGCTTTTTCATATTTCCAGCCCTCTCTCCCTTTCCTCAAATTTCAACATTCTGTATCATACTTGGGACCAAGTTCTAGACATATTATAAGCTATTTCTCTTTTTTTCTAACAAGCATGAGAAAAGTCAGAGAGGAAGAGGTGACTACTCTCCACGTTTTCCAGAAAAAGGTTAAGGTAAACTATTGCATAAAACAGAGTTTGTGTTAGAATATAAGACCCTACAGCTTAGGCAAATGAGTACATCTGTCAGATGTCTCAAATAAAAAATTAGATTACTTCTCCTTGGTATATAACACCAGGGCAAAATTAAAATAAGTTTTATTATATTATAGTAACTAAAATCCTGGAAAATTCATGGCAGAAATTCTTGAATGAGGAAATTAATTTTAAATATTAACAGATATGAATTGCTTCCAAATAATCAGTGAAGCATCAAAAATGATGTTGACTTACATATATTGCATAATGTAAAATTTTAAGAAGGAATACGGGAGCAGTATTTCCAAATAAATAGAAATGCACTTAGACGATTACCAACATAAAAAAGACAGTAATGACCAGTCTTGGAAATACAGAAATTCACCAAAAATGAAATGTGCAAATCCTATTAAAGATACTGATGCTGATGGAGTACTAATGCAAGTAAAATTGGAAGCCAAAGAAGTCAGAATTATTCACAGAAAACAAAAATATTCCTATAACTTTGTAATTCCTTGAATAAATCAAGGAGTTAATTTTATGCCAAGACCAATACCAGAGGTCCTGAGTACATGGAGATACCTAAGAACCTCTAGAATTACAAACTAGAACCTCTAGAAGCAAACTAGTTTGCTTCACCTTTGGGACCTCACATATTTGATTTCTAAAAACAAAAAATTTAAGGTCTTAAGACTGAGGGAGCATCTCATTAACTTCCTTACTTGGTCAAAGAGATTTGTGCTGCTGTGAACATTTAACATGGTACCTGGGTATAAATCAGAAATGACAGGTCTACCCACCTTGTAGCTGATAAAAAGAGAAATGCTGGGTCAGTCCTGGCCAGGTGAGGCTTCTCAGGTCATCTATCTAACTTTCTGATTTTATAGAGCTCCTGTCTTCCATAAACTACCACCAAGGGTTCAGTTTTCACAGTTGACATCTATCAAGAAAAAGAAACCCCCTGCAGGATCTCAGTCCCTAAAGTACAACCTTCCCTGTCCCTTCACAATTACTGTATTTGTTTGGTTCAAAAGTTATCTCAATCTTAATTAGGGTGTAATTACTTACAAGGATGAAACAGAAATAATAGATGTAATAGAAAGATGTGCAGTGGGAAAGTAAACGTCTAGCTCAGCTTCTATCTAAATTCCTTGATTTTCCATCTCTCTCTTCAACTTCCCAAAGTTGCAAGCTGTGAACCAGAATGTGGATGGCTTCAGAGACAAAGAAAACGTGACCTTCTTTTCTCTCCCAAGTTCTTCTTCACCTTTTTGAACATAATCAATGATGGCCAGCACTAGGGACTCTGATTTCTGAGCACATTCCAGGCATGAACTTGGACAGACAGGAGTTACCTTGCTATAACTATTCACATCACAATTCAAGGTCTTAGCCAGAAGTAATTATTTTATTCTTTGTACACTAAACAATAAATGTGACTTCAAATCTAGATCCCCCCCCCTCACAAGCACCAACCCTGCAGTACAATTTTGAAGAACACTCAAGCAATTCATGTAAACCCAAGGATGATCTTTATATTCATTATTTATTCCCTTTTTTGCGGTACTGGGGATGAAACCCAGGAGCATTCTGCATCCAAGCTACGCCCCAGTCCTATTTTTTATTCTTTATTTTGAAGCAGGGTCTCACTGAGTTGCAAAGGCCTCACTAAGTAGCTAAGGCTGTCTGCAAACTGCAATCCTCCTATCTCAGCCTCCCAAATGCTAGGAATACAAGCGTGCGCCACCACGCCCGGCTTCATTATTCATTCTACTGCCAAGGCTCTTCATAGTCCCCTATGCAAAGGAATACAAATAAATGTGGGCACAGAGTTGATCTCAGAGGTTAGAAAATCACCATTTTTCCAGAAACCTGAAGGGCTTTTAGCTGTCCTGGGAAACAGATTTCTAGTCTCTAGTCTTCCTTTTGTTTCTTGGATGATTTAAATCCTCATTGCCCAGAGGGACAACCTGAAACCCAATAGATGCTCAAATCCTCCTGCCACAAATAAGAGTCTTTCTTTGAATTAAGTGTTATTTCTGTCCCCTGATTTTGAGTGGGAAAATGAAGGCATAGTTGGGTTGAGTATGTTGTAAAGTTAAATACAAATGGAAACATAACAATAACTAATTTTCCTTGCTGCAACAAGGCACATTTACATGTGTCACTTATGTTGAGTATTTTTATACTACATTATGCCATATACAAGTTTTTGTAAAAGCTATATGATACTCTTACTAGCTTGAAACCCAGGGTTGTTTTCTCCAGGCCCTGGAGTCCTCTGTAAAAATGCAATCATAAAGCAAGGCAGTGTCCTATTTCAGCAGAGGAGCAAGAGCCTTACTTCAATGGGAACTTGTTCCAAGCTGCAAAATCATTTTCTGTCCAAAAGATGTTTGAACTTTGTCTTTGTAATGAATAAAGAGAATTTACTCAAATAGTCACATGTCACAGAATTGAAAATTGCCTGAAATAGAGGAGTGGCCAAGAAATAATGGTAATGGAGAAGATTTTCAAATCCCATCTGGACTGCTAGTGAATATCTTCAGAACTCTCTCTACTGGGTGAGTCTCTGAAATGAGGACATGTACATCTCCCCAGAGACATTCTATGTTCCTATTCCATCTTTAGTACGTTTCCTTTATGTGGAATCCAGCATGTAAAAGAAAAATTTCCCATACTGTTTATTTCACAAATTCCAGTTTCAGGAAAATTTTGAAAGCAAACATTGGTACAGAAGAAAAACATATAGTTTGTATTCCTTCTTAGCAAATTCAATAAAATACCATCCCCATTCTAAATTCAAGATATCTTGGCCATAAATTAATTTCATAATTTTAATGTAATTAATAATAGAACATGGATACTCAGATTAGATTCTAAAAATGTTAATGGACTTCTGGGAAGATGGCGACTGAGAGAAACAGCACATCTCAGTAGTGCTGACGCTCAGTACCTATTACTGTAAAAACAGCATCTTGACAAGAGAAAAAAATCAAAAACTGAGAATGCCCCCTAAAAACAGGAACAAGATGAGGATGTCCATTATCACCACTTCTTTTCGATATAATATTTGAGACTCTAAATAGAGCAGTAAGGCAAGAGAAGGAAATCAAAGGAGTCCAAACAGGAAAAGAACTAAAACTATCACTATTTGCAGACAACATTATTCTATACGTAGAAGACTCAACAGACTCAATGAAAAGGCATATTGAACTGATCAATAAATTCAGCAGTGTCTGGATACAAAATCAATCTTAAAAACTTGGAAGATTTCCTGTATATCAACCATAAATCCACTGAAAAAGAAATCTAGAAAACAGTTTCACTCAGAATATTCCACAAAAAAATTAAGAATTTAGGAATAAACCTAACCAAGGAGGTAAAAGACCTCTACAAAGAAAATTATAGAACACTGAAAAAAGAAATTGAAGAAGAACACAGAAGATGAAAAGATCTTCCATGTTCTTGGGTAGGCAGAATAAATGTCATCAAAAGAACCATACTTTTTAAAGTGATCTACAGATTTAATACAGTACCCATTAAATTACCAAGGTTATTCCTCACATAGAAAAATCAGTCATTAAATTTATTTATTTATTTATTTATTGTGTGGTATTGGGGATGCAACCCAGGACATTCTACCCCCAAGCTACATTCTCACACCTCCAGCCCTCTTTTTTATTCTTTATTTTGAAACAAGGTCTCACTAAGTTTTAAGGGCTTCACTAAGTAGCTGAGACTGGAAGTGAACCTTCAATCCTCTTGTCTCAGCTTCCCAAGTACTGGGATTACAAGCGTGCGCCACCATGCTCAACCATTAAATTCATTTGGAACAACAACAACAAACAAAAAACAGAATAGCCAAAGTAGTTCTCAGCAACAAGAACCATGAAAGAAGTATCATAAAATATGACTTAAAATAAGGTGACCTATCTGAGGGAGATGGGAGAGAAGAAGAGGGAAATTCTCTAATGTATATGATGTACATACACAAACATATCAGTTGATCACTAAGCCAAACATGAAAAGAAAGGAGAGGGAGGAAACAGGATGGGAATTGAGGACAGGCTAAATAAATGATATGTGCATGTATGCCTCTACCATCTTGTACTCTATTAAGATGTATGACTACAATGCACCAATAAAAATAATAAATAAAATGGATTTTAGAGATAGCTCAAAATTAAAGTATTCTATCCATTAGTATATGACTTTAGGACAACTACATTATACTTTGGAATCTCATGTTCCTTATTCCATGAGAATAAATGCCTTTTCTGGTAGGATGATAGAAAATTTCGAATTTGTTAATAAATATGCCTTTGTATGGAATACCAGAGCAAGACACAGTGTAAGCATTAAACACACTGAAGCTATCCCTATCATAACTGTGAAGATAATTAGGATGCTATTTCATCCAATGTACTAAAAAGGACTGTAAACAATGGATTATTCTATTCTACCAATGTTGGTTCCAGACTTTTCTGAAATATAAATTTGTGAAATAATGAACTTTTCTGGCTTCTTCTTTTAAAGATAGAATCTACCTGAGAAAAAATTCTAGAGATGAATTAATCTTAATTAAGATGGATTTGGTGTGGGGCACATGTCCCCACCCCAGAGATTCATCCACCAGAGAGAGTTCTGAATGGAGTATGGGAAGTCCATCTATAGTCCAAATGCGATTTGAAAATCTTTTCCAGTATCATGATTTATTGACCATTTCTCTATCTCATGCAGTTTTCAGTGATATGACAGATATGAGTCATCCTGAGATTGAGAGATTCACTCCTCCAGAGAGTGAGGCTGGCTGAAAGCGGTACTCACCCAGAACAGGCAGGTGAATCCCACACAAAAGCAACAGTTGCCAGTCAGGGACTTGAAATTTATGTCAAAGTCTTTGAGAACAAATTCTGCTTCTATGCCTATTTATTGCAAAAAAAAATCATCCTGTTAATCTACAAAACCTCTAAGAAAAAAGAAAATAATATTTTTTCATTGAAAAAGCATTTAAGTAGAATACAACATACATCACAAGAAATCCACTTAGAAAAGTGGCAAGTGCAAGAAGAAAATGTACTTTTATAGCCAATCAAGGAAAGTGACTGTGGACACTTCTTAAGAAAACCAATAACTCATCCTCAAGAAAAAGAACTTGACTCCACCATTACTCACACAAGTTGATCCTCTATTTACTTCACTACCGGGTGATTTCTATTAATTTGTGGTCTTTACTAAAAAAAAATAGAAATCTTCACATATATTGTACATAGATGATTTTGTAACCTAGAGGAAGTCCCCAGCAAATTAGCTTTCTGCCCTTTTGCAGAAACTGGAAAACAGGGCACTATCTTGCTTGATGACTACACTTCTAAATAAGACTCTAGGGCCTGGGAAAACATCCCTTAGTTACCAAACTAGCAAGAGAATTATATAGATTTTAAGATTACTTATATACATCTCAACCTGACAATTTTTTAACCAAGCCAAGGAAAAATGTTCCTTATTACCATGGGGGAAATTATTTATTATTATTTTCAATTTCTTTTTAACCTTAAATATAGCATATACAACTTAACCAATCTGTGATTGCATTTCCCATTCAAAATCAGAGAATGGCAGCCATCAGGAAACAGGGATGACCAGAGACCAGGATTCTACCTCATAGGGCAACCCAAAGTCCTCTTGCTTCTGGAAAATGGTGCTATTCTCACTTTTAATCTCAGCCCTATGCCAACATTTATTCACATTCCTTTGCAGCAAGAAGTAGGAAGGTCATTGGCAGAATAATGAATAGTGAATGGAAGGATCATTCTTGGGTATAGAAGAATTGAGCCAGTGTCCTTGAATTTCTGTACTGCAGAAAGTGTAGGGGGGTTGACTCATGTAGGTTTTAAGTACAATTTGCTATTTAATGTGTAAGGAATAAAATAACCACTTGTGGTAAAGACCTTGAAGAACAGTGTGCATACGGGCAGCAAGGTGCCTCCTGTCTGACCAAGTTCATGGCTTGGGTATGCTCAGAAAGCGACTCTCCATTGCTGGTCCTCACTGATGATGTCTTTCTGTGTGAAGATCTTGAGAGAAAAAGGGAAATGACTTGTCCTAAGTCTGAGAAGCCGTCCCCATGCTGGTTCATGGCATGCAACTTTGGAAAAGTGACAAGAGAGACAGAAAATTGGAGAAAGCTAGGAACAGAAGCATGACTACTTGTTCCATTTCTCACTTTACATCCTTACATTATAATAATTACACTCTAATTAAAAGTGAGATAACTTCTGAGCCAAACAAATGTAGTAATTGTAGAGGGACAGGCAGAGTTGTACTTCAGGGAACGAGATCCAGCAGAGGGCTTCCTTCTTCCTGACAGAGTGACAACTGTGAGAACTGAATCCTTGGTGGTAGTTCATGGCAGCTGAGAGCACTACAAAACCAGAAGCTGCAGAGGTGAGCTGAGAAACCTCGCCTGGCTAAGACTAACGCGGAGCCTGTGTGTACCACTGCTACCTAGGTGAGTAGACCCATCTGTTCTGATTTAGTCATAGGCATAATGTAGAATTTCCTCAGCAGCACAAAGCTTATCTCTTTGGCCAGGCAAGGGAGTTCATACTCTCCCTATGCTGCTAAAACGAACAAATCTAAATCCAAAAAGGTCAAAAGGACCATTACAATGGGTGTTCCTCCAGAGACACTGGAGCATCTGTGTCACTGTGCTGAGTATCTAGTGTTGTAAGCGAGCTCTGGAGTGGGTCTCTCATATGGTTCTCATCTCTATCTTTCAGAAACCAGAAGATCAGAAAGGCTGCTCTAGTTTTTAGGAGGAACTCAGTTTTCTTCAACCTCCTTGATGTCCTGCATTATACCTCGGTCAGCATTTTCAGTTTTCATAAGATTTCTTCATCTACTTTTTGGTGTATTGATTGCTGTGTTTCCAGTGGGCGATCTTCTACTTTTCTGCTATGCTGCTAAATCCTTAAGTGCACTGTGTTTAATTTGAAGGCACTCTTCCTGCACCTATCTTTAAACTCTCATAGCAGCTAATATTTCGCCACAAATGTAAGTCAACCTCATTTGTTGTGTGCCTGTTTGACGGGGCAAAAAATAACAAAAAAATATTATTTGAAATCATAGTTTCTCTTTTGAGAATTCTGTGTTTTGTCAGTCTGTCCATTATGATTTGAGGCAACACACTCTACATTTAGCCCAGTATTATGCAGTGAGGACCACTAATCTCACTAATATTTTAATTGAGAAAATTGGGCTTGAGATGAATGTGCTTACCTGCCTGAGCAGGGTGTTAGGTTCAGATGAGGCATAATACATCTATTTCAAAGCAGGCCTATCTTTGAAACAGTTTACTACTACACTCTTCCAAAAGCAATTTGGGATCATACTCACCACTCCCTCTTCTAAAGTTCTTAATTTCCTTGGTCAAAATAAAAGATTAGTGACTTATTAGGTGTGTCAGAAGTGGATCCACTATCTGACTCAGAGCTTTGGAAAACTGGGAGGTGACTGAAGTCTAGAAAATGAGAATCTAGGAAATATAAGAAAAATACAAACCCAAAAAGATCTGGTAGACCTACTTAGAGCACTGAGCTGTCGTGAGCCCTGTCATTTTTAGCAGATCCAATCTCTCATTAAGTATGCAAGATATTTATTCTAAGCTTTTACCTAAAATTGTGGAGCTTCCTTTTAAAGCTTATACATAAGGCATTTTGTGTTCAAAACTTAGAAAGATGTGTTGCTTTCTTTAATGCATTGGTGCAGTGCTTAGTTCCCCATCTATCAGGGGAGGAAACAGAGTTTGAAAGTCACTAACTGACCTTCCTAGAGTCATGGGCCCTGAGTACCAAACCTAAGCACACGCCTGTGTACCTGTCCTTTGTTCTGCCAGAGACTTTCAGCACAGAGGAATCTGAAGCAATCTTTTAATGATTAGTAGGAATTAGAGGAAGAAGGCCTGAAGAATATTCTAAGGACACAAGATATATGCAGATTCTGGGTATTAGATCAAACATTCTGGTTTATTTTATTCTGGAAAAACTGATCTTAGTAAAATATAATTTGGGATCTCTTAGAAGTAAAAAGGTAACATCCTGTCTAAGCTGGTGCAAAGGCATCATGGACAGATGATCAAGAGGCCCTATCATTAAGCAGGTTGAGAAAAACACACAGAGGATCAGACTGTAAAATCACCAGGAACCACTGTGCCCTAGTTATGCCACAGCTATCAAGTGCCACCATAGCCCCCTCTGTCAGTGATTTTTTTCAAACCAATGCTGCCCCAACGAACTTTGCTTCAAAAAGCTATTACTTGGGATTCCTGATTCATAGGTAGCCCTCATCTCGTGACAACATATAACCATCCTTAATCCTCCTGCCCTAATCCCGTTGATAAACATCACCACATCTAGAACTGATCCAGACTCCGGTAGAGGCTCCTGAAGCCACTCATTGAAACCTCAGACCTTTTGCTAAAGACCCTGGATAGGAGCATTCCACAGTTCCACCAGCATATCCACTCTGGCTGCACCCCACAAATTATCTGACTGTTCAGTCAAAAGACCTATTCCTAGGTGTCTTTGGTTGATTAGACTTTTACTGTCAAATCTTATGTGAGGAAATTACACAGTATGACTTGATATTGAGGACTATAAAACCACTGAGTATTTGGAAGCTATCAAAGTGAAATCACAGAATCATTTTGGAATTTAAAATAGAAATATTAAGGTATTGTTATAAAAGATATAAAACTTGAAAGCAAAAAATCTGGAAATTATTATGCTCACCAAAATGATCCATAAAATAGGAGACGCAATAGAGTTAGAAAATGGCAATATTTTTCAGATGTTAAAGAGTTAAACAACAGAATTTTATTAGTGTCTGCATGTGATGTGTGCTGAACCAATCCAAAGGCTCAGATAATGGGAAAATGATAAAACTAAATAAAAAACACAACCAAATTTTCTGCTTGGCCAAATTTGGACATTAGTGCAGCCATGCTGAAGTTGAAGATAGGTGAGAGATACAAGGATTTGAACAAGTAGATTGGTTTTGCTAGTGTGGAGCTTAACCATTCTGGGTTGAAACTGTAGATTTTTGGTTTTTTTACTCGCTTTTCTTTAATTTTTTTTTTTTTTTTTTTTTTTTTTTTTTTTTTTGTCCTGGGGATGGAACCCAGAGGCATTCTACCTCTGTGCTACACCTCCAGACCTATTTTGAAACAAGGTCTCACTGATGCAAAAGGCCTCACTAAGTAGCTGAGGCTGTCTGCCAACCTTGATCCTCCTGTCTCAGCCTCCCAAATGCTGGGATTATAAGCATATGCCACCATGCCCGGCCTTGCCCTTTTTTTTAAAAAAATACTTTTATTGATGCATTATAATTTCACATCATTATGTTATACAGAGTCATAGGGACATACATGCACAGAGTAGATTTTTTAATATTCTTCCTCAAGATAGAATTTGAAACTATAAAACTTTAAAAACTTAAATATATAAAACTATAAAAATTAGAGTTTTTTGGGCAAAAACTTCTCCATTATATATATTATAATGGTTTCTTACAGTACATAAAATAGCTATGATATGATATCATATTTACAGATGTGTAGTATCATTGCTGATGTTTATTTTAAAAATGTATTTGCTCCACCTAGGATTTTCTGCCTAAATAAGAAATGGCCCTGAGACTGGTTAAAGGAGGAATCTTCGTCTTTCTACTAGGACTTGGCATGGCAGCGAACCTCTTTCTTTTGTTGAATTATGTTTGCATTTTCAGACACATTGAGAAGAAATCTACACACCTTATTCTCATTCATCTGGTTTTTACAAATATCATAATACTTCTTTCCAAAGGAATGACCAAAACAATAGCAACATTTGTTATGAGAAACTTCCTAGATGATACAGGCTGTAAGATTGTTGTTTATGTAGAGAGGGTGGCCCTAGGCCTCTCCATCTGCACCACCTCTCTCCTCACAGTGGTCCAGGCCATCACCATCAGTCCCAGAACCTCCATGTGGAGGAAGCTCAAGCTGAAGTCTGAATGGCACATCCTTTCCCTATTTCTTTTCTTTTGGATACTCAATTCTTTGATAAGCCTGAACTTAACATTTTATATTAAAAGTATCAATAGCGTAAACACATCACTAATGAGTAAAAGTGAGAACTATTGCTATTTTTTCTCCGAAAGCTCCATACTCAAATGGATTTTCCTCACTCTCATGGCCCTGCGAGATGCCCTGTTTCAGGGTGCCATGGGTGGGGCCAGTGGCTACATGGTATTTCTCCTCCACAGGCACCACCAGCAAGCTCTCTACCTTCAGAACTCCAGGCTCCTCTACAAAACTCCCCCTGAGCTGAAAGCTGCTCAAAGCGTTCTCCTTCTGATGCTCTGTTTTCTTTTCTCTTATTGGACAGAATGTTTTATTTCTTTATATGTAAGTGTGTCTTTAGATAACGATTCCATAGCAACAACTGTTCAAGAATTTCTGACCCTTGGTTATGCTACTGTAAGCCCATTTGTGTTAATTCACAGAGATAGATGTCTCACAAAATTTTGGTGTGCTCAGTAAGAGAGAGAAAATATGTATTTCATTGAACCTTTCATTAAGTTTGAAGTAACTTTCTTGTGTAGTATGTATACTACAAAAGCCAGAAAGAGTCACATAACTGGGGGCCTCCTGAGACAGCACACAGCTCATAGGAATCCAGAGGGACCCAGCCATCTCCTCATTCTCCTCGTTGCTGCCCTTCAGGAAGGGGCTGATATTCTCATGCATGTTACTTGGATCTTCCCCTACCACCACTTCCGGCAGAAAAATGCAGAAAAGCAATTTGGCAAATTCTTTCAAAATTAATTATGGAGTCTCCTTGAAGTAAGAAGTTCACGTCTTGAACCAAATCTTGCAGATATATTCGCTCATGTAAGACATATAGTATAAACAATAGTTTAAATTTTAATGTTGTATTTAAACAAACCTAAAGGTCTGATAAAATGGCCCTTTTGTTAGCTGTATAAATTTTTTCATATATTATCATTCTATCCAAGAGAATTTTATTGGACTTATGAAAAAATGATCAATTTTAAATTGTGTTTATATGTAAAGATATCTAAAGTGTGAATACAGTTCATCTAAAAGGTGTTTCAGAGTAATACTATTTTATATAAAATATAATAATATATTTAATTGGATTATGCACTATAAACTTCTTCAAAAATATAAAAGAAACTCAAAGAGTACTTGCTGCTTATAAGAAAAAGTAGAATAATGGAGTGGTAGCAAAGAGAATTTATTTCTTTTACTGTAATTTCTGATTTTCTAATCATTTTAAGTCAGTTATACAAATGCATGAAAATTTAATGTTAAATACAATTTGTGGCTTTTTTCAAAACATCATTTATTAGTGCCTACACAATGCTGTCAGCCTTTGTTGTTAGAGACTCATAAAATATTCTACTTCTTAAATAAAAATGTTGCTTTTTCTTTTTCTTAAATATGAGTAAATATTCTCTTTTATTAAATGTGTATTTCTGTAAATAAAGTATTTTTGATCAAACCATTTTGAAAAATGCATTGTGCTATTTTACGTATTTCACATATTCATAGTAAGAAATACTAGAATTGATGTAGAGAGGCTTTTACTTCGCTGTGAATGATACTTCTTCTGTACATATTTGTGTCTTTTACTTCTGTACTAATAATGATGATTGCAATTCTTTGGACTTTGGTTGTACAACGTCCACAGGTACTAAGTAACTTTTTTTATGGTACTGGAGATGGAATCCTTCTACCTCCAGGCTACACTCTCAGACCTATTTTATATTTTTATTTGGAAACAGGGTCTCTTAAGCCAGCAAGGCTGGCTTCGAACTTGCACAATCCTCCTGTCTCGGCCTCCCAAGCACGGGGATTACAAGCATGTGCCACCACGCCCGGCCTAAGTAACTTTTAATGTTATTATATCAGGCTCTAATATGTTCAGAAGCTTCTTTTCTTCATGTTTTAATAGTTTTCCCATGGCAAACTCTTCCTGATACCTAGCATAGAGAACAAAATGAGGTAAGCAATTCCTGAATAAGTCATTGGTAACGGATTGTAAAGGAAGTAATGTGAACCATGGAAAACCAACTAGACACTACATTTTAGTATAAAATAAGAAGACATGAGTGAGCATTAAAAATAGACAACATAGCCATGTATGGTAGCTCACACTTGTAATCCCAGTACTTGGGAGGCTGAGACAGAAGGATCACAGTTCTTGGACAGCCTCGTGAGGCCGTCTGCAACTTAGTGAGACCTTGTTTCAAAACGAAGAATAAAAAATAGGGCTGGAGATGTATCTCAGAGGTAGAATGTCCCTGGGTTCCATCCCCAGTTCTGGAAAAAAAATAGACAATATATCTGGTTGCATAGAGATCCTGATGCTATTTGACTGTTTAAAAAGTTAATGTTTGCCTAGAACTTAGTTTCCCTAAATGAGTGTTATGCTTCCCTTCAAAATTTTGAATTTGATTTAATAATTTAAAGATATTTAGAATATAACAGGAAGTAATTAAAAAGAGACAAGCATTCTCCTTATAGTAACTACCTGGGACAGTCCTGGTGAGAGCTCACACTATGTAGGGCAATCAGGGATAAGGCAGCAGTGCTCATGAGACCATGTGGTCCTCTCCCAAAGCCAGGCCTCCTGTAGGAGTTGCAACCTCAGTGCTCAAAGTCTGGGGGCAGCTTACTCAACCTATCTATACCTGTAAATCTTTATTAAAAATCAGTAAATAGAGATCATACCTATCTCAATTTATAGCTCTTTCATTTATGGTGGCATGATTTTAGCATCTATTGGGTGCCAGGGGTACCTGTGGGCAATAAGGATACAGGCATTATGAAACAAGGACTACCAGAGACCAGGAGCCTTTAACAAAGTCCAGCCCAGGGATCCCCTTGCTTCTGGAAAACAGTTCTATTCTCACCTCTGATCCCACCCTGTGCCCACATTTATTCCCAATCCTTTACACCAGGAACTATGAAGATGCTTTGTTAGTAGAATAAATAATAGGCGGAAGTATAATTATTGAGTATAGAAAATCTGAGCCAGTGTTCTTGGAGCTCTATACTGTAGGATTAGTATTACTAAAAGTGCAGGGAGGATAATGCAGATTGCAAAATGAATTTGCTATTTAATATATAGGGAATAAAACAACCACTCTTAGCAATCTCTTGAACTGCAGTGTGCATACATGCAGCAAGGTGACTCCTAGCTGATCAAGTCCACAGCTGAGGTGTGCCAGAAAACAGAGACCCCAGTGCTGGTCATCAGGGATGATATTCCTGTATGTGAAGAAGGACTCAAGAGAGAGAAAGTGGCTTGTCCTGTGTGTCAGAAGCCATCCCTATTCTGGTACATAGTTAGGACCTTTGGGAAATTGACAAGAGGGAAAGAGAACTAAGAAAATCTAGGTATAGAAACTTGGTTACTTGTTCACTTTCTTTTTTTTTTTTTGTGGCAGTACTGGGAATGGAACTCAGGGGCATTCTACCTCCAGGCTATTCCCCCAGCCCTATTTTTTATTCTTTATTTTGAAACAGGATCTCACTGAGTTGCAAAGGGCCTCACTAAGTAGCTGAGGCTGTCCTCGAACCTCGACCCTCCTGTCTCAGCCTCCCAAATGCTGGGATTACAAGCGTGTGCCAACACACAAGGCTATGTTGTCTATTTTTAATGCTCACTCATGTCTGGCTCTTGTTCACTTTCTCACTGCACATCCATCTCTAAAATTAATTACATCCTAATTAAAAATAACTTCTGAGCCAAACAAACATAGTAGTTGTGGAGGGACAGGAAAAGTAGTACTTCAGGGACAGATTCTACAGAGGATTTCCTTCTTTCTGTCAGGGTATCAACTGTGAAGACTGAATCCTTGGTGGTAGTCAAGAGCTCTACAAAACCAGAAGGTGCAAAGATGACCTGGGAGCTTCACCTGGCCCAGACTAACCCAGAGCCTGTCTGCACCATAGCTACTCAGGTGAGTAAACCTGTCTTTCTGATTTTCTTATCTGCATCTTGTAAAATTTCTTCAATAACACAAATCTTAACCTCTTTAATCAAACAAGGAAATTGATGAGAAGCTCCCTGAGACGACTTCTTCTGGTCTTTAAAAGGCAAGGACCTGAGGCTAGAAGGATGAAGGGACCAGTTCCAGAAGATGTTCCTCCAGAAGTTCTTAGCCATCTTTGACCCTGTGCTCAGAATCTGATACCAGCTAAAGGCTCTGGGGTGAGGTTTTACATAAGTTTACCTCCTTGCTTTACTGGAAGAATCAGAACGATAAAAAAAAGCTTGTCAAAATAATTTAAATCACTTATCAAAGACAAAACAAAGTTTATATCTAAAACTAACCATTTGCTAGTTGTCAATTTGTGGAAAAGACTTTGACTTAGCTTCCCAAGACTTGGATCCAGGGCTTTAAAACAAATTAAAGATAAAAAAGTAAAGCTTTGGAGGTTAAATACAATGAAATGGCTTTCAAATTTCAGCAACCTGGGTTTAAAAGTATGAAATAAAACAGATTTAAAGTCCAAAAAATACAAAAATAAAAGAGCTTTTCAAGTTTCAAGAAAAAATCTGTTTCCTCAGCCTCCAATTTCATCTGCATTCTGACTCTACTAGCTTCATTAGCTCTTACAGGTGTTTCACACTTCATTTGTGGTCAATTTCTGTATTTTCAGGATGGTCCACCTTTGTCTTGTCCATTATGTGACTAATTCCTAAGTGCAATTCTATTTAATTTGAAGGCTTTCTTTCTGCATAAGCCATTAAACTCTCCCTATCATAAACATACTTTTCTAGTTGAGAAAATGGGGCCTGATGGATACACTCATCTGCCTAAGCTGTGGATGTTAGATCCAAGTGGGGCATTGTACACCTATCCTAATTCAAAGCCTGTCTTATACAGTAGTTTCCTATAGCATTTCCCTGAACAATGTGTAAGAGTAGTCATCCCTCCCTCCTTCTCTGATTTTCTTCACTTCAGTCACATAGAAAAAGAAATCATTCCCAGTACTTGGGAGGCTGAGATGGGCGGATTGCAAATTCATAGCCAGTCTCAATAACTTAATGAGATCCACCACAACTTAGTGAGACTCTGTTTCACAATAAATAAATAAATAATGGTGCTACAAAGTGTAGTTCGGTAGTAGAATGCCTAATGCCCTGGGTTCAATTTCAGGGGGGGGGGGGGAGAGGGAGAGAGGGAGGGAGAGAGAGAGAGAGAGAGGGAGGGAGGGAGGGAGGGAGAGAGAGAGAGAGAGAGAGAGAGAGGGGGGGGGGGAGAGAGAAGAAGAAGAAGAAGAAGAAGAAGAAGAAGAAGAAGAAGAAGAAGGAGGAGGAGGAGGAGGAGGAGGAGGAGGAGGAGGAGGAGGAGGAGGAGGAGGAGGAGGAGGAGGGGGGGGAGGGGGAGGAGGAGAAAGAAAAAGAAGATGGAATAAGGAAGAAGAGGAAGAGAAGGAGGAGGAGGAGGAGGAGGAGGAGGAGGAGGAGGAGGAGGAGGAGAAGGAGAGAAGAGAGAGGAGAGAAAGAGAGAGAAGAATCATTTATTATGTGGCTCAGAATCTGATCCCAAATATGATTCCAAGCACTGACATTTGAGGAAATGAAGAGAAGTCTGAAAAAAGTGAGAAAACCTAGACAAATAGACTATAAAAATAAAAAATAAACAAGTAAAGGTCTCATAAGCCCACCAAGATATAAAGATGTACTGAGCACGGTCATTTTTAATAAAATTCAATCTCTGCTTAAGAATTATCTTTAATTCCAGACTTATTTGTTACTGGTGCTATACTTGCCATTAAAGCTGTCAGTATAAGCTGGGTGTGGTGCCACATGCATGTAATACCTATACTTGGGAGGCTGAGACAGGAGGATTGCAGGTTCACAGCCAGCCTCAGCTACTTAGGGAGGCAGGCCTTCTGCAACTTAGTAAGAGTCCTATTTCAAAATGAAGAATAAAAAATAGGGCTGGGGATGTAGCTCGAAGGTAGAATATCCCTGGGTTCCATCCCTGATACCACAAAAAAGGAAAGAAAAACTGTCAGTGTATGATGTGCTAGAGAGTTAGGATGGTGTACTACTTAGGATGGTGTGCTGCTTTCAATGGGAGGGTGAAAAGGTAGTAACTTATATTCTAGAGTATTGGGCTCCTTCTACCAAACCTAGGCTAGTTCTTGATTTGAGGACTAGCCTGAGTTTATGCACTTGATGTTGCCAGAAACCTGCAGCACAGAAAAATCTACATCAATCCCTTAATACTGTGTAGGCAGTAGAGGGGAAAGGCTAACAGAGAGGCATTTCAAGTGTGCACAGCTGTGTAAATCCCATGGATTGGATCAATTATCCATGTTTCTTTTATTCTGGAAAAATTGCCTATCATTGGAAAGAAATTACTAGGTGAAAAATGAAATTAGATGTAAAAGAGGAACATCCTATGACAATCAGCTTGGTTGATACAAATGAAAATGACCCTAAATCTAAGGAAGATGAGAAAAACAGCACAGGACAGCAGGTCACAAAATTACCAAGGACCGAGCTGGGCACACTTGTAATCCCAGCACTTGGGAAGCTGAGACAGGAGGATCACACAGGTTCAAAGCCAGCCTCAGCTACTAAGTGAGGCTCTCAGCAACTTAGTGATACCCTGTTTCCAAATAAAATATAAAATAGGTCTGGGAGTATAGCCCGGAGGTACAAAGCCCCTGGGTTCCACCCTCAGTACCACACACACACACACACACACACACACACACACACAATACCAAGGACCACTGTTCCCAGGTTCTGCAACAGCTGTCAAACACCACCATGACCTCCTCTGTCAGTGATTTCTTTTCACACCAGTGCTGCCCCAACCTATTCTGCTACAGAAAGTTATTACTGGGATTTCTAATTCATAAACAGCCCTCATCTCATGAAAGCACATAACACATCCTTAATCCTCCTGCCCTAATCCCTTTGATAAATATCACCATATCCAGAACTAAAGCAGGCATCCCTTAAAAGACTCTGGAATCATTCATTGGGACCTCAGTCCTCTGCTAAAGAACATGGAAGAGGAACATTCCATTGTTCTTCCAGGGCACCCACCCTGGCTGCACCCCATAAATTATCTAATTTTTTTTTCAGAAAAGAGACTCCTTCCTGACTTTCTTTTGATGATTCGGCGTTAACTTTGTGGGTTCCTTGTGGAAAGGTTATACAGTGAGTCTTGATTTGAGGACTAGAAGAAAATAAAATATTTGTAAAGAGTGATCATGAAATCATTTGTGGGTTTAGAACTACAGAAATATCATGTATAGTCATCAAAGATATAAAGCTTGAAAGCTGAAAACCCCTGGAAACTGTTATGCTTACCATATCAAGAGATACATAGGAACATTTAACAAAATAAGAGACACTATGGAGATTGAAACATGGCTAATTTTTTAAGATGTTAAAGCAACAGGTTCTGTGCACGTCTGTATGTGGAATGTGGGGAAGGCAGACAAGTTAGGCCTGAGCACAAGCCTTTGAGAATTTGGTGGGTGAAACATGATAAAATGAAAAGAAAACAGAGAGGGGAAAGTTCTGGTTGTGGAATTTGTGGGTTTAATGCAGCACTGCTGAGGTTGAACATAGATGGGATATGTAAAGACTTGAACAGTAGATTGATTTTGCTCTGAAAATATCTGGGTTGAAAATTAATCCTCAAGATGACAATTAAGACTGCATAGAATGACCACCCATAAACAGTGCTACAAAAAAGAAGAAAGTTCTTTGGACAAAAACTGTCCCATTGTATGTATTATGACTCTTGCGTGTATTCCAGAAATTGCTGTAGTAGGAAAGAATTTTACTAATATAATCATTACTGATGAATTACTTATAATCATTACTGATGTTTTTTTTTCCAAAAGGTATTTACTGGATCCAAGTTTTTCTGCCTGTGAAGTAAGAAATGGTTTTGAGCCTTATCAAAGGAGGAATCTTCATCTTTCTAACAGGACTTGGCATTGTGGGGAATATCTTTGTTTTTGTGAATTACACTTGCAGTTTTGGAGGCACTGAGAAGACATCTATACAACTTATTCTCATCCATTTGGTTTTCACAAATATCATAATGCTTCTTTCTAAAGGAGTGCAGAAGACAGTAGCAGCATTTGGTTTGAGAAATTTCCTAGAAGATATGGGATGTAAGATTGCTGGTTACCTAGAGAGGGTGGCACGGGGCCTTTCAATCTGCACCACCTGCCTCCTCACAGTGGTCCAGGCCATCACCATCAGTCCCAGAGCCTCTGGGTGGAGGAGGCTCAAGCTGAAGTCTGCACGGCACATCCTTCCTCTGTTTTTGTTCTTGTGGATCATCAATTCTTTGATAAGCATGAACTTAACATTTTACATAAAAAATATCAGTAGCATGAACACAACACTAATTAGTGGAAATGACAATTACTGTTATTTTCTCTCAGAGAGCTGGATATTAAGATGGATTTTTCTTGCTTTCATGGTCCTACGAGATGCCCTGTTTCAGGGTGTCATGGGTGGGGCCAGTGGCTACATGATATTTCTACTCCACAAGCACCACCAGCATGTTCTCTACCTTCAGAACTCTAGTCTCCAATGCAAAACTCCCCCTGAGATGAAAGCTGCTCAAAGCGTTCTCCTTCTGATGATTTGCTTTCTTTTCTTTTATTGGACAGATTGTTCTCTTTCTTTATATTTGAATTTCTCCTTACAATATGATTCTATAGCAGTAAGTGTTCAAGAGTTTCTGACCATTGGTTACGCCATTGTCAGCCCATTTGTGTTGATTCACAGAGATGGGCGTCTCACTGCATGTTGACATGCTCAGTAAAAGAGACAGATGTTGAGAAAACATCTATTTCATTAATCCTTTCAGTAAGTAGGTCTGAAATTACTGTTAGTTGTGTTGTGCATATACACGACAAAGAGTAGTGAAACATGGAGAAATGTGCTCTTAGACCACAGAGCTGGGTACCCTCCTGAGCTGATACATAGCTCATAGGAAGCCAGAGGGATCCAGCCACGTCCTCATTCCCATCCCACCGCCCTTCAGGAAGGGACTGGTGTTCTCATGCACGTTGCATGGCTTTTTCACTACCACACTTACGGTAGTAAAATGCAAAACTCAATTTGGCATTTTCTACCAAAATTACTTATGTATTCACCCTTTGCTAGATAAGTTCACTTCTGGGACCTAATCTTGCAGATATACATGTTCATGCAAGACATACAGTATGAAAAACATTATATATTTTGATGTAATTTTTAAAACAAACCTAAATATCTTGTATAAGAGCCATGTTTTTATTTGGTGATATTCATAAATATCAATACACCTGTGGTAATTTTATAGAATTCATGAAAGAATAAAGAAGTTCAAACTGTGTTGATATGTAATTTAGTTAAAGAGTGGCATACAATAATAGTATAGTAAAATGGGTTGTAAGAATACATTTAATTAGATGTGGTCTGCATTATGACTTTCTGCATGAATACAAAAGAAATTGAAAGTATAGTTCCCCCTTTTGAGAAAAACTAGATTAAATGGAGGTAGAGTAAGAAGATTTTTTTCTTATTGTATGTTCTTACTTTCTGATTTGCTAATAATTTGAAGGCATTTTTAAAAAGTGAATAAAAAACTAATGCTGAACACAATGTGTAGCTTCTTTCAAAACATCATTTCTTAGTGTCTTTATACTATTGATGCTACCTGTGTTTTTTGTTTTTAGAGTCTTAATCTCAATCTTAATTGAGTGAAGAGTTTACCTTTTCTTTTTCTTGAGCTGGAACCAAAACACATATTTATGTAGAATCCATAGGTCTGGTAAAAAGGTATTTGATCTAGCCATTTAGAAAAATGTGTGAAGCTATTTTGCTTATTTCAAATATTCATAGTACAAAATATTAAAACCAATGTAGAGATACTTCTACTCCACCATAGAGAATGCCTCTTCTATATCTCTCTTATGGCCCTGTGTGTATTTGGGTGTTTTATTTCTGTTCCAGTAATGGTGGATTCCAGTCTTTGGAGCTTGGTTATATAATATCCACATAGATATTAAGTAGCTTATTAATTTTATTATGTTATGCTATAATATGTTCAGCAGTTTATCTTCTTCATAAAACTCAGGATTGCTTTAATATAAAAAAGCATAGTATTAGTGTTGGTTCCACAATTTTCCAATGACAGTCTCTTCCTAATATCAGCATAGAGAAGGAGACAGTGCAAGCAATCCCTGAACATATCAGCAACTGACTCAAAAGGAAAGAATGTGAATCCTGGAAATGCACTTTAAAATGACATTTTTTATGTTATAGAAATACATTTTTACACTCTTACTGGTGCATTGTAATTATACATCTGAGTAAGATTCAATGTGATACAAACATACATCACTTGGTGAATTTCCCTTGTTATCTCTCTCCTCTCATTCCTCTTTTCTCCCTCCACATACAGGTTAGTGAGACTGCTAGTGAAACCCTTCTATGGGTGTAACTTTATTTGAACTGTTCCCTTCCTCGATCCTTATTTTGTTCCTCCTCACTTCCCTTTCCCAATCCCCTTCCAATATACTACTGAGTTCTCTCCTCCTTTTCTGAAGTCCTTTTTGTTTCCTATTTTTGTTCTAACTTCCACATATGAGAGAAAATATAAGACCCTTTATTTGTGAGACTGGTTTATCTCACAGCATAGTATTCCCTAGTTCCGTACACTTTCCTGCAAAGGACATAATTTTGTTCTTTTTTATGGCTGAGTAAAACTTGTGTTTATCTGCCACATTTTTGTTGTCGGTTCCATAATTTGACTATTCTGAATTGTGTTACTACAAACATGGGTATGCATGTTTGTATTCTATAGTATTATAACTTTAATTATTTGGGAAAGATACTGAGGAGCAGTATGGCTGGGTCATATGGTGGTTCCAGCCCTACTCTTTTAAGGGACCTCTATATCTTTATAGTGCTTATACTAACTTACAATCCCTTCACAGTGTGTAAGAGTTCCTATTTCCCCACATCCTCACCAGCACTTATTATTGTTTATTTTGTTAAATATTGTCAAAGAATTGCAGTTAAAAGTTGAATTGTGAAGAAGAGATGAGTAAGCATTAAGAACAAAGTATCTAGATGAATAGGGAGATGAGTTGTGAATGTTGGCAAAAATTAGTTAAGGTTTCGTTTCCCTAAATAAGTGTTATTTTCTTTCCCACCAAGAGTCAAAATTGAGTTTTAATAATTTAAATATATTGAGACTCATAAGCAGAAAACAATTTAAAATAGAGAAAACACAAGATTAAATTTGACACAAATCGAATGCAGTAGGAGAATTTCAGCACACTGAAAATACTGATGATCAGAACAGACTCAGATAGCTAGAAGCACGTCAGCTTGCTTTGCTCTCTCATGTATTTTTAGCTATTTTTCACCCATCATCAGTTTTGCCTTTAAAAGGTGATATCATACTTAAAGGACAAATGCTCCTTAAATTTGGTTAAAAAAAGGTAACTTTCAAACTTAAAAAAAAATAAAATAAAATCTTAGCCGGGTATGGTGGCGCACGCTTGTAATCCCTATGCTTGGGAAGCTGAGACAGGAGGATCACGCAGGTTCGAAGTCAGCCTCAGCTACTGAGTGAGGCTCTCAGCAACTTAGTGAGACCCTGTTTCCAAATAAAATATAAAACAAAATAGGTCTGGGAGTACGGCCCATAGGTAGAAAGCCCCTGGGTTCCACCCCCAGTACCACCAAAATAAAATAATAAAATCTTACAAGAAATCATCTCCAATTATAATTAGGTTACTTGTAATCAGTTCTTAATAATTAAAACAAAAAATAAAGTAGCAGAAAGAATCCATTACTGGCAAGTCAACAATGATTCCTCAGTGATCGTGGATTTCACAAAAGTAATCCTGCACTGAGATTAAATTCCACAATCATCAGACCTGCTCAGTCCCTCCTCTGACTGGTGGTTCACAGTGACACTTTGCATCTGTAGCAATCATTGTCAGTCCATGTTCAGTGTCCACTATATTTGAAGTATCTTATTGTTCACTGGCCCTAGTTCCCTGTCACTCTAGTAAATCATTGAAGATATTTATAGAGAAGCATGGGAGAAAGATTATTAGGATGTATTTTTATGTTTAATAAGGCTCCTCCTGAGAACCTATATTGCCTATCACTCCAGGGTAACGTGGCTCCAGTGTGGGAATGATGGAGGAGCCATGATACCTGTTCTAGTGATTCAACTGACTTGAGGGCTTCATATTATAGTATCTTATCCATTAGAGTATGACTTTAGGACTAGTACATTATAGTTTGGGATCAAATAAACACCATGAAAATAAGTGACTTTTTCTTATAGGATATTAAAAAACTTCAAACATGTTGATAAATATTTCTTTGTGTGGAATACTGCCTGACATGATATAAGCACTAAACATACTGAAGCTATTGTTGCTATCATAATTATGAAGATAAATAGAATGATATTTCACCCAATGTACTAAAAATGAATATAAACAACAGATTATTCTACCAATGTTTATTTCAATTTATGAAATAATTAATCCTTCTGGCTTCTTTTTTATATTCTAAAATCTACTTGACAAAAATTACTAGAGATTAAATAATAAGAAAGATAGCTTTGGTGTGTGGCACATGTCCCCACCCCAGAGATTCATCTATCAGAGAGAGTTATGAACATGATATGGGAAACCCATCAACAGTCCAGATGGGATTTGAAAATCTTTTCCAGTATCATGATTTATGGCCATTTCTCTATCTCAGGCAGTTTTCAATTCTGTGATAGGTATGAGTCATTCTGAGATTGAGAAATTAACCCCTCCAGACAGTGAGGCTGACTGAAAGCAAGACTCATCCAGAAGAGGCAGGTGAATCCCAAGCAGAGGAAGCAACAGTTGCTGGTTAGGGCCTCAAGAGTCAGAGTCTCTGGTTTCCAACCCTAATTCTGTGTGTATTGAGAAAGATTTTTTTTAATTGTCAACCTATAAAATCTCTATGAAAAGAAAAAGAAAAGGAGTTTTAATTGAAAAAGTCATTCAAATAGAATGCAACACACATCACAGGAAATCCACTAGAGAGGTTTGCAAGTACAGGAGGAAAATATTCTTTTTATAGGCAGGCAGGGAAAGCCACAGAGGATACTTTCTCAAGAAACAAGTATTCATCTTCGATAATAAAACTTGACAGCACTATTTGTCACATACAATTCACCCTAGATTTCTAAGTGATTGAGTGATGACCTGTGTTAATTCATGGTCTTTAATAAATAAACTATATATATATAATATATATATTATATATATATATATAATCTTCTACTTACAGAATATGATTTTACAAATTGGAGCTAGTTAGGCTTCTGCTCTTCTGCAGAAACTGTAAGAGAGGGTACTGCCTTACTTGATGATTGTACTTCTGCAGAGGATTTTAGGGCTCTGGGCTGTCAAGCTACCAAGAGCATTCATTATGCAGCTTTATAGAGATTTGTATACATCTCAATCTGACAGAAAAAGAAATTACATGTATTCAAAGCAAAATAACACATTAGCAGAGGTAAATATTCCTTATTTCAGCTAGGAAAAATAATTATTGTTGTGTTTCAATTTGTATTTAACTTTAAACATATTGTGTGTGATTTAATCTACCTGCTCTTGCGTCTCTCTATCAAAATCAGGGAATGAAAGTCACAGTTATCTCAAAGGTCAACTCTTCTTTCATGGCAGGAGAATTTCAGCATTTACTAGGTGCCAGGAGCAACTGCAGTCGATGAGAATACAGTCACCCAGTACAGCCAGAGGAAAAAAGTCCTGCATCCTAGAACAGTCCTGTGCCCCTCTCAATTCAGGAAAAGGTCTGATTCTAACCTCTGATCTCATCCCTATGCCCACATTTGTTCACATTCGTTTGCACGGGGGACTAGTCCTTTGCTGACTAATGAATAATGAATGGAAAGGACATTCTTAGATGTAGACCAATTATACCAAGGTCTTTGAAGCTCTGTACTGCAAGATTGGTATTTGGAAGTGGGTGGCTGGCCCATGCAGATTTTAAGTCCAATTTGCTGTTTAATATACAAAGAATAAAACAACCACTTGTGGCAAAGACCTTGACCTTCAATGTGACTAACAGCAGCAAAGTGACTCCTGAATGACCAAGTCCATGGCTGGAATGTGCTCAGAAAGCAGAATTCTCAGTGCTGGTCATCACTGAAGATGTTCCCATGTATGGAGAAGGAAAGTCACTTATGTCTCAGAAGCCATCCCCATGCTGGTTCACAGCTGGGGACTTTGGGAAGGTGCAGAGAGGGATAGAAAATGCAGAAACAAAAACTTGCCTTGTTGTTCACTTACTTACTGCCCATCCATCTCTTAAAATAATTGCACTCTAATTATATCTAAGCAAAGCAAATGTCATCGTGGAGGGACAGGGAAAGTTGTACTTCAGGGACTGAGACTCAGCAAAGGGTTTCCTTTCCCCTGACAGGGAGGATATCATTTGTGAAAACTGACTCCTTGGTGGTAGTTTATGGCAGCCAAGAGCTCTACAAAACCAGAAGCTGCAGAGATGGCCAGGGAACTTCACCTAGCCAGGACTGACCAAGAGCCTGTCTCCACCTCAGGTACCCAGATGAGTAGACCTGTCTTTCTGATTTACTCTTATGCACTATGTAATATTTTCTTACTAGAAGAAATATTAATCTCTATTTGAGTAAGGAAGGGATTTGATGAGAGGTTCCATGAGCTTTAGGACTCACTCTCTTTCTGCTAACAGGATGAACCTGGGGCCAGAAAGATAAAGGGGACCTTTACAGCAGATGTCCCTTCAGAAATGCCTGAGCATGTATGTCACTGTGAAGAGGGTACAATAAGGTTCTCACCTTGCTGCCTTCCAGAAATTAAAAGGTTAGAAGGGCTATTCAGATTTCTAGGAAAAACATATTTTTCTTCAACCTCCATGTTGTTCTACATTATGCATCCATCAGCGTTTTAAGTTTTCATAGTTTCCTCACCTAATTTTTGGTGTGCTGCTGTGTTTACAATGGGTGGTCTTCTGTTTTTCTATTATACTGCTAAATCTTTACATGCACTGTGTTTAATTTGAAGGCATTCTTTCTGCGTCCATCCTCTTCTGTTTCCAACAGCTAATATTGCACCATACATGTAAGTAAACTTCATTCATTATGAGCCTGTTTGATGGAAGAACTATGAGCAACAATTATTATTTGAAATTATAGTTTCCTTTTTGATAATTCTTGCCATGTTTTTGTCAATCTGTTACTATTATTTGAGGCAACAAATTTTACATTTAGCCCAGTTTTATGTAGCAAAGAATGATAATCTCATAGTTTAATTGATAAAATTGGATCTGATATGGATGTACACAAGTAGCTAAGTTGTTTGGTTCAGCTGGAGAGTAATACATCTATCTGAATGCAAAGCCTGTCTTTTTTTTTTTTTTTTTTTGGTGGTACTTGGGGTGGAACCCAGAGGCTTTCTACCTCCGGGCTATACTCCCAGATCCATTTATATTTTATTTGGAAACAGGGTCTCACTAAGTTGCTGAGAGCCTCACTAAGTAGCTGAGGCTGGCTTCGAATCTGTACAATCCTCCTGTCTCAGCCTCCCAAGTGCAGGGATTACAAGCGTGTGCCACCATGCCCGGCTAAAAGCCTGTCTTTAAAACACTTCACACCGGGTGTGGTGGTGCACACTTGTAATCCCAGCGCTTGGGAGGCTGGGACAGGAGGATCAGACAGGTTCGAAACCAACCGCAGCTACTTAGTGAGGCTCTCAGCAACTTAGTGAGACCCTGTTTCCAAATAAAGTAGAAAAAAGGTCTGGGAGTATAGCCCAGAGGCAGAAAGCCCCTGGGTTCCACTCCCAGTGCTGTAAGTAAGTAAGTAAATAAGTAAGTAAGTAAGTAAGTAAGTAAGTAAGTAAGTAAGTAAGTAAATAAGTAAATAAATAAAACACTTCACTGCACTCTTTCAAAAGCACTCTGGAATCATACTTACCCTTACCTCCTCTGACATTCTTCATTTCCTTTGTCAGAAATAAAGAGAAGTAACTTTTAGTTTTTTTCAGAAATGGATCCCAAACTTGATTCAGAGATCTGGAGCTTTGAGAAGATGAGGGAATGCTGGAAAATAAGAATCCCAGGAATTATAAGAAAAATACAATTAACTAAAAGTTTGATAAATCTACCAGGGTATAGAGGTGTAGTGAGCCCAGCCATTATTAACAGATTCAATCTCTGATTAAATGTTCTATCCATTTATATTCTATATCTGTTACCTAAATGTGTGAAGCTTCCTCTTAAATCCTGTAGCAAAAGGCATTGTGTATTAGACACTTAGGACTATGTGCTGCTTTCGTTAATGCAGTGATACAGTCCTTAATCTCCCATTCATCAGGGGAGGAAATAGAGGGTGTGTGTGTGTGTGTGTGTGTGTGTGTGTGTGTGTGTGTGTGTGGTTTTTTGTGGTTTTTTGTGGGGGTTCTTTTGTTTTATTTTATTTTGTTTTGTTTGTGGTACTGGGGGTGGAACCCAGAGGCTTTCTACCTCCAGACTATACTCCTAGACCTATTTTATACTTTATTTGGAAACAGGGTCTCACTAAGTTGCTGAGAGCCTCACTAACTAGCTGAGGCTGGCTTCGAACCTGTGCAATCCTCCTGTCTCAGCCTCCCAAGTGCTGAGATGAAAAGCATGCGCCACCACGCCTGACAAGAAATGTATCCTAACAATACAGAATATATACAGATCCTGGGGATTAGGTCAAACATTCTGGCTCCTCTTATTCTAGAGACCATAGTTTGACATAAATTCTTATTTATGTCAATAAATAATATATGGGGTTAAATATTTTAGAGGAGAAAAGATATCCTATCCATGATTATGCGAAGACTGTGTGGACTGATAAAGATCCAGCTTGAAAAAAGACACAGGACAGCAAGTTGCAAAGGTTACCTGGAATCACTATTGCCAGGTTCTGCAGCAGCAGTCGAATGTCATTTGACCCTCTCTGTCAGTGATTTCTTTTTATATCAATACTTTCCTGACCTACTTTGCTACAAGAAGGTATTCCTGGATATTCCTAATTCAAAGGCAGTACTCATCTTCTGACAGCACATAGCACATCCTTAATCCACCTACCCACATCCCTTTTGATAAACATCACCACATCCAGAACTGACCTAGGCTTTCCTCAGAGGCCCCTGAAGTCATTGGGTGGGACCTCAGACTTCTACTAAAAACCCTGGAAGAGGAGCATTCCGTGTTTCCTTCAGAAAACCCACCCTGGCTGTACCCTAATATCTGTTTGGTTTTTTTTTGGTTTTTGTTTTTTGTTTTTCAGAGAAGAGACAATTCCTGATTGTCTTTTGGCCCTTCAGTTTTAACTGTTGAGTCCTATGTGGAAAGGTTATACAATGTGACTTGATTTGAGGATTAGAAAAAAATTAATATTGGGAAGGGTGCTCATGGAATCGTTTGGGTATTTAGGACTAGAGAAATATCAGCTATTGTCATCAAAGAAATAAAACTTGAAAGCAAAAAAAAAAAAATCTAGAAATTGTTGTGCTCACCAAAACAAGAGACACAAAGGAATAATCAACAAAATAATAAACACTGAGGAACTTGAAACGAGTCTAAATTTTTGAGATGTTGAAGTAGCTGAAGCAACAGGTTTTATAAGTGACTGCATGTGGGCTGAGGGGAAGGCAGACAGGTTGGACCCAAACTGAAAACTTTTGGAATTAGTGATGGGGATATGATAGAATGAAATAAAATCACACGGAGAAATGCTAGTTGTGGGATCTGGGGTTTAATGCAGCCGTGCTGGGGTTGAACATAGGTGGGATATATAAGGACTTAAGCAAGGAGACTAGTTTTCTAGCGTGGAGTTCAAAACACTCTCCATTAAAAGTTTAGATTTTTGAATACCCTTCCTTATGATGGCATTCACGACTACACAGAATGACCCATAAACAGGGCTACAAAAAATGATTATTTTGAAAAAATTGCTCCATTGTATATATTGTAACTGTTATACCGTAAGCATAGAACAAAGAAATCGAGACCATCACTCAGTCAAGGTCGGAGGTTTTACTTCTGTGTAGGGCTGTCATAATTCCACGCAGGGCTGCCATCCAACAGCAGCCCATTAGCTCATAGACCCCCTATATATAGTAACCCCAGGCACAGGAACAAGAATTTGTGGGATAATCTTAAACTTAGCCAATTTCAGAGAATTCTTCCTTCTTTGGAAGCAGGGGAAAGGGTGAGAAGCCCTTTTGTTTTCCAGGTTTTCTGAACAAAGGTATGACTTAGAGGTTATACAGGTTTAACACAGAGTATCACAGTAACAGTCCTTTACATTTCAGAAAATGGCCTTGCTACACATACATATGAGCATTGCTGATGCTTTCTTCAGAAAGATATTTGATCCAGCTGAGTAAGGTGCCCCATGCCTGTAACCCCAGTGACACCAGAGACTGAGCCAAGAGATCACAACTTTGTGGGCAGCTTGGACAACTTAGCAAGACCCTGACTCTAAATAAAAAATAAAACTAAAAAGGCCCTGGGAATGTGTCTCAGTAGTGAAGTGCCCTCTGAGTTCAATTTACAGTACTGCAAAAAGTAAAATAAGATGTTAGCTCTGAGGTTTTTAGCCTATGAATTAAAAAATGGTCATGGATATTGTCAAGCAAGCAGTCTTCATCTTTCTAACAGGACTTGGCATTGTAGGAAACATCACTGTTTCTGTGAAATGCATGTGCATTTTCAAAGGCACCAAGAGGACATCTGTACACCTTATTCTTACCCATTTGTCATTTACAAATATTATGATGCTGTTTTCTAAAGGAATGGAAAAGACAATAGCAGCATTTCATTTGAGAAACTTCCTAGGTGATATTGGCTGTAAAATTCTTATTTACCTGGAGAGAGTGGCCCGGGGTCTCTCAATCTGCACCACCTGCCTCCTCACTGTGGTCCAGGCCATCACCATCAGTCCCAGGGCCTCCAGGTGGAGGAAACTCAAGCCAAGGTCAGTGTGGCACATCCTTCCCTTGTTTCTCTTCTTTTGGATACTCAATTCCTTGATAAGCATGAACTTAACATTTTACATCAAAAATATTAACAGCATAAACATATCACGTATTAAAAGCAACAGCTTCTGTTACTTTCTCCCAGAAAGCTGGATACTCAGATGGATTTTCCTTGCATTCATGATCCTGCGAGATGCCCTGTTTCAGGGTGTCATGGGTGGGGCCAGCAGCTACATGGTATTTCTCCTCCACAAGCACCACCAGCAAGTTCTCTATCTTCAAAACTCCAGGCCCTTCTGCAATACTCCCCCTGAGCTGAAAGCCACTCAGAGCATTCTCCTTCTGATGCTCTGTTATCTTTTATTTTATTGTATAGATTGTTTTATTTCTTTATATTCAACTTTCTCTTTAGAGAATGATTCTATAGCAATAACTGTACAAGACTTTCTGGCCTTTGGGTATGCAATTGTCAGCCCATTTGTGCTGACTCACAGAGATGGTCGTCTGGCTGACTATTGCAGTGCTCGGTAAGAGAGAAAGTTGTTGAGAAAATGTCTATTTCATTGAGCCATTCAGTAAGTTTGAAAGAAAGCACTTAATTCTCTTGTGCTGTGTTTAAAACAAAATCAAATCAAATAAGCTTGAACATACAAGGATTTATTTCCAAACAAAAATTCTGGTAGCCCTTAGATAATACAGAACTCACAGAAAACTGAAGTGGAAAACATAAAAAACATGCTGCAGGCTGACACTCTCAAGAAATGACTTTAATTCTACTGTTTGTGAGATTGGTTTTCATTAGCATTGTTCTAGAAGCAGAGAGCAGGGCAACAATTTGGCAAACTTTGCCAAAATTACTAGTCTTGTCCTTTTTGCCTAAAAATTTTACTTCTAAGACCAATATCTTAATAATATTCTCTTTGATTTTAATATTTTAAGATTGCTATAAAATGTGTGGATTTTATATTATCGGTATAACTAACAAATACAAACTACATGTGTAAAGTACACAATCTGATTTTTATGTAGGTATTCATTGTGAAACAATTACCACATTCAAAGCAATTATTATATGCATTACCTCACACCGGTGCCATTTTTTCTGACAATACTTAAGACCTACTTTCCTAGCAAATTCCAAGTATACAACATATTATGAACTATAGTGACCATGATGTGTGTTAGATGTAAGAACTTATTCATCCTGTGGCTGATAGCTTGTACACTGACCAAAATCCCTCTTTCATCCTTCCTTTCTCCTTCCCTCCCTCAGCAACCACATTCTACTCTGTTTCTATGAATTCAAGATCTTAGATTCCACCCAAAAGTGAGATCCTGTAGTATTTATCTTTCCATCTTTAGCTTAATGCATTTAGCATAGTGTTCACTAGATTCATTCCTGTGGTCACAAATGGCAGTATTTTCTTTATTACATAATATACCATTATGTGTATAATATGTACTTTATATCATATAATAATATATTAGTACTATGTAATATATGGTTTTCTTTTCCAGTTCATCTATGTTATAAAATGGGGAATGAATCTGTGGACATTCTACTTCTGAGTTACAAACCCAGACCTATAAATAAATCTTTGTATGTCCTCCAAAACCTCATGTATTGAAGGCTTGGTCCCCAAGACAGCAGTTCAGAGGTTAAAACTTTGGGAGGTGATTGGATCATGAGGGTTCTGACCTCATCAATGACTTAATCCATTGATGGGTTTGTAATTCAGTGGACTAATACTGGAAACTAGAGGAGGAGGGCCTAGTTGAAGAAAGTAGGTTGCTGGAAGGTTTGGGGGTTTTTGTGTGTGTGTGTGTGTGTGTGTGTGTGTGTGTGTGTGTGGTATTGGGGGTGGAACCCAGGGGCTTTTCTACCTCCAGGCTGTACTTCCAGACCTATTTTATACTTTATTTGGAAACAGGGTCTCACTAAGTTGCCAGCTGAGGCTGGCTTCGAACCTGTGAGAACCTCCTGTCTCAGCCTCCCAAGCGCTGGGATTACAAATTTGCACCACCACGCCCAGCTGGAACTTTGTTTTTGAAGGAGCTATCTGATACACAAATTCACAAGCACACATTGTGAAATGTGTTCTAGAAGGTGCTCAGGAAGATACGTTAGAGATGTGGGAACAGCTAATCTGTATGGGAATCAATAAGAAACCATCCTGGGAAAGATATGACGTGTAGGGGCGGGGCGGGGGCGGGCTTTGCTTCCCAGGACTCTTAACCGTGGATTGGAGGAGACTAGCCTGCAAGCCACTGTCCTACCGCTTCAGCAGCAAAGCAGAGCCGGGGAGCCTCAATGTGCCTCCCGGGAAGGTGCGCCAGGTGGCCTCGGTGCTAGGTCTTAGCAGGTGCGACGGGAAAGCCTGGGCGCGCACCCCAGGCATGTGCGCCCTGAGGTCTTTGTGAACCGGGGCAGGTGTGCCAGAGGCCTCAGAGGCCCGAGCTCCCCGAGGACCCACTCTAGACCCGCCCTGCTCTCTAGGAGAGCGGGTATCTGGATTTGAACCGTCTGGGAAAGCAAGAGTCGGGATCTAAGCCAGACTCTCGAGCTGATGTCTATACAGGGTCCTTGCTTCTTAGTCTGCACTGTCGGGTGGTAATACACAGAGAAGACGCTCAAGCTCATGCAGACTGCATGGCAAGTTCTTGCCTAGCTCCTCTTTTGTATCTCCCGTCTTCTCATAAGTTCTGACTTGCTCTACTATATCACAGCAGTCAGCAGCATGAATTGATCCGGGGTTCAAGTGTCTGTTGGTTATTGTTACCTTCTACCATCTAGACAAATAATTCTGTGGCTTTTGTCCATTCTCATGCCGCTCTGGGATATCATCTTTCAGAGTCTTATGGGATGGAGTAGTGGGTGCATGACTTTCCATCTGTTTAAACACCACCAGCGTGTCCTCTGCCTTCATAATGACAGGTCTACAAAAATTCCAGCCCAGAAACCAGAGCTATTCTTAAGTACACACATTTTCTTGACCTGTTTTCTTATCTTTTATTGGGCAAATTTCATTTTCTCTTTCTACATAGGTTCCATCTTGACACATGATTCCACAATACTAAAAATTAAAACATTTCTAGTATTTGGTTATACCCATCTCAGTCTCTTGGTGTTGATCAGCAGGGATGTCCATACTGCTAAATACTGGAGTACTTGCTGACAGGTGCAGGAAAATACTTTCCACACAGATTCCTCCACGCACTAACAGTATATACATTGGAAATTGTTTTGGCCTAGTTCTAATGTATCAGAACATTAATGAAGACATAAAACATATTTACTTTATTATTTAAGAATATATATATATATATATTGGAAACAGGGGCTTTTCTACCTCCGGGCTATACTCCCAGACCTATTTTATACTTTATTTGGAAACAGGGTCTCACTAAGTTGCTGAGAGCTTCACTAAGTGATTGAGGCTGGCTTCAAACCTGTGCGATCCTCCTGTCTCAGCCTCCCAAGCACTGGGATTACAAGAGTGGGCCACCATTCCTGGCTAAGAAGTATTAAATAATAGTACTAAGCAATGTCAGGCTAGTTCAGGGGTTTCAGAGAATTGGGGAAACAGATTATCATCTTCCCATTCCACCATCCCTAGCATGTGGCCACTAGTTTCTTGCTTGAAGGAAATAAAAAAAAATACTGGAGGTGAAGCTGTTGCCAGGAAAATGGACATTTTGATTTTTGCCTAAGGAAGAAGTGTTTTCTTGTTTTTTTGTACTCTGAAATACATCCCAAGCCCTTTGTTGTTGTTGTTGTTGTTGTTGTTGTTGTTGTTGTTGTTGTTATTTTGAAACAGGATCTCACAAAATGGGTGAAGGTCTCATTAAATTGCAGAAACTGGCCTTGAACCTGCAATTCTCCTGAATCAGCCTCCCAGGTACTGGGATTACAGGCAGGTACCACCAGACCTAGTTTAGAGCTTCTAATCAATCAGGACTCAGAACAATCTCCCAGCTTTGTGGTGTTACAAATGGAGTTCAGCAAGTTGTCTCAGAAAAGTTAACAGCACTGACTCTGTGCCAGAGACTACCCAAGGAACAATGAGCATCAAAGAAAATAATGAAGAGGGTCTGCTTGCAGGCCAAAGAGAAGACCATGTATGTGCTGTAGTGTAGAAAAGAACCAACAGACTCTTAAACTTTAAGCTTGTTCTCTAATCGAGGGTTGAAAATTATGCTCCAGGTGAGGCTCGAACTCACAACCTCGGCATCCCTCGCGCGAACACTGCTGTATAAGTACCGCGCGCTAACCGATTGCGCCACTGGAGCACTCAGCTATGGTTTTCTGTCACTCACTACAGAACCTATACAGGTTATTGCATCTTTATTGAAATTACTATGGCCTAAGATTGGCGGACGCGCGTCCAGAATCCCCGGGCTACATCTCCCTGGACGCGTGCGAAGGTGGACCAGGTTGGGCTGCGGACTCCATCCGAGCCCCTGTTTCTGAAATCCGAGCGTGTTCTGTGGCGGAAAAGAAAGCGGATGCTTCCTTCCAAGGCAGCTGGGGGGAGTGCAGACGCAGTAGAAAGTCCCAGCGCCTCGGCTTACTCTCCAGACGCGCGCGAGCGTCCAGAGACCTTTACTCCGCATCCCGGAGCCGGCACCTCCCCTCCCCGCAAGCTCTCTCCCCGCCGCCTCTCCACCTCTAGCTCGGTCCCCAGCGTCCCCATCCGCGGCTCTCTGGCCTCTTCATCATCCCATCTTCCCCATCCCCAGCTCCCCCAACCCCGAACCTCTTTATCCCGGGTTTTCTCCCGCGCCTATGCTTCCCTCGCCCTCTCCCCTGTGCTTTTCTGGCATGTATCTGGCGCCAGAGGCAGGAGGAGTGGTCCCTGGTGGGAACTGGAAGCCTCTCCAAATGGCATTTGACAAAACTCTTCCCTGTTCTCGCCTAACGAACGCCTTGGAAACCAAGGGACGCAAACGGCAAACAGCCACTAAAAGGGAGATGCAACGCGCCTTTCTGCGCTCTGTGGTCCACGCCCGGGTTGATGGAAGCGGACTCTAGCTGTGCTTATTCCCTCCAGCCACCCTCCCTGAGACCAGAGAGTTGGAACCAGCGGGAAATGACTGAGACCGGTCGGGATTGGGTTCTGGAGTCCTGAATGTCTTTATGCTAAGATAAACTAGGATCTTCACAAATGTCTAAATCGGTTAAAGGGCTATCCCAGGAGTGCGGGTGTGTTTACCCAGAGAAGTATCAGGGCTTCCTCCTTGTGAGTTTCCTTGTGCAGAATTAGCTGATCTATCTTTCTTTCTTTCTTTCTTTCTTTCTTTCTTTCTTTCTTTCTTTCTTTTTCGGGTCTGGGGGTAGAACCCAGGGGCATTTGAACTCCGAGCTACACCCCCTGCCCTATTTGTTATTCTTTATTTTGAAATAGGGTCTCACTGAGTTGCGGAGGGCCTAAGTCGTCAGCTAACCCGCGATCCTCCCAAATGCTGGGATTACAAGCGTGCGCCACCACGCCCGGCCTGATCTTTCTATCACAAGCAATTTATTTTATTTGTTCTTGTTTTGCATTTTTCAAAATGTAAAAAGGGAGCTGAGCCTGGTGGTACTCACCTGTAATCCCAGGACTTGTGATGTTGAGACAAGAGGACCTCAGGTTTGAAGCCAGCCCCACTAATTTAGCTAGGCCCTCAGCAATTTAGCGAGATCCTGTTCAAAAGAACAAACGGCTTTTTATGTGTGCGCTGAGGTTATTTTGTTCTTTGCCTATTTTCTTCAGAATTTTATTATTATTATTATTATTATTATTATTTATTATTATTATTATTATTATTATTATTGTTGTTGTTATTATTATTTTGGAGGTACTGGGGTTCCTGGAAACCCTTCTACCTCCGGGCTACACTCCCAGACCTATTTTTATATTTTTATTTGGAATCAGGGTCTCTTAAGCCAGCACGACTGGCTTCCAACCTGCCCGATCCTCCTGTCTCTACCTCCCAAGCGCGGGGATTACAAGCATGAGCCACCATGCCCAGCCTTCTTCAGAATTTTAAAATCACAAATAGATATTGAACTTTTCCAGAAGCTTTTTCTTCATCTATGATTATTTTTATTTACTTATGTATTTGTCAATTCCTTTATCAACAAACATGCAGAGTTTCCACCATTGGCCAAGCAATATGCTAGACAATAAGCTTGACACCAGAAGTATTGGTCTGTTTTACATTACCTTAAAGAGATGTATTTAGCTCACAGTTCTAGTAAGTCAAGGACATGGCGTCTAGCATCTGCTGGGTTCATTCCAATGGTGTCACAAGAACAGGAGTATATATAGGAAAAAGAGCCAACAAGAAGCCAGAGGAAGACTAGGTGCCCACAGTCCCTTCCAGGGCAGCCGACTTAAAGACTTCCTGCCACCTCTCACTCCATAAAGGTCCTACCACTTCTCACCAGCACACTGAGGAACAAGCTTCCAACCAAGAACGCTTGGAAATGCACACACAAAAAGAACCTTATCCAACCACAACAGAAGGTTTTAGATGTTATCAGTCTGATGAAGATGTGGTGTGAACAGAAAACCAGTTTCCGCCCACATCTACCCAGTGATTCCCTGATGATCCTATATCCTCTCTGGGTGCTCTCCAGTCACCTAGGGGAATTCATCATTCCTGCCTCACCAGTATTAGAAGTTAGAATTCAGGGCAGAAGTTAAAGCTCTTAGGGGCACGTGTGTTCCAGAGAAATAAAGGCATTGCTGGGCGGAAGAGCAAGGGAGGTGATATTTAAAACATAAAATTAAACAGGAGAAGCCAGATGGGCTCTCACATTCTGTTGAGACATAGAGTTCAGGCACTTATGATGTCACAAAATTTCTAGCCAATAGGAAGACAGGAAGAGATCATCGGGTTCTAATCAAGAGGAGAAGCTAGGATGGTCGTCCATGTGAAAAGGCACTGGAGAAACAGAGGATAGCCAAAAGATGGAGGAAGAGAAAGCATGCTCCTGGAGAAATGAAACAGTAAAAAAGCCAACTAAAGAAGTAAGCTCAAGGGTACCCTGATACCATAACAGTAGAGGGAGGCTGTGATTGAGGAGAGAGGTGATCGGAGGGAGGGCTGAGACTACAAAGCACCAGCAAATAATTTTCACTTCTCTTGACATGTCCACAGAATGAATTTGATATTTGCTTTGGCTTTTTGCCCCCACTAGACTTGTTAACCAGGATACTGAGATCGTGCTCCGTGTATAGCACTGTGATAAGTGTAGTGGAAAGTCAGGGAGTGAGGTTGCTGCTCTCTAGGGATTTTCATTCCAGACAAGATACACACCTAGTGGAGTCAGGGCAACAAAACATGGCTGTGCACATAAGTGACTCGGTCAAAAAGTAGAGACGACTTGGGAGGCTGAGACAGGAAGATCACAAGATTGAAGCTCTCAGCAACTTAGCAAGACCCTTTTCGAAATAAAATAGAGCTGGGAGTGTAGCTCAGAGGTAGAATGCCCCTGAGGTCAATCCCCAGTACCACAAGAAAAAAAAAGTAAGTAGAGAGAAATACAGGGTCAGTCTGTGGTTCAAAGAGAGTTTGCTTAGGGTCTTCAGCAGGGGAGAGTCCTGCAGGCTGTGTGGAGGGAAGGCCCAGAGGATGGGCTGGTGTAGGTGTGTACGAAATGGAGAGTGCACAGGAAAACTGAGGCCGTCTGGCACCTGCTCCCTTTTCCTTCCAGCCAGTGCGCGTTCACACTTCAGTGGTTAAACTCTACCGCATCCTGGTCCTCATCTGCACGTTCACGGGCTCTGCCATTCTGTGGTGGGCTTTCAACGTCTCTACCTGGGTACAGATTGAAATCCCAGGAAGCTCCCAAGTCCTGTTCAGCGCCCTCTTCGCCATCTGCAGTGACGAGGTCACCTGCTGGGTTCCTCTATCAAGATCAAGTAAGTTTGAGCCCTGTAAGGAAGAACCAACCCCACCCTGTCCCTTCCAGAAACTGACAACTTTTCTGTCCCAGTGCACCGCTGAAGGAAACAACTATACCCCCATCAGTAATAGTGGCTCCTTTCCAACGTCTGTCTTTCCCAGGGGCCCTACAGGGATACCAGTCAGAATCATTACTCCAGGTCCTTCTCACTCCCTGAGCTTCCCACCAGCAGCTGCCAGCTCCGCTCTTAAAAGTCCATGCTCCCCACAGTATTTCCTCGCATCTGAGCATCAGGCCCTGGGAAGGAAGCCTTGGAGAGCTTCTGGCCTTTCTTCCTTCTCCCTCCCTAATTTAGACTGCTTCATATTTGGTCGAATTTTCATGATCAGCGCCCTTCTTCTCTCCTTCTTCCTGAGCTTTGTGCTCCTGGCCTTCCCTCATGTCCTTACTGACACAAGGAAACAGTGCTTGGTCTTCACAATTGCCTTCACCATCGTAGGTAAGAGACATGAGGAAGGGGGTTCCCTCAAGTTACCCTGGGTCTGGACTGGGGCGGTGTTCCCTTGGGCATAGCTCTTAAAAACAGTACAGGGACTGCTAAGGAAAAAGAGGAGCCAGTGGAAATAAAAGGAAAGAAAAAGAAAAGACTCTAAAATGACAAGGGCCTGGGAATTAGCCCTAGGGCAAGGCACTTGGCTAATAGATGGGATATCATATTTTTCCCCCCGAGTAACAGGTATCTTTGTGATCCTTGCATTACTGCTGCACTCTCTGCATACTTTGAAAATAAAAAAGTCACACAAGAATGCAAAAGTCACCTTTCTCTACCCCTGTGACATCCTCATATGCAGTGCTATACTGTTTATCTTATCTGGTAAGTATTCCTGGGCTTTGTGGGTTAATGCTGGGGTAGGTTCTGCATGCAGAACCATTATACCTATGCCTTTCTTCTTTTCTCTTGAGTGCTGTTAATTTCTGGGTTTGAAGCTGGTACAGCTTCTCTTTTGCTCATCACTGATGTTGAGTTCCCATGATGTTAGAATTTTGCCTTCACAGAAGGCAAAGAAGCCATTTCTTCTGAACGTTCAATAAGAACCAAGTTACCAAGTGTGGTAGTACATGGCTGTAATCCTAATATTCTAGAGTCTAGGAAAGAGTATCACAGGTTCCAGGCCAGCCTCAGAAGTTTAGCGAGACCCTTCAGCAACTTAGCAAGACCCTGTCTCAAAATAAAAGATGAAAAAGGCCAACAGCAGCTGGGCATGGTGATGCATGCCAGTAATCCCAGTACTTGGGAGGCTGAGACAGGAGGATCACAGGTTCGTGGCCAGCCTCAGCTTAGTGAGGCCCTCCACAACTTAGTGAGATCCTGTTTTAAAATAAAGAATAAAAAATAGGAATAGGGCATGTAGCTCAGAGTAGAATGCCCCTAGGTTCAATCCCCAATACTGCCACACACACAAAAAAAAAAGGCATGGTGGTAATATCCTATAATCCCAGTACTTGAAAAGCTGAGACAGGAGGAATGCAAGTTCAAGGCTAGCCTCTGTAACTTAGTGAGACTCTGTTTCAAAAGTAAATATAAAAAGTACTGGGGGAAATAAATAAATAAATAAGAATCATTCCTTGGAGATGAAGGATAATGCTTAAAATAAGTTGAGGTAGGAGAGAGGTGGGGTAAATGGATTGATGGAGTAACCTGCATATTAGGTTTGTATGCCACATTCTCATTCATTGAACCTGTTTGAAAAATCTAACTTCTCAACCAGTATCAAGCATTGTGTTCATGTGCATCTGTTCCCAGGAATCCTCTGCTTCCTCACCTCTGTTCATCACTGCTGTCCGTGGTGTGTCTCACCAAAGTCAGTCCAGGTGAAACCCAAGCAATCATCAATGATGAAGGTGAACCCAAACACTCAGGAAGAGAGGAAGCAGACACTAAGCCAGCCTCAGGAGTGGTGACAGGCTGGACTCAAGAGATGGTCCACAGCTAGCCCACAGGCCACAGGACTTCACAGCCACCAACTCGCCCTTGCTCCTGTATGATGCTTGTGTGAGGCTAAAAATGATAATTTATTACTAACCATTGTCCAGCTGCAGATTAGATGTCCAGGATTCCAGATTTCACCAAACAGAAAACACTACCTGCTGGGGAGTCTGTTTTGCCTCAGGAACCTCGAATAAAAAACTTCTGTCTCCTCACTGTGAAGATCCCCAAGCCCAGCCCACCCTGCACTGGTATTTCTGGTCCCTTGGCATTCATTTTTCTAATGATTGCAAAGCTTTCTCCACCTGTGAAGGCTGAGCCTGAGTTTTGATTAAAAAAAAAATTCTCTGCCCTCTGGGAGTTTCATGAGTGAGATTATTTCATTTTCATTACTCTGTTGTCCAGGAATCTTTTGGTTACAGGTAATAAAACTTTACCCAAACTACTTTATATACAATAAAAGAGTAAAGGGATAGCCCACAGGCTCCATGGAGGTTCTGGTGGAATCTGGGCTACTCAACAGGCTTAGGACTTTGTCGGGAGCTGGGGTTTTTGCTTGCTTCCTTGCTTGTTTGGTTTTGTTTTTTTCTGAACGCTTCTCCCCACCACCTTGTCTTTTCTCAACAGCCTCTTTCTTTGAGTAAGACAAGATGTCATATGACATGATATACTGGTTTGAGATGTGGCCGTGGGTTCTTGTTTGCTAGTTTAGAAAAATAGCCAGAACTATGCTGCTGCAAGCTTAAGCAAAGTTTCATTACAAAGGTAGAAAGGAGGGACAGAACAATCAAAGCACTACATAAGTAGTGCCTTGAAAGTAAGACCCTGAAGTCTCTGAACACATAACATTTTTTATAAGAATTCATTATCTCCTTCCTCCAATCCTGCTTAGCCAATAGTCCTCTTTTCCCACCAAAACTGGGCCTGCCAATTATCTCTGCTATGTAAGCTCTTTCTGTTCACCCTCACAGGGCAGACAGCTCTGACATCACTGATAAAACTGTGTTACTTGGCTAGCCAGGTCAGAGGGCTGCACTGTAAGAAGCTTGCTTTGTTTTATGTTTTATTTTTGGTTTTGTAATTTAAAGCATCCATTATCTGTGTCCTTGGTGAGTTCTCAGCTTCTTCCTATCTCTGTCTGCTAGAAGTTACTTATTATGTTGAAAACTTGTTTTATAATAAAGAAGAGAAAGACCCAGGAATATTGCTATAGAGTAACCACCAGAGAAGACCACTCAGACTTAGTTTATGCTCAATATAAAGTCTTTATTGACTGGCAATTACACTGCAGGGCATTTAGTCCTGAGTACAGTCCTGCACCATTTCTCAGGGCTTCACAAGCTCAGGAGTAAAGAGCTTAGATTCTCACAGATTTGAACAACTTCCAACAGTTTCTTTCAGTGGGTGTGCAAGTCAAGCAGGAAGTGCAGAAACCAGGAACAACATTGCACAGGAGCTCAACAACCCATGTCTGTCCCTTCTTTGCCCACCTTTTCGCTGTTTTAAGGATAGAAAGTTCTCAATGGCCTTTATTTCTCGCAGGTGCAAGCTGAGCAGGAGTTACAGAAGCCAAAGAGGTAGTTATGTGTGACTAGCAAGGCACCTGGTGATGAACATTAGTTCTTAGGCTGGTCAACAGTAGTGCCTTGGGGTCACCTAGGGTAACATAGTGGTGTTACTGAAGCTAAGGCCTAGGCTCACTTTATCAAAATATAATCTTTTAAAGTATAGAGGTTTGAGTATAACTATTTTGTGTTATTAATAATTAATATTGGATTAAAATAACTTGTTTTTTCATCTTTTAACTTTAAACTGTTGTGAGAGTCTATATAATTCTTTTTCTAAGTGTAGGTATCTGGGGTTTAACATTCAGTATTCAGCTGGGCTACCAAGCCAACTTTTAACTGACCAAGGTCAACACTGGCTACAGCTCTTGGCTGACAGCTTAGAGACAAAGATTTTATTGTTCCGCCTAAGTATAAAAGCTTGTTCTAAATAGCATTTAATTGTTAACAAACAATACAGGCTCAATCCCCATCTATTAGGTCTAGCAGTTCTGAAAGAGGGAAGGGCAGATCTCTCCTAGTTTCAGTGTGTGAACCTTAACAGCTCTGATTAGCCAGGTGTGTAGTATGTTCCTGGTCACATTGTGGTCAGAGGCAAGAGACTGCTGCCAAAGGAGTAAGGCATTCTGACCTCAAAGAGGAGTACTGTCACAGCCTGGGCTGGCAGTGAGCAAAGCACAGGGCCTCTGTGCTTCTGTGGAGTTTCTCTTTCTACCTATGTCTCACCTCAGAAGAGGATGTTTCTGAGGACAAGCAAAAATGGCAAATAGCATTAATGCGACAATTCGGATCTGGAGCCCCAGAAGTTAGATTCAACAATGTTATTGCAAGAAACTGAAGTCAGAATTACTAAGGTAAAAACCTATCATTTCAAACTAGAGAGAGAGTGTGTGTATCTGGGGATGGAACCCAGGGGCATTTGACCTCCAAGCTACACCCTCTACACCCCTTGCCCTATTTTGTATTTTTATTTTGAAACAGGGGCTCACTAAGTTGCAGAGGGCTCACTAAGTAGCTGAGGCTTCCCACAAGCCGTTCTATCTCATTCTCCTGAATGCTGGGGTTACAAGCATGTGCCACCACACCTGACTGAGAAGATATTTTTTAATTATAAATTTGAGGGGGAACGCAGGGTGTGGCAATACACACCTGTAATTTCAGTACTTGGAAAGGTGAGACAGGAGGATTTCAGCCACCTAGCAAGGCCCTCTGCAACTTACCAAGACCCTGTATAATTTTTTTTTAAATGGATAGGCGTGTAGCTCAGAGGTAGCTCTTGAGTTCAATCCTCAGTACCAAGAGAGAGAAAGAGGAGGGAGACTGGGAGAAATCTTAGAATTTTAAGAATTAAATAAGATATTTGGACTTAATTACAAATCTTCATGGGACATCATGATGACGCTATAGAATTAGGTCAAAATGTTCACAAAATTGGGTAAAACATATATAAACAAATGGCTATATTTCCAAAAGAATAAAACAGCACTAGGTTGTGTTCAAATTTTGCACTTGACAAAGCAGATTAAAAATTGTAATTTGGAGGAAAACAATCAATGCAAAAGAAAAGCTTTGCTTAAAGGGAGTGTCATAATTTCTGGGTAGTAAAAAAAGATACCAGAGAGATTAGTGGTGCATCTTGTTTTACTAATAGGCCAGGGAAGTGGCAGAGAGCCAAAGAACTATACATATGAGAGGAAGAATAGGAGAGATTGGACTATGTTAAATCAAAGAAACAATGTTGATGTTACTGTAATTTCAGACCATTGATATATTGCTTTCCCAAATATTTCGACTATTCAGTGAAGGCTAATGAGACTTCCTGATCCATAAAGATTAGAACCATCCTTCATCCTTGCTGGTCACTGTCAGGGGATCACCAAGGTCCGCCTCTTCCACTTCAACCAGCCTTCTGCTCCACCTCTTTGCACTCTGTAGCAAGCCAGGATTTTGCACCCTGGGGTTTTAGAACATGGCTTTTCGCTACTTTGGCTCTATCCCCATAGTGCTGCCCAAACCCCTGCCCTATTATTTATTCTTTATTTTGAGACAGGGTCTCACTAAGTTGCAGAGAGCTTAAGTAGCTGAGGCTGTCCGTGAACCACTATCCTCCAGTCTTAGCCTCTCAAATGCTGGGATTACAAGCGTGCACCACCACGCCCAGCTACATTTTTAAATTTTTTTTTTATACTGGGGATGGAACCCAGGGGCATTCTACCTCCAAGCTACACCCCAGCCCTATTTTTAACTCTTTGTTTTGATACAGGATCTCACTGAATTACAAAGGGCCTCACTAAGTAGCTGAGGCCCTCCTCAAATCTGGATCCTGCTGTCTCAGCCTCCCAAATGCTGGGTTTAAAAGCATGGGCCACCATACCTGGCTTGCAAACGTTTTTCTTAAAAAAAAATAATAAAAATGTATTTTGTCTTTCTCTTGCCTGCAGGGTACATTCCTTACCTTGATACATGAGATGTTGACAAGCTAGCATCAAGTCATGAAGGACAAGAAATAAACCACCAGATGTAGAAAATAATAATACTGACAGTACATTGGAAGCCCCTCCCCCTGCCCTGCCTTTCTACCTGTTCTTCCACTCCTCCTAGACTTCCTCCCATGCCTAATCACAGTGGAAATTGGCCAAACACCTTTTAGTCTTGGCATACCCTGAGCCCTTTGGTCCTTATTCCCCTCTTCACAAAGTCAAATGTGTTTCTCCTTCAAGATTTGGTTCAAATGGAATCTTCTGACATCTCCAACGTTAGTTGCTCTGCTTCCTTTGTTGCTAAAGTGGGTAGCACTTTTGTTTCATTGCAATTATGAGTTATATTTGTCTCCCTGACCAGATGTTATGAGGAATGAAGACAAAACCTTGTCTTTTATTTCAGATATGGAGATGGAGCAGGGTACAGTAGCTAATGTTTGACGACATCCCAGCCAGTCACCAATGCCATTACGTTCCTCCTTTCCAACAGGAAAAGAAAAAAAATGGTTTTATTCATATAACCTCCTATCTACAGATTTGATTCAGAGGAGCTGGGCCTGTTCACAGCTCCAGAAACACTCACAGCTCCAGAAACAGTGCCAGCACCACCGGCACCACATACACTGAGGAAACCCAGAGCTAGACAAGCACTCTACCACTGAGCTGCACCCGCAGCCCCAGAAACAATTCAGTTGATTTAATTAATTGCAATGGCTCCGTTGCTCTTTGCTGTGATTGGATTGGGGTAGAGATATAATACAAATTTTGTTATGTGAGGGAAACCTACTAGAAAGCATATAAAGGTTGCCTTCAACAAGAAATATGAGGTCTGTTTGTAAGAGTTTGAAGCACTTCAGGGGAATCAGCCCGAGGATGAGACCCATGTGTTGAAAATGACCATGTGCAAAGGTTCCGAAGACCTGGGATTGCATCATGAAGCACTGAGTTAACCAGGCATGTTAAATCCCTGTCTGCACTCGCTATGTGTGAAAATAAACTTGTTTAAGCCAGTCCCGTGCTCTTAACGTTGTAGTTATTGCTGAAAGTTTCCTATGACTATGTAATAGTGGTGGATATGTTAATTGACTTATCCATTCCCCAATGTATACATATACCGAGAATATCATGTTGTACATCATAAATATATACAATATTTACTTAAAATTGTTTTTACAGTATTCAATATATATACTCAGATTAAGAAGCAACCCAGCAGGAGTGGTTTCCGTAGTGTAGTGGTTATCACGCTTGCCTAACACGCAAGAGGTCCTCGGTTCGAAACCGGGCGGAAACATCATCGTTTTGTCTCCTTCCAAAATCCATTCGGGAAGGTTTGAGCCCGCTTTTATCCCAGACAACTGGAGCTGTAGGAACTGCGGTAGTAAGGTCTCTAAGGGCAAGATACAGCTGGAGTATCCCAGATATCTTCCCAGTTGAGAATGTCCTTTTCTGAACCACGGTATTTAGGGTGTACAGAGTTTTGCATTGTCTTCTTAACCTGGTTACTGTTTGTTTCTCCTTCCCCTTAGACGGTAGTGATCAAGTTCTTGCCTCGGAACATTTTTATTACATTCTCACAGCAGAGTCCGAGTTCAGCATTCATTGCTTTAACTGTTATTCCGGCCCGGAAATAGCGAATAATTAAGTTTGGATCGGCACGGCTACTTCTGGGTAAAATGAAGGGCAAAAACCAGTGTAGTTTATGGGGGGATTAGCTCAAGTGGTAGAGCGCTCGCTTAGCATGCGAGAGGCAGTGGGATCGATGCCCACATCCTCCAGTTTTATCCTTTGGACCTGGGCTCTTCCAGTGACAATTTAAGATTTTCTAATCACTTAAGGAAATTTCAGACGTTTAGAACTCTCCAGGCGCAAGCAGAAAGGGCTGGCGATGACCCCATGAAAGTATAACATGCAGCGTTTCATACTTGGTTTTCTCCTTGTTCAGAGCGAATTATTCCATGAGGCTCTGTGGCCAACAAACCCATTAAATGACTTCTGTAGTCTCTCGGTGTACCCCTGAGTGGGACAATGCGTGCCTTTGATCCTAAATTATATACTATAGGCTTTGAGAACTTAACTAAGGAATAACCAATGTCAAGTTCACGTTGGCAACTGTGTTGCCCACACTCCAGAAAGTCTGAAGGGCATGGCAAAGGTTTTGAAACGGAACTGGCACTGAAACCACAACAGCAAAAAGCTGGTGAAACTTGCAAGTTGAATACACCCAGTGTACTGCCTGCAAAAACAAACCTTATCCTGAACATTAAAAAAAAAAAAAAAAAAACAGTCATAATACTCAAAATAGCCAGAGTACCAAGAGAAGCAGGGAATCCTGTATCCTGTGGGAATATCAATACATCAATCAAATAGATATCAAGGATGAGATTACATGATCATCTGACAAATATTTTAAAGTAGTTGTAATAATGCCTTAAGAAATAAAGACAAATACTCTTAGTAGAATGCTAGAAAGTTTCAGCAAACAAAGGAAGACTAAGTTTTTAATTTGAAGAAACTATTGCAAAAACAAAAGTAATAAACTGAACCAAAACCACACCAAGGATGGGTTCAATACCAAAATAGAAAGGATGGAAAAAAGAGCCCAAAGTTTGAACAGAATGCAATAGTTATGGCCCAACCAGAACACCGGAAAGAAAAAAGTGTTCTTAAAATAGCACAGCCAGAAACCAACAGAAAATTATAAAAGATCTAACATTCACATTTTTTGAATATCAGAAAACAAGAATGTGAGTGAAAACATTATTTGAAGAGTTGACTTCTAGAACCTTCTCCCATTTGGCAAAACACATAGTCTTATAGATTCAAGAATTTAACCGAATCCCAGGCAGAAAAGCACACATGATACATTAAGACTCAAACTGGAAATAAAAAGGAAAATAAAAACAACCAGAGAATATTTAAGGGAACCAGCAATTGGAATGATTCCGTTTTCTCCTCAGAAACCATGAAGGCACTCCAGTTTGACTACTCCATCTCATGTGAGGACATGACAGTCCTCTAATCTCTTTTTTAAAAATGAGAAAGCATTGGACACAATGCTTGGAACATCACCAATGACGGAACAACAGCAGTAAAAACAATTTTAAATCTTGGTAAATATGTCTATTTTCCCCCAGTTGTTTGTTTGGTTTTTTTTTTTTATGATTGAAAGCTAATATGGCAAAATGGCCTGATAGCATTTTCATTGTATCTAGATGAGCCATATACATAGTGTGTGTGTGTGTGGGGGGCTCTATATCCAACTTGAATGGCAAGATACTGATTCTAAGTATACTGTGAAAGGTTATCTATGTGTATAGCAAGCCCTAGACCACTCACTAACACTGTTAAGATAAACCAAAAGAAGACAGGAAGAGGAACACACAAGGATGAAAATCAGATGGAACATGCCATTAATAAGTGATTGCATAGTAGATCTATATACAAACTTGCTAATAAAAGTATTAAATATAAGTGATCTGAACACATCAATGAAAAGACAGAGGCAACCACAGAAGTCTAAGAATAGTTAGACCCTTGAGGGAGGAAAAAGCCAGATCACTGAAACCCAAGAAGGAAAAGAATAGCAAGACACATGCGAGAAAAAAGAACAGCAAGACTTAAGCTTGAAGCCCGGATGATTGGAGGCTGGAGAGGCCTGGGCAGACTTATTCAAGTGCTGCAGCAGCTGACAAGGTGTGATTTGCAAATAGCATCGATTATATTCTTTAAAAATGAAAGTGATAAGGTGGAAGGATTAAATTTCAACTATTTAAATGGTATCCCCCCCCATAGTCTCTCATTGCCTTCTTAGTGTAGTTGGCAGCTCATCAGTCTCATAATCTGAAGTTCTTGAGTTCGAACCCTAGCAATGCACTGGTCGTACATAGAATACCAAAACCAACGCAAAAGCCAGGACTTGCTTGGTAGTGTAGTGAGTTTTAGATTAAAAATACAATTGTTTAATTGGTTTTAATTAATCCTTCACCTCAGGTCTCAGGACAAGGATGAGTGCTCAAAAAGTCGACCAGACTTGGAAGTCCGTGCTGGAGAGAAACAACCTATAAATGTACTGTCTTCACATCCACAACTTGAATGAACTAGAGTTCTCCTTAATGACATTAGAAAGGACAGGAAGAAAGAAAATGTGTTCCTTTCAAGATGGAAAAAAAAAGAAAAAGGGACTTTTCCCATTCCTTTAGACTCTAAATCCACACAAATAGCATTTCTTTCTTTCTTTCTTTCTTTCCTTCTTTCTTTCTTTTTTTTTTTTTGTGGTACTGGAGGTGGAACCCAGGGGCTTTTATACCTCTGGGCTATAATCCCAGACCTATTTTTGAACTAATGTTTTTTGTTTGTTTGTTTTTGTTTTATTTTTGTTTTATTTTTATTTATTTTTTGTTGTTGGTGGTGGTACTTGGGGTTGAACCCAGAGGCTTTCTACCTACGGGCTATACTCCCAGACCTATTTTATATTTTATTTGGAAACAGGGTCTCAGTACATTGCTGAGAGCCTCACTAAGTAGCTGAGGCTGACTTTGATCCTCCTGTCTCAGCCTCCCAAGCACCCGGATTACAAGTGTGCGCCATTACGCCCAGCTTCCCAGACCTATTTTTATACTTTATTTGGAAATAAGGTCTCACTAAATTGCTCAGAGCCTCACTCAGTGTTGGAAGCCATTAAGGCCTTTCCCTAGATTGGTGTCTCTGACTCAGCTGACTGTCCTTCGCCCAGAGTCAACAAGGTTTGGGGTTATGGAAAGTTCAAAGAGGTCTGAGAGAGGATCAGGTGGTGATGACACGAGGGTACTGATAGGCCTGTCTGTAATGTGTGTGTTTTGTATTGGTCTGTATTGTATTCCGGTGGTGGTAGCACAAGAATGTTGATTGACCTGTATCTGTGTATAAATACCTCTGGAAAAACAAGGTCGGCATCGGCGCAATAAAGATGAGATTGACCCAGAAGCTGTGTTGGCCAGGAGTGTCCACGCGATAGAGAATGCTGACCTAGGCATAGTTGTCGACCCATAGGAAATATTGACCCACGAACAGGGGTTGACCAGTAGAGATAGTGGCTGGCGGCTCCCCCATGTTAGAATTTAAAATTCTCCATCCTCATGCCTCACTTCAGAACCCCTATTCTTGCCGGCTGGCTCCGGCAGCTCAGTAACTGAGGCTGGCTTTGAACCTGTGATAGGCTTCTGTTTCAGCCTCCCAAGCGCTGGTATTACAAGCATGCACCACCACGCCTGGCTCAAACAGCATTTCTACTCAGCATTTTACTAAAGATTCTAACGGGGGCCATTGGGTAATATACTGAAATTAAAAGCTTCCATGTTGGCCAGGTGTGGTGGCACATGCTTGTAATCCCAGTGCTTGGGAGGCTGAGACAGGACGATTGCATAGGTTCGAAGCCAGCCTCAGCTACTTAGTGAGGCTCTCAGCAACTTAGTGAGACCCTGTTTCCAAATAAAGTATAAAATAGGTCTGGAGGTAGAAAGCCCCTGGGTTCCATCCCCAGTACCAAAAAAAAAAAAAAAAAAAGAATCCATGTTAGAATAAAAAAGTAAAATATCTCTTGCTGCATATAGGAAATCCTAAGAAATATACTTAAAAAGATTAGACCTAACAAATAAGTTCATTAGGGTTTCAAGGCACATCAAAATAAAATATCAACTGTAGTCCTAAACATCAAGAATGGGCCACACAGAAAAATTTAGGTAAACAGATTTGTTTATTCTTTATTTTTATAAAAATGAAATAATTTGGGGAACATGTAGGAAAAACACACAGAACTTAAGCGTACATTAAATAGACTCACTTATTGAGTTTGTTATCACAGCATTTGTTGCTAATGAATGGACTTGAAAAGTTGGAATGGTCAGTGGAGAATCAAACCCGTGAGGCTGGTATTACTACAGCCAGCTCTAAACACCTGAGTCAGCCAGCCCAATTGCCCACCCTAGGGTTCTATCTCTCACATATTTGAAGGTTAATAATCCTAATCACCAAAAGTTTTTCAAATTGGTCTTGGTGCCGGAAAAACAAAACAAAACAAAACAACAACAACAACAACAACAACAACAACAACATGTGAATTCTTGCTTTGCTCTAAACCCGAAATCTCAATTAAAAATCTGCAGAAGTCAAAGTTCACTTGTCACCTGCTGAAGTGACTGGACGCTGGGTTTTCAGGACCACCTTGGAAAAGGAGGCACAGGACTTATTGACTCCACTTACGCTCCACCTGCTGTCAGGGGAGGTGTAAAGCGCGCTCAGACTCCCGCGTGTGGCGTCTTCGCATGTCCCTCTATTTTCCGCCCATTTCCCTCATACTGAAATTCTGACCCTTTCCTCATCTTCGCCGTACAAACACACATCCATTTTTACCAAATTCGGAAAGCCACTCCCATATTTATACTAGGAAAGAGACTTTAAATAATTCAATTGCAGTCTTCAGTTCACGATTCATTTCTTCTTGAGACATGGTAAGTTACTTGACGCCGTATGCACAAAAAGACTCCACGTTAAAGCCCTTACTCGTGGCCTTGAGATTGAGAACGATTCTCGGGGCGCTCCACCGACTGCTTGGTCTACGAGACTGAAGTATTCTCCTCCTCGGAAAAGAACAAGTTTCTTCTCAACGAACAGTCTTAGTCCATCCAGGCTGATCACTGTCGGGAGAGAGACAGGGTTGAGAAGCGGGTTGATCCCTGATAGCGAGATCTGCCACCTAGTGCCGGCATCCCCAGGGATCAGCGCAGTATTGCAAACGACTAGCAGCACAGTCATCCGGAATAACTGCAAAAGGACGTGCAGGCTCAGTGCCTCGATTTATTTCAGATGTTCAGCCTCTCCGCCCGGACCACTTTGCTAAAGTCCAGTTCCTTCTTCTGGCCCCGGGCCTCGACTTACCTTTCTTCTGTTCTTTCACAAAGCCAGCCCATCTTTGCGCCCCACTTTCCACCAGCTATCCACTCTCTCTTCTTATGCAAACCCTGGTTATTCCTCCTCCTCCTCCTTTTGGGGTCGCCCTTCTCTTCCGTGCTTTGTCCAGGCTGGAAGAATCTACTGTCCGGAAACCCCAACGTTCTTAGAACTTAAAGGAAACTTCTTTATTGCCATTTGTGTGTTTTTTAAACCGGCACCCGAAAATGGGAGAGGATGGAAAGGAAGAAGAAGAAAAAACACTCAGGAAATTCCGATGTTGCTGTCCTATAGCCAGGCGCAGAGGAGCCTAGAATCGTGGCTCCAGATAGGAGACACATTTCGACCCAATGGGAGACTCAGCAGAAAGTTGGTGGATGAAATGAGCATGTAATCGGCTGCTTCAGAAACTTTTTTCTCGCTCCCAGAACTGATATGCAAGGAGTTTGCCACTTGGGTATTCAAAAATCAAGTTGACAAGTGAGGTTCAAGGTAGGTGAATTTAGGGTGAAACAGAATCAAGACTGATATTGCTTCCTGTTAGAATAAAAGGCAAAAATATATGGTCATTTTAATAGATGTAGAAAAAGAATTTTACAAAATCCAACACCAGTTCATGAAACATACTAAAAAAACAAATAAACAAACCTAGGAATAGAAGGGAAGATCCTTAAGATGATTATGTCGAAGGAAACGCCACAGGTAGCATCATACTAAATGGTGGAAAAACTTTCCCCTTAGATGGGTATTAAGAAAATGATATCTATTCATCAATTCTGTTCAACAGTGCATTGAAGGGTCTAGTCACAGGAAATAAAATAAATAAAATAAAATAAAATAAAAAATTATAAAGCTACCACTGAGTATGTGATGGCACATGCCTGTAATTCCAAACCTTGAGAGGCCAAAACAGGAGGATCACAGACTCCAGGTCAGCCTCAGCAACTTAGATCCTGTTTCAAAATAAAAACTAAAGGGGCTGGGGATGTAGCTTGGAAATAGAATGCTTCTGAATTCAATCCCCAGTACCAATCTTTAATTAATTAAACAAGTAGATATCAGAGCTAAAAGTATAGAGTCCTTAAAAGAATTTGTAGAGGTAAATTCTCATGATTTTCCCTTTGGCAAAGGATTTTTAGATATGACACAAAAACACAGAGAAGAAAAATAGTAAGTTGGGCTTTATCAAAATTAAAATATTTGTGTTTCACAGGACACAATCAAGAAAGTGGAAGCTGGGCGTGGTGGCGCACACTTGTCACCCCAGCATTTGGGAGGCTGAGACAGGAGGAGCATGGTTCACAGACAGCCTCAGCTACTTAGTGAGGCCCATTGCAACTCAGTGAGAACCTGTTTCAAAATAAAGAATAAAAAATAGGGATTGGGGAGGAGCTCGGAGATAGAGCAGGTTCCAACCTTGATATCGCAGAATAAAAAATGAAAGAAAAAGGGGACTTCCGGGAAGATGGCGACCGAGAAAAGTGGGGCTTAAGAGCCCCATAACAACCAATCTCCATTACCACAAAATCAGCGCCTTTCATAGCCAGAAAACACCATCACCAGAAACAAAAAAATCCACCAGGCTCCAGAGAGAAAGCGGACTGAGAACAGAGCTCAGAGCCATGGAGGAGATAACCGGCCTCACGCCCGAGGACGCGGCAGCAGCGCCATACTGCCAGCGGCAGCGGCAAATTCACCGGAGGGCTACAGCAAGCCGAGATGAGCTGCTGCGGAACAGCCAGGCAGGATTTCTTGCTGCAGGTAAAATCTAAAGCTCCCAGTGGCTGAGCTCAGCACACGCCGCAGGGATTCAGAGTGGAAATCAAAATCAAAAACAAATACGCCAGCCTCACGGCCGAGGGCGTGACAGCAGCGCCATATTGCCACCGGCAGCAGCAGCAGCAGAGAATTCACCGAATCCAGTACAGCTACATCTGCGTACTCAAGAACAGTGAGTCAAATTGTGGGCCACAGAGGAGAAATATCAGTACTGTACTCCCTGGGACTTGACCCAGTGGGGGAGGGGTGGTAGCAGAGATATCACACCATAGGAGAACATGCAACCTGGCACCCCCCACAGTCTAAAGCAGCCTCTATCGACTCTCTGGGTCGGAGACTCTGTGATACAACCCAGTAAAGGAGTAGTGGGGTCTGAGATACTACTGACTCGAGATCCAGAACACCTTAAGTGAAGTCATAGTGACCCAAGGGAAGAACCCAGAGAAGGCACAAACTTCCTAAATCATGGGAAAGAGGAATAACAATGGAGCAATGAATGCCCACAACCCCACAACATCAGAACCCGATAAAACAGAAAATCAGAGATTTCTAGAAGATCAAATCAGGAAAATAACTGTAGAAATAATAGAGGTGCTTCGAAAAGAACTCAGAGAGAGCCAAAAAGAGATAAAGGATGCAATTAATGAAGTAAAGGCCTCAATTCAAAGCACAAACAACCTATTAGACCACATGGAGAACAGAATCTCGCTCTTAGAAGATGATCATTCCAAAAATGAACGCATAGTTTCTAATCTAGAAAAAAATATCCGACAGCAGGAATCTGATATTGAAGAAATATGGGCCCATTTTAAGAGAGCTAACCTAAGAATAATTGGAATAGAGGAGGGAAAAGAAAGTGAAACCAAAGGGATCAATAATCTCTTCAAGGAAGTAATAGCAGAAAATTTTCCAAACATAGAGCAAGAGGTTGATACACAGATCCAGGAAACTTATAGAACTCCCTTTAGACACGATCAGAGAAGAGGATCCCCACGCCACATAATTGTCAAAATGACCAATGTGGAAGCCAAGCAGAGAATCTTAAAGGCAACAAAAACAAAGGGCCAAGTGACATTCAGAGGCAAGCCAATTAGAATCACTCCAGACTTCCCAAACCAAGTCATGAGAGCTAGAAGGGCTTGGAGTAACATATTTCAAACTCTGAAAGAAAACAACTTCCAGCCAAAAATTTCCTACCCAGCAAAACTTTCTATCAAATTAGATGGAGAAATAAGAAGCTTCCATGACAAACAGAAACTGAAGGAATTTATGTCTTCAAAACCAGCACTAGAGAAAATACTCAAAGAGATTAACTACAAAGAAGAAATAGGTAACACACACCAGAACCAGAGAAACAAGATTTTCCATCCAACAGTCAACTAAGATTGATTATCTGTGGAGATTCATTACTTATGTTAGTCTTTTACCTATCTCTAAATGGTATTGTTTGCCTTTATTGTTGTTAATTTTTAGGATTTCTAGTTGGAATATTAATATACCTTCAGATATAGCATTTGGAAATATTTTATCCCATTCTATTAGTAACTGTTAACTCTGTTTACATTGTCTTTGGATATACAATATTTTTTTAGGGAGTTTGTATACTCTTCTGTTGCCTGTGCCATTGAAATCATATCCAAGAAATCACTGCCAATTTCAGTGTTGTGAGGTTTTATGACTCAGATTTTCTCCTAAAAGTTTATAGTCTTAAGATTTATATTTAGGTCTTTTATCTATTTTGAGTTAATATTTGTATATGGGATTAGGTAAGGGTCCAACTTTATTCTTTTCCATGTAATTATCATGTTTCAACAATATTTAGTTAAAAGATTATTATTTCCACCACCAAATGTGCGTGGAAACCTTGTCAAAAATAACTTGACAATATAGGGAAGAATTTAGCTCTAGGCTTTTATTTAGCTCCAATGGTTTATATATCTGCCTTTAGAATAGTACTACACTGTTTCAATTATTGTAGCTTTATATGGTTTGAAATCAGAAAATATATATCTTCTAGCTTTGTTCTTTTTCAAGATCGTTTTGGGTATCTAGAGTCCATATTTTATATTAGGATAGATTTTTTTTCTGAAAAATAAATATATAAATATATGATAGTTTCACCTAAAAAAATAGACAAAAATATTCTCTGGTAAGAAAGAAAGCAAAAAGAAATATTGAAATGTTATCTTTAAGTCATCAAAAGCTTGGTATCAGACAAATGAAACTGTTATGTGAGATTATCATTTTTAATTTTGGATAAATTGCTATAATACTAGATGTCAACCACTAAGCCAAGCATGGGAGGAAGGGATGGGGAGAGAATGGGATGGGGATCGGGTGGGGGCTGACTGGGCGATGTGTGCATGTATGTCTACAAAGTTTGTATCCCACTATGATGTATGAATACAGTACACCAATAAAAAAATAAATAAATAAAAATAAAAGAAAAAATGAAAGAAAAAATGGAAAACATGGCTCATAAATTAGGAAGAAATATTCCCAAATTGCTTGTCCAACAAGGGAAGTGTACCCACGATACATAAGAAACTCTTACAAATCAATAATAAAAGGTAAATACTATGATCCAAAAATGGACAGGGATCTCAAGGGCCATTTCTCCAAGAAAATCATACAAATGGCCAATAAGCTCAAAACAGAATGTACATAATCATTAGTTATCATGGAAATTAAAATCAAAGCCACAGTGAGATATCAATTTTCAACCCCTGGGATGGATAGAATTAAAGTCATGTAGCAGCAAGTGTTGATAAGGAGGTGGAGAAATGGAAACTCTCACATGCTGCTGGTGAGAGTGGAAAACAGAGCAGCCGCCTTGAAGACCAGCCGGCAATTCTTCAAATGGTTAAACAGAGTCATCATATTACCCATCATCTTATCACCCACATACAACCAAAGAGAAATAAAAACATATGTCCATATGAGAACTTATTTGTAAATATTCATAACAGCATTGCTCATGACAGCCAAAGATGGAAACAACTCAAATATCCATAAACTGGTGGACATTTGGTTGGAAAAATAAAAGGTAGTGTATCTATGCAGTGCAATATTATTTGGCATTAAAAAGGAAAGAGCTATTGTTACACACTATAGCATGAGTAAAGGTGAAAACATGCTATGCAAAGGAAGTCAGTCAGAAAAAATACATAGTATATGATTCTATTCACATGAAATATTCATAATGGTAAAACCTGTAGAGATAGATTAGTACTTATTTAGAACTGAAAGGAATAAAGGGAGAAAGGATGACAGCTAATGGATATACTGTTCCTTTTTTTTTCTTTTCTTTTCTTTTCTTCTTTGTGGTGCTGGGGAATGGACCCAGGGGCATTCTATTTTTGACCTACACCAACAACCCAGTTTTTTATTCTTTTATATTGAAACAGGGTTTCACTAAGTTGGTGGAGGGCCTCACCAAGTAGCTGAGGCTGGCCGCAAACCCACATCCTCCTGCCTCAGCCTCCCAAGTATGGCAATTACAGGTGTGTGCCACCACGCCCCGCTTAACTTTTTCTTTTGAGGTCATGCAAACATTTTCCTACTGTGATTCCAGCTCATGAGAGCTGGTTGTTAAATATTCGTAAATATTGAAAGGTAGTTATTAAGGTATTGGTAGTTCGAAATCAGTTTGATGGAAGTGTTTACACCATGGAATTAGCAAATGCTACAAATCAAGGTTTTTGGTATGTTTGTTTAGTTTTAACTTGGGTTTTAGGTTTGAAATGTAGTATCCAGTATACCATTGAAAATAACCCTTAAGGGTAAGGCAATTAGTGCTATAAATATAGTTATAAATAATATGAACTCCTGCCCTCTGGGAACTACAACCTAATAAGGGAGACTATAGGCAAACCATAATTTTGAAACAGTCTAGAAATTGACTGTGAGCACAGAGACATCTGTAGGAAATTTATCCCAGTCTTTGAATGCAGAAAGGAATAATGAAGAGAGTATAGAGAGTAGAGTTTGTATATTTTTCAGACACATAGAAGTAATCTTGCTGTGGTCTGAATGTTTGCATCACCCTAAAATTTACATCTTGAAATTCTAGCCCCCAAAATAGTAGTATAGAGATGGGGATTTGGAGGAGGGGATTAGCTCATGGGGTGATGCCTCCATAAATGAAATGAGTGCCATTACAGAAGAGGCTCCAGAGGATTTGTTTTTCCTTTCCATGATGTGAGGGCACAGGAAGAGGGCACATTAAATAAAAATGCAAATTGATAACTACACATGAAATAGGATGGCTGCAGTGACTGGTGAGATCCAGTGCTGGACACATAGGAAGAAACTGAACCTCTCATGTTGGGGGTGGTGATGTAAATTTGAGCCACAGGTATATAAAACAAAATAGTTGAGAAAATTCTGATGATATTTTGTGTCAAATTGCATCCCTTTAAGAAGATATGTTGAAGTCCTAACCTTAGCACCTCGGAATGTGTGATCCTATTTGGAGATGACTATGAAGCCAGTAGAGTAGGTTCTATTCAAATGTGACTGGTGTCCTTATAAAATGAAAATGGGTTTTGATGCAGAGACAGATGAAGCCAAGAGGTAGGATGAGATGAAGACACACAGGGAGAAGATGGCTGGGTGATGGGAATGACACACCTAACCCCAGGGACCCCAAGGATTGTTGGAAAACACTAGAAGCCAGAACAGGTTCATGAGGATCCTCACCAGAGCATCAGAAACAGAGTCCTGAGGAAACTTTGATTCTAACGTCTAGCTTCCAGAAAGGAAACAATACACTTTTATTTTAAGCTACACAGTTTGGGATCTTTTTGTATGCCAGCTGTGGGGAACTAACACAATGGAAATGCTTCAATGACAGCTGGGTTTGCATTTAAATAAATTTCACAATACTGAACAGTGTAAAATCAATTAACATCAGTGAGTTTCTCAATCACATTAAGACAAAAAATGCTAAATTTTCTGAAATTCAACAGGTAAGTACAACACTCCCAACACAGGGGGAATTAGGCTATGAAAGTATCTCAATCCAAAAAAATAGAGAAAGCTTCAAACGCAGTTACAAAGAACAATAATTGGAAAGATATTTATTTTCAGATTTGTGGCATGGGTTGGAAAAAGTGCTGTAAACAGTAATTCAGTTACAGAGCACTTAGAGTAATTAAGACCATATAATCTTTCATCTAATTGAGAGAGAAAAACAATCAGACTGAGGCTTTTCTAAAGTGATCTTTCCCCCAGGGCTTTGATGAGGGCAGAGAACAGTGCTGCTTTTCAGGTCTGGAGAAGCTCTCTCAAGGAGTCCCAGCTGTCACAGTAGGAAAGTTTTAAAGGGGTTGAGCAGTCTGGAAACTAAGTGGGACATGGAACAATATTTGTGTCCCTGTTATTAAAATAGACTGAAAAGGGGCAGACAGAAAGGGGAATTCCCTCTAGTGGTAGAGCGCTCATTAGCATGTGAGAGGTAGTGGGATTGATACCCATATTCTCCAGCTTTTTGTCCCCTCTCACTTTCCATCACTCTGTCAATGGTATCCGCTAAACATTTTCATCAGATGTGCTCAATGCCCACCTGTACTGAAAAAATAAAAAATTAAATGATACAAGTTTATAATTTTCTTACCACTTTGACTAGAAGATAAAAAATATAAGGTATCAGCAGTGGGGGATTAGCTCAAGTGGTAGGGTGCTTGCTTAGCATGCAAGAGGTAGCAGGATCAATGCCTGTATCCTCCAGGACTTTTTCTTAGTATGCATGAGGCTTTGGTTTCATTCCCAGTACAGAGCACATCTACACACAAAGAAATGTGTCAACATGTAAAGGGGGCCTGCTTCTGACCCTGGCAGCCACCAGATAAACTGTTTCAAAGATGACAATTTTCTTCTTTCATCCTTTTTTTTAACTCCCTATTAATAAGTAGCATATTCTTACCCATTTATTGATGGAAAAAGACCTGGTCCCTGTGGATCCGAATAAGAACTGACTCAAGGAATACTTAAACATTAATTGTCTCTCTTCTGATAAGACACCAGCATGATTCTGAAGAGCTAATCCTTAAAAGGAACATGATTCCTTTGTTCTGGGAGAATCCAGGGGTTATTTCTGAACTCCTAACTTCACTGATCTCTTCAATTTGCTAGCAAATCAATAGATTTCTTTTTCTATCTTTCCAAAAGCTTGTCCCAATTATTTTATTTGAAAAATTGGGGAAGGTACTAATTCAGTAACAAAATGATACCAAGAAGAAGCAGTCAAATAAATCCAAACTGGTTGAGTTCCTACAGGATAAAAGACTAAGGCCTTTCAACAATCAGTTGGCATGACTACATGCCTTGTATAATACTGCAATAATGGATATATGTCTTTATACATTTATCCAACCCACAAAATGCTCAACATAAAGAATGAGCTGTAATGTAATTTACAAACTTTACTTAATAATAAGGTGTAAAAGGAAGAGTGATGTACTTTATGGGAACTGTACATTTTCTGCTTAATTTTCTTTAAACTTAAAGTTGCTTTAAAAAATACAATAATTAAGCCAGGTGTGGGGTTGTACACACCCATTACTCCAAGGCCAGCCTTAGAAACTTAATGAGACACTTTCCTATGACAGTACTCAGAACCCCTCTGAAATCCTGTCCATCCATCCTTCTGTCAAGTGAACCCTTGCTATTTCCCCTTTCCTTTCCTCCCTATGGGTTTATTTCTCTGGTTTATTTATATTTGTGTGCCTAAAATATTCTTTTCTAAGTTATCCATTTGGCTCCTCATCCAATAAAATGAAATTGCAAGAGGTGACCTTGAAAAGAGGTAGAAAGGAAGGGAGAGAAGTACATTTTTTTATGTTTTCTTATTAGAACAAGGTACAACTTAAAGTTATCACTGATAAACATTCAGCTTTAAGAGGATAATATGAAAAAGCCGGAGGCTTCCAACTGCCTGACTCATGCAGCCAGTGTCACCAAGGCCAAGGTCTGGTCACTGCAGGCCACTAAGATCATGATAATACAGGTTTCCTTTATATTTTGGTCTTGTGCAACCAATCCTATTTTTATTTCTCTTTTGTATTGAGGCTTATGTGTCCAGGAACATTCTCTTAACTACTATTCTGGGTTTCTCTCTTTGCTCACTCTCCACCTTAGACCCCCACCTTCTGACTAAACAGATCTGCACCCAGATAGGAGTTGCTTTGCACCAAATTCCAGGCCTCCTCCTCTCCCGACCTGACACTAGCCTCTATCCTGAGCCCTGGTTCTCTATTCTGAACTGGGCCAACTAAGGTGTGGAAGAAACATTACTAGTCCCTGTCTGCACCAAGCTTCTGTAGATGCCTAGACCAGGCGAAGGCCATGAAACAAGGAAGGGCGTCAAGTAGCATAAGTCCTGGGAGGTAGAGAGAAAGACACCTGCCTCCTGCAGGTGCAGGATCAGTGCACGTGGGAGCGTCTGCAGGCAGAAGCAACCAGGACCTGTTGCTGTTGTTTGGTTGGTTTTTCATACTGTTAACCCAGAACCACTTGTTTCTGGAACTCGGGTTTTCTTCTTGCCATTTGCAAGAATCGATATGTCTTTCCTACTTCAAAATGTTAAGCATAAAAATATTAGGTCATTTGAACAACTGTTACTTTCTCTGAGAATTGTCTTTACTGTAAGAAACATCATTCTTTGGCAAATGTGATTTTTTTCCCCTCATGACCACAAAGGGCCAATTTACTATCCATTAATCTAAAACTTGAACCATACCTATGGAGGCCAAACTAGAAAAATCTACCAAACCTCCTCATAGCCTCTGATTCAGCCAATCCACTTCAATGGGCTCATCTTAGGGATCCCCTTATACATGTGCTAGAAAATGTATATATGAGCTTGCTATTTGCAGCACTACTTGCAACATCAAGTAACTGGAGACTCTTCAAGGGCCCATCAACGAGTGATCAAGTTAAATGAAGTGTGACAGATGCATGAAATAGATTACTAGGTACACTTAGAGAAGCATAGGCAAAAAAAGAGATCCAAGATCCATTTTTAAATGAGTTTTTATAGAGTGCATATAGCAAGTAGCCATTTATACAAAAAATACACTTAATTTCTTGTACATTCCTTAAATTGGAAATACATATTAGAATTTGATAATATTGCTTGCATATGTGTAGGGAAATTCACCATTTGGGAATATATCACAACATTGGGAACGTGATCACTTTTTGGAAAAACTCCTGAATATGGAACTGTTTGAATTTGTTACCTATTCAAAAATCTATAAAATATAAAAATAATTATCCCTCCACACTTCTCTGTTTTTCAGAAGAAAACAAAAAGGCAAAAGTGAATTCGTCATATTCTTTACCCCCTTTTCCAGTCAATCTCTGGGATCCTCACAGCAGCCTTCATTTGTAAAGATGATTTGGCTGTCCAGGCCTGAAATTAAATATGCTACAGTTCTGAGTTAGAACATTTTAAAATTCGGGTGGCACTTTTTACTTTCATCTATCCAAGGCTGAGAGCAGAATGAGTTGAATTGGGGTTATGATGAGGGTTATGATGAGGACGAGTGAAAGGGAAATTCAAAGCAGGTACCCCAAAGCTCCCATGAGGCTCCAGGGTGGTTGACTTTCAAGTCGTCCACTAAATGTATACAAGTTCTGTAGTAAAGGAGCTCAGGCCATAGGCATCTCCAAACTAGCATTCACTTCCCTATCAACCCATAGTCAAGCCCTTTGAGGAAAGATCAAACACTGCCTGCTGGGGTGCAGAGATTTAAGAGCTAGAGTGGGATTCAGCAATGGGCCAGTCTCTGCAGGCCCCAAACTGTAATCAGAGAAAGCTCTGCCAATTTGCCTCAGCTCCATATCAACCAGCTGGTTGTTCTTATACATGTCACTTGCTCTAAAGATACTGGCTTCATAATTCTAAGCCTCGTCTCTTGGGCATGGGACAAGGATCTACCGGGCCCTAGATCAGGTTTCTGTCAGCTGTTCCAATCCTCAAAGTCTTTTTATTTATTTATTTATTTATTTATTTATTTATTTATTTATTTATTGGTACTGAGGATTGAATCCAGGAGTATTCCACCTATGAGCCACACCCCCAGCCCTTTTTAAACTTTGTTTTGAAACAGCATCTCTCTAAATTGCTGAGACTAGCCTCCATCTTGCCATCTTCCTGTCTTGGCCTCCCAAGTACTGGGATTACAGGCATGTGCCACCATGCCTGGCTGTGAATCACTCTTTATTGAGTCATCTAAAGAGCTTATTATTTATTCATCCAATAGATATGGGATTTTTTATGTTATTTCTGAAACTGTTAGCAACATTCGATGAAAATGAGATTCATATGTAGTTGAAGGCTAGAAATGGAACCCATCACAATACCTCAGATATCTAGTCAAGGGAAGTATGTAGCCCTCCAGATATGAAGGGTGAGTCCACTGCTGGTCATCTAGAAGAAGAGATGGGCTAGTCACGGAGGACATGAGCCTGGGAGAATGCGGAGCGGAGCACAGTGGGCCAACAATAGTGCTAGGGAAAGGGTATATTGGGAAGATGGATTCTAGATAACTCACCAGACATTGCATGGTCTTCAGCTGTTTCCGGGTGGGTCTTGCAGCATTAAAAATTAAAGCTGAGCAGGGCATGGTGGCGCATGCTTATAATCCTAGTACTTGGGAGACTGAGACAGGGTGATCACAGGTTCGAAGCCAGCCTCAGCTATTTAGTGAGGCTCTCAGCAACTTGGTGAGACCCTGTTTTCAAATAAAATATCAAATAAAATTCAAATAAAATATAAAATAGGCCTGAGAGTATAGCCCAGAGATAGAAGGCCCCTGGGTTCTATCCCCAGTACCACAAAATAAATGAATAAATAAAATAAATAAATAAATAAATAAATAGAATAAACAAGAAGGAAAGAAAAGAAAAGAAAGAAAAGAAGAGAAAGCTAAACTCTGATTTCCTTCTGATCTGGCTTTGCCACCTATCTGTTGTGGGTTTAGCCCTGCTGAGCCTCAATTTCATCACTAAGATGGATATTATGGCATATGGGTTGTTAGCAAAAACTTAAATTAGATCAATTTAGATGAGTAAACTCTTTAACAGATCTTCAAGACAAGGGGGTGAAGAAAACATTATGAGAAGTCATCATAATATTAGTCTGTGATATATTGAGGAGAGTAGCTGATGCACCATGGTCAGGAATGCAGCTTTAAAGTGACAGGTGAAGCCGGGCGTAGTGGCACAAGCTTATAATCCCAGCATTCGGGAGGCTGAGAATGTGGGAATGAGGTTCTCAGACAGCCACAGCTACTTAGTGAGGCCCTCCGCAAGTTCGTGAGACCCTGTCTCAAAATAAAGAATAAAAAATAGGGCAGAGGGTGTAGCTCAGAGGTCGAATGCCCCTGGGTTCCATCCCTAGACCCGCAATAAAATAATTCAATAAATAAATAAATAAAGTGACAGGTGAGTGTAGACATTTGAATACCTTTGTGTCTATGCAGGCATGTTTGGGGGGCTATTCATTCCATTGCGGTTCAGCGAAAATCTACTATCTCAAGAGAGCAGCCAATGGTAAAGATCAATTGATACATCCGAGGAAACAAAGATCAAAATCAATAGAAACAAAGATCTAAATAAATAGAAAGTAAGAGGGGAAAATACCAGACTAGGCACAATTGTTCCAGTGGTCAACAAGGTATTTGTAGATAGAAGGCTCTATCGAGAGTAAGATTAAAAAGGAACCTTTTGGTGCCTATTTGGAGAACTAGTGACCTTAAATCAAGAAAACTGGAAATCCACATGATAGCCTGACTCTGGGTAAAAACATTAACAAACGATTCCTATAGAACCTGACCAAGAGCAGAGTCTCATCGCCCTCTTAGCGCAGTAGGCAGCGCGTCAGTCTCATAATCTGAAGGTCCTGAGTTCGAGCCTCAGAGAGGGCAACATTTTATGGAATTTATAAACGATAAGTGCAGCTCCTTTTATGACCATTATCACCAGCTGTTCTAGGGTACTCATGCAGCTATCCATTAGGACCTTTATCACCTTCATGTCCTGCCTGCTGTGAATTGAACTCAGAGAACTTTAAACTACACCCCAGCCCGATTTTTTTTTTTTTTTTTTTTTTTTTTTTTTTTGCGAGTCTGGAGATGGAACCGGGCCTCACTAAATAGCTAAGGCTGGCTGTGAACCGCGATCCTTCAGTCTCAGCCTACCGAATGCTGGGATTACAAGCGTGCCCTACCACTACCAGCCTCGCTTCTTTTTTACAGCAGGACCTCGTTCCTCATTTTATGAATACTTTATTGGGAGCAGAACTTTCCCGGGCGCCTCCTCTCTGCTCAGGGTCTGCTCCAGAGCAGACTGGTGACTTCAGGAGATTTTGCTTTCTTCCACCGCTGGTGGAGCTGAGCTCTGGAGTCAGCGGTCCTGAGAAGCCAGTTAGTTGAGGCTTGAACTGTCTAGTCTCAAAATAACCAGGTACGAAAAGCAGCAGAGACCGCGCGGCAGGGGCCGGATCCACACACCGCCGGGGCCAGGTGACCACCTCTAAGTCCCAGGCATGGATGCAAATGCAGAAAATGCCGGCCTTCTGTTAATTTTAAGGCACACAGAACTCAAAAATACATGTTTGAAGAATAATAAATCGGATCTTTCTGGTCCTTCACTCAACTGCCACGGTTCCATACAGACGACTCTCCAACAGATCCTGTGCGGACACTTCAGGAAAGCCCCACAGGAGGAATCGGTGGCAACTGAGCCTGCAGCGACGTCTGAAGGAGGTCTGTCGGGTCTGGCCATTTCCTTCCCCGTGATGCAACGTTGAGATTGGCGCTAGGGAAGGTGGGCCCCTAACTCTGGGACAGGAACCTGGAGTTTTAGGGAGACCTCAAGACCTTTCTGCTTCTGGAAACACTTTCTTAACCGAAATTCTCCTGCCATGATTGTCATGACCCATTTGTTTGTCGTCCTCATAATTTGCTGGTAACGCCTTATTCTTTATCTTTGTCTTCACACTCAAGACATAAACTTTTGAAATATTTCAATTTAAGGAATAACTGAGCTAGTTTCACGATTCAAATTCCAAATGGCTTTCATTTCCTATTTCTACCAAGTGAAAGCACAAATAGATCTCTGAATTACTTCCTGTCTCCCACTCAGTCACCCACTTATTACTTTTATTCTTTCTTCATGCCTATCTTCTATAATGTTTTCTGACATCTTCTCAAACTCTCAATTATATAATCTCTATAATCCCAGATTACAGTATTCAACTTTTTTTTTTTTGGCGTGTGTGTGTGTGTGTGTGTGTGTGTGTGTGTGGTACTGGGGTTCCTGGAAACCCTTCTACCTCCAGGTTACACTCCCAGACCTATTTTTTATATATTTTTTTTAATTTGGAAACAGGGTCTCCCTAAACCAGTGAGGCTGGCTTCGAATCTGCGCCATCCTCCTGTCTCGCCTCCCAAACGCGGGGATTACAAGCGTGCGCCACCACGCCCCGCTACATTATTCAACTTCTACCTCTGCCAGGGGCACTGGGGATTGAACCCAAGAGCGTTGTATCTCCGAGCTACACTCCCAGGTTTTGCTTTTTTGTTTTTGTTTTTGCGGTACTGGGAATGAAACCCAGGGGCATCCTACCTCCAAACTACACCCTCAGCCCTATTTTTTACTCTTTATTTTTTGAAAAAGGGTCTCAAGGAGTTGCAAAGGGCCTTGCTAAGTAGCTGAGGCTGTCCTCAAACCTCCACCTTCCTGTTTCAGCCTCCCAAGTACTGGCATTACAGGCTTGTGCCACCAGCCCAGATGAACTTTTAACACATGAGGTCCCTGTACTAGACTGTGGTCTTAAAGGAAGAGACTGAGACTTAATTGCCTTTAAGTCCCTAATATACAGTATAATGTCAGGTGAGTTAGAAGTACTCAATGTTAAGTGAATAAAACAATGAGTATTTTGCTTGGGCCAATGTCTCTTGAAAGAAGAGTTAAAGAGTTCAACACTTTCTCAGACCTTCTTATATGTAATGCAAGATCAGAACCCAATTTAATTTTTATTTCAATACATTTCCACATTACACACCGCTACTGAAGTAACTTAATGTATAGCGATTCCAAACACAGGACCTGGTACTAGACAGTTCAAATCTAAGCTTCACTGATTACTAAGTGTGTGATCATGGCAACTCTGTGTACCATTTCTCTTCTAAAATAGTACGGCACATATCATTTAATTTTTGTTATGACTAAATAATATAATGCATTTAAAGTTATTACAACAGTGTTTGGTACATACTATACACTCAAAAAAGTTACTAAAATTACTACTTAAATATTAATACGACCCTGGGTCGGAAATTCCCAACTTACTAAAAGGTTTTCACTTAAAAATGAAAATAATTAAGCTGTAGCTTCTCTGCAGAATGCCACAAGTAGGGACAGGATTCATCATAAGCACGTGACTGTAATATCCTGGAGATGCTCTCACCTGTCTCTAACTCTGAGACTTGATTCACAATCCAAGTCCTTGGCTTCCCTACACAACCTTCTATACTAGTACTCATTTTTCACCTTCAATATCTCATGGATTTTAACAACTTTTTTTTTTTCATTGAACAACTGATGCAGGAGCAGATTACTCTTCAACTCTTCGGAATTCTCAGTTCTGCTCCACTCACTCGTAGGGATTAATCCTAGGCGATTACAATTTAGAAACATCGTCGGGATGGGATGGGACCCCAGCAGTAGTTCCCACCGCCGCTCCCGGCCCACACCCGCCACCATTACTCCATCCCCGAGCATCCCCCCATCCCGATCGCTGCTCGCCGCTGAGCTAATGCTCCCTGGCGCTTCCGAACGCTCTTCTCCTCCAGGTCGCCTGCGTGTTCCTCTCAGGTCCGCAGCACATGTCTGCGACACCTGGCAAGATTCCTGCTTCAGCAGTCGCAGGGACAGAACAAATCGGAAGCTGCTACGCCGCGGGCTGACACTCCTGCACCGCGACCCTCCGCGCCGCCACAGCGCGCCCAACGCGCAGGCGCCGCCCTGACGCCGACCCCCATTGGCCAGGGCGTCGGGGGCGGGGCCTATCGCCGACGGCGGTCACGTGGCCCGCGGGCGGGGCTGCGGCGCCGCTTTGCAGCTGGGCTGAGGGGTTACCGGCGCCGGCCTGGTGGGCCCTGAGGGCGCCTGTGGCGGCCAGACCCTTTTCGAGCGGCTCAGAGGGAGATCCTCCAGCTCCCGTCGGCCTCGCGAGCTCGCTGCCTTCCCTTCTAAGCTAGGTCCACTGGGCCGCCGCCGCCGGGAAGCCGGGGTTCCAGAGTCCAGTAGCAACCGGAAGTGCCCTCCGCGGGCCGAGGGGCGGCGCCCGGCGCGGGTAAGCGCCACTGGGCCTGGGCCCGGCGGGGGACAGCGTGCCCGGGTGGCTCCGCCGGGACTGGGGACCCCGGGAGACTAACCTCTGCCCCACCACGCCGAGTGGACGCCCTGGCCGCGGACAGAGAGCTGGAGGAGGTCAATGAAAAGTTGAAGAGCTTTTTAGAATGGCCGTTCCCGGAGGTGATAATGGTAAACACTCTTCCAAGCAATGTGTAGCTTTCACATGGGGGTTGGGTGAGAACAGTTAATGGAAGCACCCCCACCCCATCGTCAGTGCAGGGATTTCACTTATGTTGAGATGGAATCTGTTTGCAGAACGTGGTTTAACCATTGCATAATAATTTCTTTTTGGAGAGCCGAATCATACCTAGATAACTTTGTTTTGTACACACTTACCACGTGCACTTTGCGGTTTGTGCTGTCAGAAGAATGGATCGCTGACCTTAGAGATTGAGATGATATCGACAGGAACAGTTTGCAGAAAGAATATAGTTAAAACAAGAAAAACAAGGCCTTGGGGCATTGTCATGAAGTTAAAGTTTGTCGTTATCCAAGAGGAGCCTCGATATTTTGTGTGGAGCCGGTCAGGAAAGTATTTCTTAGAGGAGAAACAATCTAGGCAACGGTGGGAGAGGTATAAGATGTTGCAGGATGCTGACAAGACCAGGGAGTAAGTGGAACCAATACTTATTTATTTGGAGCTAGGGATTGAATCCAGGGGTATTCTACCTGCAAGCTACAGCACCAGCCCATTTAATTTTTTTTTTATTTTGAAGCAGAGTCTAGCTAAGTTGCTGAGGGTGTCATTGTTACTAGGGCTGGCCTTGAATCTGTGATCATCCTGTGTCAGCCTCCCAAATACTCGGTATACAGGTGCATATCATGACACCTGACTAATTTTTATCTACTTTTTTGCCGTACTAGGGATTAAACTCAGTGTCTCACAGATGCTAGCCAAGCACTCTACCACTGAGTTACATCTCCATTCTTTATTTTGAGCCTGTCTCTTCTGATAAATTGCAGTTCTCCTGCCTCATTCTCCCAAGTAGCTGGGAGTATAGGCCTGGAGCACTGTAACAGGTTCAGGATATTTAAATGACCAGCTCTAGAAAAATTATAAATTTCACAAAGTCATCGTCTACATTATTTATTTTTACTGTAGGAGAGGGAAATTTTTAGTGTTGCGAATAGTTCTGGACTTAGCGATCTTTTGGAACCAAAAGGAAGACAGTGTTGAGTATTTCTTGTTCTGATAAGTGGGCATACTACCATTTATATGGAGGTATGTTGCCATATAATGTGGATATGGGGACAGGACAGGAAGGAGTGGGAGAAGCAGCATGGACAAAGGAATGGTCCTTGCTTAACACCTATAATAGAGTGATAAAACTAGGCCCTGCCCTATCAATTTAAGTATGTTGTGTATTTCTTACAGCATGTGGCACATATTCATGATAGCCTTGAAATAATTGCTTCTTGATTGATAATGCCACACAAGGCAGTATAGCCAATGCTTAGGCAGGCTCTGGAGTCAGAAGATGACTAATTAAATTCTTTGCTAGCTGAGTTCTTGGGTGATTAGTTAACTGCCCTAAGCATTAGGTTTTCTATCTGTAAGATGCAAGCATTGGTATTATTATCTATTTTACAGGGTTCTTGTAATGAGATAATCCCTGTAACCAATGAAATATTTATAAATGAGACAGTATCTAGGCAATAGCCTATACAGTAAGCAATCTATAATTTTTAGGTAATGCTTTAAATACTGACTTTGACCCATATATCCTTTACTGTAAAGATAACTTTGTTTTGAAGTTCTGTGACTCAGGCTGTCTGCTTATTCTGTGTTCTCTGACCCTATACATGAAAGAGAGAAAGAGAGAGAACCATTTTCTTCCCAGGGTGGGATAAGAGAAGCATCCCAGAGGAGAGTACTCCGGAGCTAAGACTTGAGGATATATTTGGGTTTGCCAGATGGACCAGCCAGAACTACTGGCCTAGTCCGTTGTATTGTTTTTGGAGATCCAAAGATGGTGGTGGCCCTTTTTTGTTCTGATATTTGGTCATATTTTTAAGGCATTCAACAAATGTATTCTAGGTGCTAGTGTTATTGCAGTGGACAAAGACTTACGTTCTATTCCTAATAGGTATTATATTCTAGTAGGAGAAACAAACAGATGAATAAATATAAAACATATACTATAAAGTTGAGTACTGGTGATGGAACCCAGGGACTTTCTACCTCCGAGCTATACTCCCAGACCTATTTTCTATTTTATTTGGAAACAGTGTCTCGCTAAGTTGCTGAGAGCCTCACTCAGTAGCTGAGGCTGGCTTCGAACCTGTGCAATCCTCCTGTCTCAGCCGCCCAAGTGCTGGGATTACAAGAGTGCACCACTACACCCAGCAACATGAAATATTTTTGATAATCAGGATGTGCTTTTTGAGGAAGTAATTTTCAGGCAACTTTATAGGCAGAAGAAACAAGTGCAGACACTTTGAGGTAGCCTCTAAAGCAGAAGATCGGCAGAACTACCGCAAGATGTAGGACAGTAAAAACTTTGGATTTTATTCTGAATGGGAGGGGAAACAGTATCTTAAACTAGGGAAGTGCCGTGGTCTACTTTGAGGTTTCACAACCAAGACTACCTTATCTAGGTGCTGACATCTAAGACTTAGACATCAGCAGGAGCATTATTCCTTATTTTTTTCAAAATTTCCCCATACTTGGCTATTTAGGATACATGTGATACTTTGGACAGGTAACTTTATGGAATAATTTGATTGATTTGCCAGGCTATACCAAAGTCAGAATTCTTTATATCCACTGTACTCACCTTTTGAGCTTAACACTAATAATACATTTTAAAAGATAAAATTTTCATAAACCCACTGTTTTACACCAGCTCATTGTCTGCATGCTTCCATATCTTTATGTAGTTATGATTCTGAGTTGGAATTCTTTCCTTCTAATATTTTTTATGCATTTTCCTCTAGTTTTTGCATGATCTTCCTTGTAATCATTAGCTGGCTGAATCATTATATTTATTATTTTAAGTGGGTTTTGAATAAGACTTGGTACAAGATTCAAGTACAGAAGATCTCAATAAGTGTTATTGGTTTTATGTTTGTGTATATATTTCTGTTTCAGTGATTATTCTTTTTTGTCCTTTCTTACTTGCATGTTCTTTTCCCCTTACTTTCTTCATTAAATTAGCTACTCATTCATTTCTGTTAAGTTTTTCAAAATAAGCCAAATTTTGTTTTATAACTGGATTTGTTTCTGTTTTCTAGTTCATTGACTTCCACCTTTATCTTTATTTTGTCTTTATTTTCATTTAATTTTTCTTAGCATTTGATCTAAGAATTTAGTTTGTTCATTTTAATTCTTTTATTGTCTTTTTTTCTAAAGAGTCATATGGGATGGTTGAGGCCTATGGTTACTCTACAGAATTGAGTTGAAGATTGTATTTGCTCCTCCCTTCCTTCTATCTCTTCTTTCTAGAAAAACAGTAAGTTTACCCATTGTTAGGTCCTTCAAGTGTAAATAATGCTAAATTTTCTTGTTTGTGGCTTTTTATCCTTTTCATATCCTTGTGTTTTACAGAATGGTGTTTGCCATGAGAATAAATTCTCGGGATCAGGAAGCAGATCAGCTTTTCTTCTGTCCAAACTTGAGGTAAGCTATAGTTTCTTCTGTCTTTTGAAATATATCTTCACTCTACCAGACTGTATTTCATCTGAGTAGCTCCTATTCCCTGTAGGATTTCAGTCTCCCCGCCCCCCTTTTTTTTAACCAGATTAGGAGAGAAACAGAATTTCAATGAGAACTCAATCCATGCACAGATCATGCTTACAAAGAACCAACTGCACGCCTAGCACTACTGTATGTACTAGGGAAAGAGCATAAAGCAAAACAAACATTTTTCCATACTTTAACAATGGATGGTAAAGTAATAAGTGGATTATGTTAAGTATGTTAGAAGAAGATAAGTGCTATAGAAAAAAATTATAATGCTGAGGCAGGGGGAGCAATTTACAACTTTAAATAGGGTGATTACAAAAGTCCTCCCTGAGAAGAGACATCTGAAGAAATACCTGACATTCTTCAGATGTCTGAGAAGAGACATCTGAAGAAATAATCACTGAAGGAATTAAGGAAAGCCATACACATACCCGGAGGAAGAAGGCTATAGACATCAGAACAGAAGGGCAAAAACCTTAATAGCACATGTCTAGATGAGGAACAGCTAAGAATCCGTCGTGGCTGGCTTAGCATGTGCAGAGAAAACGAGAGAATTCAGAGAGACTGGACAGGATTGGCAGGAAAATGCAGGTGGGCCACTTTGGCTCTTGTGGGGACTAATTAGGAGAGGAAACCATCAAAGAGAACAGAATAAGCCCTGGTTTAGTTTAAACAAGATTTCTTTGGCTGCAGCATTGAGAACTGAGAGCACAGGGAGAGCAGTGGCATAGGATGTTGACTTGCCAGGACTACCATAACATACACTCTAACCTGTGTGGCCTGAACAACAAAATTTGCCTTTTTCACAGTTCTGGAGACTAGAAATCCAAGACCAAAGTTCCTTTACAGGTTTGTCTCCTTGATTTAGAGATAGCCACTTGCTCACTATGTCGACATTAAAGACTGTCTCCGAGTACAGTCACATTCTGAGGCAGTAGGGATTAGGTTTTTCAATGTATGTATTTGGGAAGGAGCAATTCAGCCCATAGCAGAAGAGAACCAGTTAAGAGTTACTATGATAATTCTTGTGACAAATGAGAGGGGTTGGACCAGATTGATGGTTGTGGAAGTTGGTGAAAAGTGGTTGGTTCTAGATTCATGTGTTTTAAAATGGAGTCAACAAATTTGTGGATGACCTGGTTGTGGGGTGTGAAAGAGAAGAATGACTCCAAGATTTTGGCCTGAGGAAATGAAGGGTCAGTTTTCCATAAATTAAAACAAAGTAGATGATAGGTGGAGTAGATGTGGAGCTCAGTCCAACATAGGTCCTTTCCTGACTTTCTTTGACTGTAAGGCAAGAGCAGATTCTAAGCTGTGTGTGCCTATAACTCCAATATTTAGGAGCCTAAGATTGGAGGATCACAAGTTTGAGGCCAGCCTCAGCAATTTGACAATACTCTGAGCAACCTATCAAGACCCTGTTTCAAAACAAAAAATTTTAAAAAGGGCTGGAGGTATAACTTAGAGGTAGAATGCCCTGGCGTTCAATTCCCAGCATGTATGAATATATGTATCTATGTATGTATGTATGTACACATGTGTGAATGCACACAAATTTTATGCATAAATTTTATAAACTCGGTTTAATAAAAATAAAATAGAAATAATGTTCCCTGTGACACTTTAGACTTTGAGGGTTAATTACGGCAGGAACAAAATATGGCTGTGGGCTTAATACATCATATCTTATTAATGATTTCTTTAAATATAACTTTGTGTGGGGGGGTCTGGCGATGAATGGAACCAAGAGGCATTTAACCTCCGAGCTACACCCCCTGCCCAATATTTTATTCTTTATTTTGAAACCGGGTCTCTCTGAGATGCAGAGGGCCTCACTAAGTAGCTGAGGCTGTCAGCGAACCACGATCCTCCTATCTCAGCCTCCCAAATGCTGGGATTACAAGCATGCGCCACCACGACCGGCTTAAATATAACTGTTAACTAAGAGACTCATGGTGTATAGATAAGCACTGTTTCCCACAAATACTTCCTGTTGCAGGCAGTCACTTAGAACTCCAGGACTATGTGTATAAATAAACAAGTTTAACTCTCTGACTCAGCATCTTGATAATAAATACATATAAGTATTCATTCTCTTGTAGCATAAAGAGAGACATGCTTTTTTGGGGGGAGGTAGCTGGGGATTAAACCCAGGGGCATTCTACTTCTAAGCAGCTCCTTTTTACCTTTTATTTTGAAACAGGGTCTTTGCAAGTTGCTAAGGCTAGCCTCAAACCTATGATCCTCCTGTCTCAGTCTCCTAATACTGAGATTTCAGAAATGTCCACTATGCCTGCAAAATATACTGATTTTAAAGATAATTTATTTGTTAACAAGGTTTCATTTAATTGGTCAGTTATGTTTACTTTTTTTCTAGGATACCTATTATCAAATAAGTAGAGATAAATAGATTTGTGGCGTAAGGTGTTCTGTGATACCATGAGAGTCACCCAAATTATGTAATTTGGTCCATAAAATATGTAATTTTTAGTACTATATTGAAGAGAAGTGGTAATAATGGACATTCTTGTCTTGTTCCTCTTTTTATGGGAAATTCTCAAAGTTTTTCTCCATTTATTATGATGTTGGCTATGAGCGAGCCTATGTAGATTGCCTTTATGATGTTGAGGTCCTTCTATCCCGATTCTCTGCAGTGCTTTTAGAATATATGGATGTTGGGTTTTATCAAATTCTTTTTCAGCGTCTATTGTAATTATGAATTACATGGATTGATTTTCATATGTTGAACCAGCCATATATCCCTGGGATGAACCCTACCTGGTCATGGTGTATGATATTTTTGATGTGGTTTTAAATGCGTGTTGCTAGTATTTTTTTTTTTAGCAGTTTTGCATCCAAGTTTATCAAAGATATAGGCCTGTTTTCCTTCCTTGAGTTGTCTTTGGTATTGGTATTAATTTGGTTTTGGTATTAATATGATGTTGGCTTCATAGAATGTATTTGGGAGAGTTTCTTTTTTTCTATTTCACAAAATAGATTGAGGAGTATCAGGATTAGCTCTTTTATAAAGGTTTTATAAAATTCATCTGGCCCTGGCCTTTTCTTTGATGGTAAGTTTTTTATTGCTGTTTCAATCTCTTTGATTGCTATTGGTTGGCTTAAGTTTTGTATATCTTCTTGACTCAGTTTAGGCAGGTTATATTTATCTAGAAAGTTTTTAGTTTTCTCTAGATTTTCCATTTTGTTGGAGTATAGTTTTTCAAAGTAATTTCTGATAATCCTCTGGATTTCTACACTGTCAGTAGTGATATCTCCTCCATTTCTTACCTTCAGAATTTGTGTTCTCTTTTTTTTGTTTGTTTTGTTAGGTTGGCTAGTGGTTTATATATCTTGTTGATTTTTTTGAGAAACCAGCTTCTTTTGGTTTTGTTGATTTTCTGTATTGTTTTTAAATTATCTACTTTGTTGATTTCTGCTCCGATTTTAGTAATTTCCTGTCTTCTACTGGCATTGGGGTTAGATTGTTCCTGTTTTCAAGGGCTTTGAGGTATGTTATTAGGTTATTTATTTGATAATTTTCTGTTTTTCTTATCTGAGCACTCAGTGCTATGACTTTTTCTTAATACTGCCTTCAAAGTGTCCCAGAGGTTTTGATATGTTGTATCTCTATTTTCATTTGTTTCTAGAAATTTCTTGACTTCACTCCTTATTTCTTCTATGACCCATTCTTCATTCAGCAGTGTGGTGTTCAGTCTCCACATATTTATGTGGTTTCTCTGGGTCTTATAGTTGATTTCAAGTTTCATTTTATTAAGGTCTGAAAAGACACAGTAAAGAATGTCATTTTTTGAATTTGCTAGTGCTCACTTTGTTGCTCAGGATATGATCTATTTTGGAGAAGTTTCCGTGAGCAGCAGAAAAAATGTTAACTCTGCTGTTTTTGGGTGGAATATTTTATATGTGTCTAACAGGTCACATATTGATTAATGGTGTTCTTTAGATCTAAGGCTAAATCTTTACTGACCTTTTATCTAGAAGATTGGTCTAATGGTGTGAGAGGGGTGTTGAAGTCTCCCAGTAAATATGTTGGGATTTATGTGTGACTTACTGTCACAAAGAGTTTGGTTTATGAAAGTAGTTGCACCTATGTTTGAGGTATAAATTGTTGACTATCGTTATTTCCTTTTGCTGGCTTGTTCTTTTTACCAGGGGGGAGAAAAAGACCTGCTTTGCCTCTTCTAATAAGCTTAGACTTGAAGTCTAACTTGTCTAACATATATTTGCTATTCCTGCTTGTCGGTGAGTTTCATTGGCATGAATTATCTTGCTCTAGCCCTTTACCTTAAGTTTGTTACTGTCTTTACTTGTAAGGTGTGTTTCTTGCAGGCAGCAGTTAGATGGATTCTGGTTTTTAATCCATTTTGCCACTTTATGTCTTTTTATTGGAGCGTTGAGGCCATTTGCGTTCAGTGTGATTATTGAGAGTTGATTTTTAATTCCTAACATGTTGAGACTTAGCATCTGTTTGAAATAGTATTTGTTGTTCTTTGCTTAGTTGTTTGCTAGATGGAAATTCTTGTTTCTCTGGTTCTGGCATGTATTACTTATTTCTTCTTTGCAGTTAATCTCTTTGAGTATTTTCCCTAGTGCTGGTTTTGAAGACATAAATTTCCTTCAGCTTCTCTTTGTCATGGAAGGTTTTTATTTCCCCATATAATTTCAGAGACAGTTTTGCGGTGTAGGAAATTTTGGGCTGCAAGTTGTTTGCTTTCAGAGTTTGGAATATGCTACTCCAGGCCCTTCTGGCTTTCATGACTTGGTCTGGGAAGTCTGGAGTGATTCTAATTGGTTTGCCTCTGAATGTCACTTGGTCTTTTGTTTTTGTTGCCCTTAAGATTCTCTCTCCTTGGCTTCTATATTGGTCAGTTTTACTATTATGTGGTGTGGGGAACCTTTTCTCTGATCTAGTCTAAAGGGGGTTCTATAAGTTTCATATACCTGTGTATCAACCTCTTGCTATATGTTTGGAAATTTTTCTGATATTACTTCTTTGAAAATATTGTTGAGCCCTTTGGTTTCACCTTTTCTTTTCTCCTCTATACCAATTATTCTTAGGTTAGCTCTTTTAAAGAGGACCCATATTTCTTCAATGTCCATTTAATGCTGTCTAATCGTTTTTTCTGAGTTATATACTATGCATTCATTTTTGGAGTAATCATCTTCTAGAAGTGAGATTCTATTCTTCATGTGGTATGATTGATTGTTTATAGTTTGCATTGATGCCTTCACTTCAGTGATTGTATCCTTTATTTCTTTCAGACTCTCTTAAATTCTTTCTGGAAGTCCTGTATTATTTCTATACTTACACTCCTGATTTAACCTTCTGGAGATCTCTGCAATTCTGTTGTCAGGTTCTGTTATTGTGGTGTTTGGGGAACTCATTGCTTTCTTGTTATTCCTTCTCATAATTTCAGAAGTTTGTATTTGTTGCTTTTGATAGATTTCTCTCAGCCTCTAGGTGTCAGCTGGTATATCCAAGGGCAAGTTGTATTGTATTCAACAGTGAAGGTTGAGTAAGGAGGGAAGTGAAGTTGTAAATGGAAGAATAGGGTAAAGCCTCAGATAGGATTGAATAGAATGAGAGTATGAGTTTGGTAAAGTAGTATATACTAGAGATTAGAGATAGTGAAATTTAGTAGTATTCTAGTAACCAATGTAGAGTTTCTGCTATAGTAATATGAAGTGGATTTAATACAAGATAAGGAAGAAAGAAGAAGAGAGAAAAAATAGAAAAAAGAAAAGAGGGTAGATATGTACAAAGGAAGAAGCTTGGGAGAAGCTTTGGGAAGAAAGTTAAAAAAAAGCAGACCTACACACTCACACAAAAACTAATGAACAAAAAAACAAATCAACAAGCCGGGCGTGGTGGCGCACGCTTGTAATTTCTGCACTTGGGAGGCTGAGACAGGAGGATCGCACAGGTCTGAAGCCAGCCTCAGCTACTTAGTGAGGCTCTCAGCAACTTAGTGAGACCTTGTTTCCAAATAAAATATGAAATAGGTCTGGGAGTGTAGCCTAGAGGTAGAAGAGCCCCTGGGTTCCACCCTCAGTACCACCAAAAAAAAACAAAACCACCAAAAAAAAAAAACAAAACAAATTAATGTAACTCTGCAAATAAATGACTATTCAGCTGACAAGGCCTCTACAGTCTCTCTGTGTGGATACCAAGTGCCACCAGCACCTTTCCTGCTGTAAGCCTGGTTCTCTGAGTCTTTCTTAGTCTATGCAGAGGGTCAGTATCGATGGGGCTCCACACTTTCTATAGATTTGGAGTCGGTCTCTCCCTGCTTCTGTAGGTGGCATATGCCTCTGAGACCACACTCAATGTAAGAGTCTCTGTTCTCCACAGCTAGGGCTGAGCTGGCCTGACTTCTCCCCATTCACCACGATTGGGTGGTCTGTGTTGATCTCGGAGATCTTACTAGTTAAGTCTAGTGTTAAGCATAGGTCTCTCCCCAAACTTTCAAATCAGAGCCTGAGTCTGTCTAAACTTCAACAGCAGACTCTATGCCCATCTCTCAGAGTTGAACTGCAAAGTCTCAGACCCGTGGAGTTTATCGTGGCTGAGCGAGTCCCTGGGAGCACCACGCTGAGCGTTCTCTCGCAGGAACCGCGACTTCACTTACGGTGTTATTGAACACAGCTCTGGATCTCTGGAGGGTGTGGTGAGCACAGCCACCATTGCTGCAGGTTGTAGACTCTACCTCCTCCTTCGCTTGGTTGAACTGCAAAATATCAGACCCAGGGCATTTATTATTGTTGCGTGAGTCCCTGAGAAGCGCTGCGCTAGGGGTTCTACTGTAGGGAACACGGCATCACTTACGGTTTTGGTGGGCGCCAGTCTGGATCTCTGGAGGGCGTGGTGGGCTTGGCCTGCACTGTTGCAGGTTGTAGCTGGTATTTGTGCAGGATGAACTGATGAGTTACAATTCCAGTGATCTACCACTGCTTACTTCAGGTCCTTGGATGTTTTCCTGATCATCCCTGGATTCAGGTGCAGTGAGGCAAGATGGAGCCACCATGGTGTCCTCGGCAGTGAGGCAGGCAGGTTTCTTTTCTGGTATTGAGCTCCGCTCCTGATCTCTGGAGAGTGTGGTGAGCTCAGCTGCCACTGCTGGAAGTTGTAACGAGTGTTTGTGCAGGAAAACCTGATGGCTTACTACCCCCAATGGTCTGCCACTGCTCACTTCAGGTCCTTGGTTGTTTTCCTTTTTGTCTCTGGAGTTGGGTGCTGTGAGGCAAGATAGCTCCGCCACCATAGTGGGCGGGTTTCTTTTCTGCTTTTTTTTTGTGTGTGTGTGGGTGGGTCTGGGATGGAACCCAGGGGCATTTGACCTCTGAGCTACACCCCCTGCCCTATTTTTTATTCTTTATTTTGAAACCAGGTCTCACTGAGTTGCAGAGGGCCTCACTAAGTAGCTGAGGCTGTCCGCGAACCGTGATCCTCCAGGTCTCAGCCTCCCGAATGCCGGGATTACAAGCGTGCGCCACCACGCCTGGCTCTTTTCTGCTTTCTGATCAGTCTTCGGAACTTTTTCTAACCTGTCCCTTGTTTCTATTGTTTTTATTTCCCTACTGATAGTATTTTCTGGCTTTGTAGAACATTGTTTTTGAGACAGTGGAGATTGGATATCAGCAGGATTGATATGTGCTGCTGCCCTCAGTCACCATCTTCCTGGGATGTGTCTCGCCAGTCATTTTTATATTAGTGGAGAGGAAAACTAAATACAGGTTGAGCATTCCTAACCCATAAATCCTGAATCCAAATGCTCCAAAATCTGAAACTTTTTGAGTGCCAACATAATGCCATGAAAGTTAGACCCAACAAAACTTTGTTTCATGCACAAAATTATTAAGAATATTGTAATCCGGGCATGTTGGCACATGCTTGTAATCCCAGCATTTGGGAGGCTGAGACTGGAGGATTGCGGTTTGCGGACAGCCTCAGCTACTTAGTGAGGCCCTCTGCAACTTAGTGAGATCCTGTTTCAAAATAAAGAATAAAAAATAAGGCAGGGGGTGTAGATCGGTGGTCAATTGCCTCTGGGTTCCATCCCCAGACCCACACAAAAAAAGAATATTGTATAAAATTGCCTTCAGACTGTATGTCTAAGGTATAAATAAAATATAAATTAATTTTGTGTTTAAACTTGAATTCAAGATATCACATATATACACTTAGATATCCACAAGTCTGAAAAACTGAAATCCAAAACAGTCTGTTCTCAGGCATTTTGGCTAAGTGTACCCAGTGCATGCAAAACCCAGAAGAATTCTATATAAATTCTTATATAGAATTTCTGTCTTTTATTTTCTGCAGTAACTTTTTTTTTTTTTTTTTTTTTTTTTTTTTTTGGTGGTACTGGGGATGGAACCCAGGGGCCTTCTACTTCAAGGCTACCCTCCCAGACCTATTTTATATTTTATTTGGAAACAGGGTCTCTTAAGCCAGCTGAGGCTGGCTTTGAACCTGCGCGATCCTCCTGTCTCAGCCTCCCAAGCATGGGGATTACAAGTGTGCGTCACCACGCCCGGCTTTCTACAGTGACTTTAATTTTGAGGCTTGTTAGTTATAGGAATAAAAATAATATTTCTACTTTGTCTCACAGGTTTGGAAATATCAAATAGAAAATGAATGTGCATGATGCTGGAAACTTGTACAAGCAAAGTACTTATGACAGAAAGGCTTGAAACAGATGCATCTTCCACGTTTTTACCAAGAAAATGACTACCAAGACAATTATGGGTCAAGAAGACCAGTGGAAAACTCCCTAGGAGAGAGCCATAGAAAATGTACATTTCAGAAGAGAGATGTAATCAGAGAACTCAAAAAAGGAAACTATATTATGTATGCCCTCAAAAGGGTAAAAATATTTTTATTCATGTGCATGACATTACTCAGATAGATAATCATATATACCAGTGCCTTGAACGTGAACAAAACCTCTGTGAAAACTTAGCTCTTATTATGTGTGAGAGAACCCATACTGGGGAGAAACCTTATAGATGTGATATGTGTGAGAAAACCTTCATCCAAAGCTCAGATCTTATTTCACACCAGAGGATCCACAGTTATGAGAAACCTTATAAATGTAGCAAATGTGAGAAGAGTTTTTGGCACCACTTAGCCCTTTCAGGACACCAGAGAACACATGCAGGTAAAAAATTCTATACATGTGACATTTGTGGTAAGAATTTTGGTCAGAGCTCTGATCTGCTTGTCCACCAGCGAAGCCATACAGGCGAGAAACCGTATCTTTGTAGTGAGTGTGATAAATGCTTCAGTCGAAGTACAAACCTCATAAGGCACCGGAGAACTCACACAGGTGAGAAACCATTTAAGTGTCTGGAATGTGAAAAAGCTTTTAGTGGGAAATCAGATCTCATTAGCCACCAGAGAACTCATACTGGTGAAAGACCCTACAAATGTAATAAGTGTGAGAAAAGTTATCGTCACCGTTCAGCCTTCATTGTACATAAAAGAGTTCATACTGGGGAGAAGCCCTATAAGTGTGGTGCCTGTGAGAAATGCTTTGGCCAGAAGTCAGACCTTATTGTGCACCAGAGAGTCCACACAGGTGAGAAGCCGTATAAATGCTTGGAGTGTATGAGGAGCTTTACCCGGAGTGCCAACCTCATCAGGCACCAAGCAACACATACTCACACTTTCAAATGCCTTGAATATGAGAAAAGTTTCAGCTGCAGCTCAGACCTTATTGTACATCAGAGAATTCACATGGAAGAGAAACCACATCAGTGGTCCACTTGTGAGAGTGGCTTCCTCCTAGGTATGGACTTTGTTGCCCAACAGAAAATGAGAACTCAAACAGAGGAGTTACATTACAAATACAGTGTGTGTGACAAAACCTTCCACCAAGGCACAGCCCTTCTCCAACATCAGGCAGTACACATTGCTGAAAAACCATATATCTGTAATGTGGGTGAGAGAGGTCTTGAACTCAGCCCTCCCCATGCATCAGAAGCCTCACAAACATCTTGACCAGACAAGTTATGATACCATAAAAAATGAATGTACATGTCAGAGGACTCACTAAGATGAAGAATCCTAGGCAAATTTCAATCTTTGCTCAGATCTCATACTTCAGTGGGAACAGAAAGCTTGGAATTTATAGGAAATATGAGAAGTGCTTTACCCAGAAAGCTGCCCTAAGAAAATCCCTTTATCAGTCACTCCATTGAGAGACGCAACAAATGCCCTGAGTTTTTGAAAATCTTTAGTCTGAGCTCAGACTTAATCTCTCACAAAAGGATTCATACAGTAGGAAACCTTACACATGCAATGAATATGGAGCTTTCTAGCAATACCCCTCCTCATTGCAAAAGAATTCACACCAGAGAGCCCACTTGCTAAATGCCTTCAGTGTGAACAGTGCTTCAGAGGGTGTACATCTCATTGGACATCAGAAACTCACCCTGGGGAGAAGCCCCAACAAGTGTGGAAAAGAACTTCTAATAGAACTCTGACTTTCTTACATATATCAGAGAAGCCATACTGGTGAAAAAATTGTATATTTGTCTTGAGTGTGGCAAAAACATTAGTTGGAGAGCCTTACTTGGGTTTGCACCAAAAAACAATCTGAAGAAAGACCTTACAAGTGTCTGAATGAGAAAAACTTGTCAATGGTCAGCTCTTGTGGTACATCAGGGAACTCACATAAGTGAATAAAACTGATAAATACCTAGAGCCGGATTAAAAAAAAACTTTTCTTCTATCGTATTGGGCCCCCAAAAAACCATTCTGCAGAGTTTTCTCCAGTGAGAAATCTGATGGTGATTGAGAATCTGTGTACATATAACATGTATGAGAGGAACTGTTCTCTTAATTAGTTGACCCATATGGTAGAACTTTAAATGGAGTCAATATGGAAATAGTTTTTTAGATACTCAGAATCTTGTTCCGAGAAGTACTCGAGCAGGTCAGAGTAGACCTAATGGGTAACTCAGGTAAAGATGCTTTTCTTTTATCTGAACCACTTAATGATTGCTTTACTTTCACTTTTTAAAATTCAGAAATCCAATAAAAGAATGGACTGTAGCCTTGTAATAGAAGATATGGCATGTGTTACTGTTGGGTGAAAGAAGTATATTAATTTTGCCTCCGTTTTTGAATTTTTTTTCTTGGCTAGACTGGGACTAGTGTGTTGGTAATAATATAGAAAACCTTTGCTGGCTTTGAAAAGAACTAAGAAGCTTAGGGAGTGGTTTATTCCTGACCAGAACTCTTCCAGCAGTTTCTCTTTGTAGAATCAACCTCATAAGAAGGCAAAATGCCTAGCTTTTAGTATGTGTTGAGGCATACCCACACATTTTCTCTTTTCCTAAAATATCTTCTCAGTTATCACCGGTATTGAAATTTCAAATTTATAGTCATTTCTTTTCAACTCAATCCGAATTCCAGGGTAATGGTTATGATGTGGTTAGGACCCATTTTTTGTGACTTGACTTATCTCTTTCAGTGATAGAAACCTTCAGTTGGTTCCCAGCTGAATAACAGCTAGGGAAAGATTGAAAGAAAAGTTGAAACCTGGGTGGGCACAGAATCAAAGAAATATGATGTGTTATGAATAATGAGCAAGACTTTTCCTTTTGAGTATCCCAAGTCCAAAGCTGGCTTTCTTTTTACTTCATTACCCTGCTGTTGATAGCAAATCAAGCCTCATAATGATAATTTTTTCATTTATTTCAGTTCTGCCAAGGAAAGAGAAAAATACCTTTTAATCCCAGGGAAAGGATTGCAATCACCACAATATAAGGTATATATTTGGCTTGGAATGCAGGATTCTAAATACTAGAAGGGAAAAGTATGTAGCAAACTCACAAGAGCTTTAAAGATAAGCACTTATCTCCAGTTGAATAGGATGATTATCACTGTCTTTAACATTCTCTAGAAATACTGTAATCTGTGGATTTATATATGATATTTCAATTTTTTTCCTCCTGTAGATTAAAAGACATTTCGTACAAATACTTTAAATTCCTGCAGTGTTTGGGGCTCTTTACAAAATTTTTATTTTGTTACTAGTCAGAGTCCTCTGTTTTTGGTTAATATTTCCTACCAGATCCCTGAACTCCAGAGGGCACTGGCATTTGGATTCATGGAGTTGGCTGATTACCACCTTATATCGCTGTAGTCATACTGATGACTGAGAATCCTGATAGTCTTGGGGCCAATGGGTTTAGCTCATAGTAATGATAAAGATTCTCATTCTAGGGTGTCTTTTTTTTTTTTTTTAGAAAACAGATCCTGTAAGTTTATTTGATCTGACAAGTTTCTGTAATTTTTATAAATAGCTTTTGTATCATGAAATTCCTCAATATAATAAAACACAAAATTATTTTTTCTCTGGTAAAAATCATGCCTGTCACTAGTATAAGTTTGACAATTTTGATACTTAAAATAGTATTGGGTGTATGGCACAGCAGTAATGAAAATCAGTCTTTTTGGCTACTTAGTAGTCACTAAAGAGACCTTGGAGAAGGGGCCAACATTGGTATCATTAGCAGGGCAGTGCCTTGTCTCTTCTTGCAACTAATCTTACTGGTAATTGTCCCTAGTCTTTAAGTAAGTTCATGATGAACCATCCCTCACATGGAGAACTCTGGGTATATGAAATAGGTCTGAGAGCTTTTAACTATGGGGGAAAAAAGGTGTTGGTATTATTCATATAGCATAACCTGAGGTTGGAGAGGAACCACTTGGGAGCCTGTAACCAAAACTAGAAAGTAACTTCTGGGATGGATGGAGGTTCCCTTGAAGCAGTGCCAACCTAAATCTACCTCAGGTAAGTAGCTAGAGTAAATCAAGATTTCAGACCAAATGAAGTAAATTGTATTTCGGTCGATGTATTCCTCTTCTTTAATGCTTTTGTTTTCCCTTAATTCTTAAATAAACATTTGTTCTGAAAGGCTCCATTCTTGTCTTCACTATACTATGAGAAACTAACATTTTCCCCACACTTGTATTAAAAGAAAGCAAATACTTTTGTGATGCTTATGCCCAGTGGTGATAACCTTTGGACCATCTCTAGAATTTCACAAGTTCTTAAAACAGAGGAATAGAAACCTGGAAGAAGTGTTGTCTATGCTCTGGACATTGGATCCTTTTGGAGCCTTCCCACTGTTACATAAATAACAAGGAAGAGGCAGTAGCTTGAGTTGACTGTATTTGGAGTTTGACTAAAATGCAGCAGCAACAAAACCAGCTATTGTTTATGAGTAATTGGTCACCCTCAAAATTAGGAAAAATTTTGAATTTGTAATTTGCAGTAAAATTCACCTTTGGCTCCAGTTCTTCTCTCATCTTTTCATTTGTTGGGTTGGAGTGGTGTGAGGGGGGTGATATAAAAATGCTTGCAGTAGGTGGGCATGGTGGTACCTGCTTGTAATCCCAGTACTTGGGAGGCTGAGATGGTGATCGCATGTTCTTGGAAGAGCCTCAGTTGTTCAGTGAGGCCCTCCACAACTTAGTGAGACCTTGTTTCAAAATTTAAAAGATAGGGCTGAGGCTGTAGCTTAGAGGTAGAATGCCCCTGGGTTCCAGCCCCAGTAACGGGGGAAAAATGGTTGCACTGATTCACCTCTATTATATTGTTTTCTCAAATTTGTATATGCTTGCTCTGCCAGCAGAGTAATTCCCAGGGTTTTAAGTGGCTTTTCTTGTGAGAAGAAGGTGGGAGTAATTGGGTAAAAGTCACTGGATGAGGAGAGAACCAGAAAATGGCAGTTTCAAGCTGACTTTACCACCCCTGATGTTCACATAGGGGTGACTAGACAGGGCCTGCTACCTCCACATTTTTTTTTTCCTTTTTAAAACTTATACATCCCAACATTGAGGTGAGAAGTATTTCTAGCAAAAATACTAGCCATGTACCCTAGAAATAACTGAAAGAAATGGTGCTCCAGTGTCTGGGCAAGTGGAGAGGGAAAGATGCCCAGTGTACATGCGCACCACAGAGTTCCTGAAATGATTCTTTACATTGGAAAAAGAAAACTTGGAAAAAGAAACTCATCAGTTGAAGCTTCTTGTGTCCCGAGTCATCAACTGTGATCATCACCTCCAAGCAGAGATTAGAATGTTAAATGTGAGGAAGGCTGGAAGTAGTTGACCCTTGCAAAAGGAAGCCTCTGCTCTAGCAGTGGGCATTTAAAAAGTGAGATTAGAGAGATCTCATCAGTCATGACTGATGACATGAAACAGATATTAGAGCCTAGAGAAGAAAAGAGACCCAGAGTAGTTCTGATGTTTACATTTTGTGCCCATGCTTAAGTTTTCTGAAACCCTTTATTTCTTAGGATTCCTTTGTTTTAGTTGTTTGTCTGAAAAAGTTGTGTTAATAATCTGAAAACAAGGAGAAATCTTTTGTACAGAATTCTAAGTGGACCCTTATTGCTGAATCTGGCGCTCTTCTAAGTAGGGAGCCAGGGTCTTGCAGGTGGAGAAAATCGGAGTAGTTTTGAAAGACAGGAATTTGCTCAGGATAGTAAAGTCTTAGGGCATACTCAAGCTGCTTAAATCAGGTCTGTTGTTGCTGTGACAGTGACCCCTCCTTATCTCTGCCACTTGAATGAAGGTAAAAAGTCATATAAACCTGACCCCCAGCCAGGCATAGTGGCACACATTTGTGTGCCAGAACTTGGAAGGCTGTGACATGAGGAATGCAGGTTCAATGACAGCCTCAGCAGTATAGTGAGACCCTGTTTCAAAAACAACAAAATGGGGCTGGGGGTATAGCTCTTGAGTTAGAACACCCCTGGGTTGAATCTATAAACAAACATAAACACTCCTGGAGCACGGCCTCTGGGGAGTGGCAGAAGTTAGAGCTGGGAAGCAGCACTGGCCTGTAATCCCAGTACTTGGGAGGTTATGACAGGATGGTCCAGCCTCAGCAGTTTAGCAGGATCCTCAGCAACTTAGTGATTGAGCAACTGTTTCAAACAAAAAATTAAAACAGGCTGGGGATGTAGCTTGAAGGTAGATATCTCCGTTCCATCAGAGTACTACAAAAATAAAATCATAAGAGACCTACGCTGACGTAAGCTCTTCCAGTTACACAAACCAACAGAATTCTGTTTTGCTTAGGTTCTTTCTCAGGTTGAGTTTCTATTACTTAAAACTAAAATCAGTACATTCCATGAGCTCATCCGCTAGTTAGGCTGAAATGATCTTGATATATTCTATAAACTTATCTAGGTATGTAATTTTGCTTGTTCTGCTTTTATATCTAGATAGTGATAAATACTGCTTTCTAAGTATTCATATAGTTATATGTAGCTATACTGGATATATATGTGTGTGTGTGTATATATATCCTTTTTTCAATATAGATACCAGTATAAAGGTGATTGTGGTGGTACATGCCTGTAATTGCAGTACTTGAGAGGCTAAGACAGGAGGATTTCAGATTTAAGAACACCATCAACTGCCCGGCGTGGTGGTGCAGACTTGTAATCCCAGTACCTGGGAGGCTGCAACAGGAGGCTCTTGACAACTTAATGAAACCCTGTTTCCAAATAAAATATAAAATAGGTCTGGGAGTATAGCCTGGAGGTAGAAGGGCCCCTGGGTTCCATCCCCAGTACCACCAAAAAAAAAAAAAAAAGGCAATTTAGTGAGACTCTCAATAACTTTTTTCAAAACAAAAAATAAAAACTTTGAGGTAGAATGCCCCTGGGTTCAGTCCCCTCAGTGGTCCCCCAAATACATAAGGAATTAATATGAATTTCATGCATGAGCATTAGTTGGCTAATGGATTATCTGAAATTGTATGCCAGGGTTTTTGAGGGGAAAGACCCACAGCTTCACCAGACTCCTACGTATCTGTATTGAACGCCCACCAAAGGTTAGGATGCACTGCCACAGCCCCACCCAAGTTGCAGATCCTTAAAGGTTCACCTCTGAACTTCCCCTGACTTTCTCTGCATGCGTCAATCCACTGGGATGACATAAAGACAAAATGTAATAAATCCCCTTTAACATTTAATATAGAGATATATCCCTAAATAGTGGAAACAAGGCTTTTTTTGAGAAATAAGTAGTTGCAGACTTGGGATAGGAAACGTCCAAGGTGAATCTGGAGCATTGTGTCACATCAGACGGCAGGGAAGCTATCAAACAGTTTTAGAACATGCTAAAGAATCAGCAGCCAACATTGCAAGATGAGATGAACAGTTTAAGCAACAGTAAGGATAATAATTACGGTAGGTTGAATTGCATCGTGTGTGTGTGTGTGTGTGTGTGTGTGTGTGTTTGGTTGGGCGGGTCTAGGGATGGAACCCAGGGACATTTGACCTCCAAGTTACACTCCCTGCCCTATTTTTTATTCTTTATTTTTAAACAGGGTCTCATTAAGTTGCAGAGGGCCTCACTAAGTAGCTGAGGCTGTCCATGAACTGCAGTCCTCCAGTCTCAGCCTCCCGAATGCTAGGATTACAAGCGTGCACCACCACACCTGGCTCAAGTGTGTATTTTTAATGAAAAACAAACTAATCAGGCATCTTTTTATTTTTTGAAACAGTCTCACTGTGTTGCCCAGGCAAGGTCTTGAACTCCAGCTCAGGTGATTCCCCTCAGCCTCAGGTACTTAGTGAGACCCTTTGCAACTTACACCCTGTTTCAAAATAAAAATAGGGCTGGGGGTGTAGCTCAGACATACAATTCCTCTGGGTTCCATCCCTAATACTGAAAAAAAAAAAAGTTTTCAGACATCATGTGCTTCACCCTAAATACTTAAACACATATCCTGTAAGAACTAGGATATTCATTACCCATCACCACATCTAAGGCGTGTAATTTGGGCATTTCATTGAATAATATCAGGAAGTACACAATGTCTGTCCTGGTTTTGATGTTGCTAAATTTAAGTGCTTGGTTAAAAAATGAATACTAGATATCTCCATGGGAAGATTTCTGTTTATAATTAGTGATATATGTACCTGGTTTTGTTTTGTTTTGTTACAGTACTGGGGATGGAACCCAGGGGCATTCTATCTCTGAGTTACACCCCCACCCCTATTTTTTATTCTTTATTTTGAAACAGGGTTTCACTGAGTTGCAGAGGGCCTCACTGAGTACCTGAGGCCGTCCACGAACCTCATTCCTGGTTTAGCCTTCCAAATGCTGGGATTACAAGAGTGCACCACCACGACCAGTACATGGTTTTAACATCCATAATGAATGAGTTCTTATTTTGGTAATTATAAATTGGGTATTTTGTCTCTGAATATATATTTCATAATTATATTGGTAATGTATTTGATGTGTCTTTTAGCTTCAATATATATGGGAGCCAAGTTGCCTAAACTTTATTCTGAGTTATCTGATTCTAATGTTCTCTGACATTGGTGGGATGATTATCATCACAGACAGAAGATTGCAGGACAATTAGGTCTTTGTATCCAGTTTCAATAGAGAGGGACTGTTACTTTAAAAACAGTTTTTATTAGTTTATTAAATGAAATATCTTGTGGGAACTGAAAACTTTTAATGAGCATGACAAAGTTGAAGACCCAGGGGGCCTAGTTAAATAACTACTTAATTAAGAAAGTGTAAAGCTGTTTGTAGTACCCTGGGATGGGATCTAGGGGCAAAGTACAAACTGGTGAAAGGTAGAAACTGCCATGATTAGCAAACTCAAAAGGAGGAAGCTGTTAGGTTGTCTTGTTGACATCTGACAGAGAACAGTCTAATAGTGTTAAATATAGATCTATGAAAATGATGTGGAAACCAGTTAACATATAGCCATCTCATGCAAATTAATAAAATTTAGAGAATAGCCTAGGACTTCTGTGATATAAATGTCTTCTACCACTCTAAACTAACTGCATATAAATCATAACACAAAAAAATTTATGTATACTTTTTTCTTTTTTTGGTGGTACTGGGGTTCCTGGAAACTCTTCTACCTCCAGGCTACAGTCCCAGACCTATTTTATACTTTTTATTTGGAAACAGGGTCTCTTAAGCCAGCAAGGCTGGCTTCAAACCTGTGTGATCCTCCTGTCTTCATCTCCCAAGCATGGGAATTACAAGCGTGTACCACCACGCTCAGCTTTATGTATACATTTTTATACTCACGTTTATACAAAAATTATAAACTTAAAACAATGAGTGTTAAAATATTGTCTTATGAATCTGGTATATATTACATAGAAAATATTCTTATTAATCAGCCTTACCATTAGACTATGAGAAATCCATATTGCATTGACTGGCTTTACATTAGATTCTATTATTTCACTGAGTCAGACTAGAATCTTTCCTTTTCAAAGACTACTGAGTAACCAGGTCTACACAATATGATCATCTATGCTTGCTTGCTTGTTCTTTTTTTTTCTCTTTTTCTTTCTTCCCTTTCTTTCCTTCTTTCTTTCTTTTTTGTGGTACTAATTCCCTTCCTTCCTTCCTTCCTTCCTTCCTTCCTTCCTTCCTTCCTTCTTCCTTCCTTCATTTCTTTTGTGGTACTAAAGATTGAACTAAAGGTATTCTACCTCCAAGCTACACCCCTAAACCTATTTTATTTTTTTTAATTAATTAATTAAAATTTTTTTGCGGGTCTGGGGATGGAACCCAGGGGCATTTGACCTCCAAGTTACACCCCCTGCCCTATTTTTTATTCATTATTTTGAAACCGGGTCTCACTGAGTTGCAAAGGGCCTAAGTAGCTGAGGCTGTCCGCAAACCGCAATCCTCCGGTCTCAGCCTCCCAAATGCTGGGATTACAAGCGTGCTCCAACACGCCCGGCTTTATTTATTTATTTTTGCGGGTCTGGGGATGGAACCCAGGGGCATTCAACCTCCGAGCTACACCCCCTGCCCTATTTTTTTATTCTTTATTTTAAAACAGGGGCTCACTAAATTGCGGAGGGCCTCACTAAGAAGCTGAGGCTGCCTGTGAACCATGATCCTCCATTCTCAGCCTCTCGAATGCTGGAATTACAAACGTGTGCCACCATGCCCGGCTTTATTTATTTATTTATTTATTTATTTATTTATTTATTTATTTATTTTTGAAACAGGTTCTCACTACACTGCTGAGAATCCTGCCCCATTGCTGAGGCTGCCCTCAAACCTGAAATTCTCCTGCCTCAAATTTCCAAGTACTGGGATTACAGGCATATGCCACTATGCCTAGCTTGGCTCTCACAAGTTTTTTGAAATTTTTACAATGTCTATTTAGTATTAGGGAATAAAAATTTCCAAAGAATACATAGAACTTAGTTTTTTAAAAAAATTGTGAAGCCAAGCGTGGTGGCACACGCTTGTAATCCCCGCGCTTGGGAGGCTGAGACAGGAGGATCGCACAGATTCAAAGCCAGCCTCAGCTACTTAGTGATGCTCTCAGCAACTTAGTGAGACCCTGTTTCCAAATAAAATAGAAAATAGGTCTGGGGAGTATAGCCTGGAGGTAGAAAGCCTCTCTGGGTTTTGCCCCCAGTACCACCAAAAAAAAGAATAAAAAATAAGGCAGGGAGTGTAGCTTGGAGGTAGAATGCCCCTGAGTTACATACCCAGACCCGCTAAAAAAATATATAAAATAAAAGGTGTGTGTGTGTGTGTGTGTGTGTGTGTGTGTGTGTGTGTTATTAGAGACTGAACCCAGCGGCATCCTACCTCTGAGCTACACCCCTGACCCTAGTGTGTGTGTGTGTGTGTGTGTGTGTGTGTGTGTGTGTGTGTGATGCTAGGAATTAAACCCAGGGGCATTCTACCTCTGAGCTACACCCCCAGCCCGATTTTGTGTACTTTATTTTGAAACAGGGTCTCACTCCATTGCAGTGGGCCTCATTAAGTAGCTGAGGCTGGCCACAAACCTATAATTTTCCTATCTCAGCCTCCCATGTACAGAATTAGAAGAGGGTACCATCACACCGGCTCATTAAAAGTTTTTAAAATTCAGAAACTGAGCTGATAGACATGTAAGCTTGGGTTTTACCCACCTTGGAACCAGGAAAGAATTTGGACAACTTAATCACTCTTAATTTTCACGTGGAAGATTTCGTAAGTATGGATATTCCAATAATTTTAATCATGTCACAGTAATTGATATCCAATTTTTAATCACAAAACATTATTTATTTAGTGAAAACATAAAAATTGTCAATGTGGTAATTGTACATGTGTGTAATTGTACAGTACTTGGGAGGCTGAGACAGGAGGCTCACAGGTTCACAGCCAGCCTCGGCAACTTAGTGAGGCCCTCTGCAAATTGGTGAGACCCTATTTAAACTGAAAAATAAAATAGGACTGGGGATGTAGCTCAGAGATAGAATGCCCCCTGGGTTCAATCCCAAGTACCACTAAAAAAAAATTAAAAAGAAAAATCTCACTCAAGCTGTATAATACAAGACAACCACATTTGGTGAGTTTATCTTGTGACATCATCCTAATTGTTAAATGTAAAATTGCAATTCTTGTTTTTCATGGATGATAGGCTCTCTTGAGAGATCTTATTTCTGAATCCAGGATCACAAATCTCCAAGTTGAGCTCATGACAGTTGCCTAAGGATGCTACTGCAAACACACACACTCAGCAAGTTCAGAGGGTATAAAAGCACCGTATTGTGCCAAATAAAAAATTAGAGCCAAGATGCACAGCAAACAGGAGCTTTCCACATGGGTAAGTGAAATGAAAAAAAATTTTTTTTTTTTGGGGTGGTACTGGGGTTCCTGGAAGCCCTTCTACCTCTGGGCTACACTCCCAGACCTATTTTATATTTTTGAAACAGGGTCTCTTAAGCCAGCGTGGCTGGCTTGGAACCTGCGTGATCCTCCTGTCTTCGCCTCCCAAGCGCAGGGATTACAAGCGTGCGCCACCACGCCCGGCTTGAAAATTTTGAATTTGATAAATGCAGCCAAAATAAAAATTAAGGCATCAAAGAACGGTAACCAAGAACTTTAGAAAGCACTGTGTGTGTTGGAGAGAATTAAGTTAGGAAGAACTTGTGAGATCAGAAGCTTGTGTACACTCGATGTGTGGGTGATGGTGGAAAGGAGACTGTGCTTCTCTCAGTCGGAGCCACCCACTCCTGTTTTACTGCTGCTCCAGTAATGGCTTACTCTGTTAGCTTCTGAAAATGAGCCTTCAAATATCCCAAATTACATGTATTAGTAGACATGAAAAGCATGGCTCTGAGAGCCACACTGCCCAGCTCAAATCCAGGGCCTAACCCTGGCTCTGTCACTGACTGGGTTTAGGAATTTAAGCATCTTATTAAACTTTTTTTCTTAGATTCTCCTTCTATAAAGTTGAAATAATAATCACATCTGCCTCACAGTGTTCTAAGGATTATATACTTATTCAATTTTCCCATAGCCTCCTTACAGTTCTGATAACTTTGGTAGGTTTTGTTTTGTTTTTGTATTTCTATATATACAAAAAGAAGTCTTGTCATTTTTATTTGATATCTCTGTATCATCGAAAGAGAATCAAGGATGTTGACAATATACCTGAATCCCTTTTTGGAAGGATCCTACAGGACTAAGGCACCTTCTCTATAATCCTTATATTTGGTAAAAGTGAGCCACTTCAAATTTTAAATAGCTTCAATAACATATAATTTCTTAGCAGGCTGTTATCAATTTTCTTAATCAAAACTATTTTTTAGCTGAGTGTGGTGGTTCACACTTGTAATACTAGCATTTGGGAGGCTGAGACTGGAGGATCTCAGTTCGTGGACAGCCTCAACTACTTATCAAGGCCCTTCACAACTCAGTAAGACCCTGTTTCAAAATACAGAATAAAAAATAGGGCTGGAGGTGTAGCTCAGACGTAGACTGCCCCTGGATTACATCCCCAGTATTGAAAAAAAATTAAAAAGGCTAAAAATAGAAAAATAGGGCTGGGAGTGTGTTGCTCAGAAGTACAATGCCCCTGGGTTCCATGCCCAGCACCACAAATAAAAAGTGTTAAAAAATGTTTTAATTCAAGTTTTATTTTTCAATGTAAAATCAATGCATGCTCATTTCTAAATTTGTCAGATGCATAATGAATGGGTAAATGACTGAATAGAATGAATGAATGAATGAATGAACTCATGCTTTAACAAAGAATTTGAGAACTCTTTAGCAAAAATTTGGCGAATGCCCTCTTGATATTTTTGACACAAAATTTTACAAATTTGAAATAATGAGTGAATGGTTTACATCCTTATTTTAAAATTATATAAATACCTAACCAGGTGTGGTGGCACACACTTGTAATCCCAGCGCTTGGGAGGCTGAGACAGGAGGATTGCACAGGTTTGAAGCCAGCCTCAGCTAGGCTCTCAGCAACTTAGTGAGACCCTGTTTCCAAATAAAGTATAAAAAAATGGGTCTGGGAGTATAGCCCCTGGTTTCCACCCCCAGTACCACAAAAAATACATAAAATTATATAAATACCTAAACATGCTTATTTAAACTTCTTTAAAAAATATCTTTTTTAGTTGGGCATGATGGGTACTGGAGATTGAACCCAGGAGCATTCTACCTCCCAACTACATTCCCAAACCTTTTAAGTTTTTTATTTTGAAACAAGGTCTCACTAGGTTGCTGAGAGACTCACTACATTGCCGAGACTGTCCTTGAAACCTGCAATCCGCCTGTCTCAGCCTCCCAAGTAATGGGATTTCTAGGTGTACACCACCACATACAGTGCAGGTAACTTCCTGATAGACTCTAGGTGGAGTTTACCATCTGCTTCCTGCTTAGATTCTGGAACCAAGTCTATAGCTCTCATCCCTAATTCCAAACTGAAATTTTAATTCATACAGCAACAAAATCTCACCAGAGCTACTGTACACATGACTCCCCCCACCCAAAAACAAAAACTAGCTTGGCTGGGTGTGATGGCACACACTTGTAATCCTAGTACTTCAGAGGTTGAGCAGGAGGATCACAGGTCTGTGGGCAGCCTCAGCTACTTAGGTCCTCTGCAACTTAATGAGACCCTGTTTCAAAATGAAAATAAAATAGGTTTGAGTGTGTCACTCAGAGGTAGAATACCCCTGGGCTCACTCCCCAGCACCACACACACACACACACACACACACACACACACACACACACACACACAAATATCTAGCCCGAAACTATGTGAGGGTGTGTGAGACTTATGTTGATGTCCCCTAGTATGGATATTCATGCATTTTGCTGCAGAAAGGTGAATGGGTTTAATCTTAAGTGCTGTCCCGGCCCTGCCAAGATATGAAGTCAAGACAGTAATTTAGGGATTTCATGCTGGGAGTCCAAACCTAACTGCACCTTTAGGCCTGTTTGTTTGGGCTTATTCTGCTAATATTTGTGTTACCTGCATTTCCATATTTGCTCTGAGTCACTAGATTAGTTATATGGTACTAGGGATTGAACCCGGGGGCATTCTACCTCCGAGATATACCTCCAGCCCTGTTTTATTTTATTTTGAAACAGGGTCTCGCTAAATTGTTGAGAACCCCATAATTTGCTAAGGCTGACTTTGAAACCTGCAATCCTCCGGTGTCAGCCTCCCAAGTTCTGGGATTATAAGTGTGTACCACCAAACCCAGCTACAAGTGCTTTTAATATATATTAGCATAACAATAAAATCAAGATACATCCTTCTTTAATGTTACAGTTTGGGTGTCTGTGTTACAGGAAACAGACATAGAAGTCAGCCAGGCATGGTGTCACATGCTTGTAATTCCTAGTACTTTAGAGGCTGAGACAGGAGGATCGCAGGTTCACAGCCAGCCTCAGCTACTTAGTGAGGCCCTCTGCAATTTAGTGAGACCCTGGTTCAAAATAAAGAATAAAAAATAGGGTTGGGAGTATAGCTCACAGGTAGAATGCCCCTGGGTTCCATCTCCAGTGCCAAAAAAATAGGGCTGGGGATGTAACTCAGAGGTAGAACAATCCTGAATTCAACCCCCAGTACTACACACACAAAGATAAAATACAGATGCTGCTGAAAGGAAAAACAAAAAGAAAATGCAAAGAATCAATAAAACCAATGCCTTATTATTCTTTAGGAAGGTAATAAAAAATGGCCATCTTGGGAAGTTAAAAGAAAAAAAAAAACAAGTGAATCAAGTTTTTTTCAGAATGATAATTTTTACATATCAAATCCACTTGAGGCAAAGCTTTAGAGAGACTCAAGCAGGATGAAGTACAGACTGAGCTGGTGGATGGTTTGCCCTTAGAGTGCTAACCCAGGCTGAGGCCCTGCATCCCTGTAACTGGGCTCTGCTTCTGAAGATCAAGAGCTGTTAAAAAACAAAACAAAACAGTATCTTCCTCTACTTTCTACTTTCACCTTTCTTCCCAGAAGCGGGAATGCAGGCCAGTCTAAGAGCATGGTCAGTGGAATTAGAAAATGGGGGTGGGTTGCAAATGTGGCTAAATAATACAAGCTTATTGTTGAACCATATGCATTCAGCTCAATCCCAGCTGTCCTCACACTCACTCTAAAGTGACAATAGCAGCCATCTCACAAAATAAAACCCCATTTTTTTCCTTTCTTTTCCTTTTTTTTTTTTTTTTTTTTTTTTGGTGGTGGTACTAGGGTTCCTGGAAGCCCTTCTACCTCTGGGCTACACTCCCAGACCATATATATATATATATATTTTTTTTTTTTTTTTTTAATTTGGAAACAAGTTCTCTTAAGCCAGTGCGGCTGACTTCGAACCTGCACGATCCTCCTGTCTCCACCTCCCAAGCGCGGGGATTATAACCGTGCGCCACCATGCCCAGCTAAAACCATATATATAATTTTTTTTTGGTAGTACTGGGGTGGAACCCAGAGGCTTTCTACCTCCGGGCTATACTCCCAGACCTTTTTAATATTTTATTTGGAAACAGGGTCTCACTAAGTTGCTGAGAGCCTCACTAAGCAGCTGAGGCTGGCTTCAAACCCGTGCAATCCTCCTGTCTCAGCCTCCCAAGCGTGGGGATTACAAGCGTGTGCCACCACGCCTGGCTTAAAACCCTATTTTTAATCACAAAATTAACAGTAGTTAATTGTGAATACTTCTGAGTCACATGTAATTAATGCTAAATTGTGAAATTTTAAAAAACAGGTTAACAGAAGTTGATCCTGCAGTACTGCCATTCATGACATGTGAAAATGATTTCTACAAATGGGATTCTGGGAATCACTCTTCTCTTTCAAATTGGACTTGGTATCATAGGGAATGTCATTCTCTTTGTGGCTTACACCCACATCTTCATTGTGAGCATCAAGCAGAGGCCCTTGTGCCTAATAATAATCCACTTGTCCTTGGTTCATGTGCTGTTAGCTTGCACTTCAGGAATTCCTGAAGCTATAGCACCATTGGGCTTGAGAACACTCATGAACGATGCTATATGTAAGACAAATATTTATCTACAAAGATTGTTCCGTGGCCTTTCCATCTGTTTGACGAGCTTCTTGAGCATTCTTCAGACCATCATCATTAGTCCTAGTGGCTCTTATTGGGCAGCATTCAAAACCATAAATTCACTCTACATTTTTTACTCCTTCTTCTTTGTTTGGATCCTTAATCTACTTATATCTTCCAACTTGATTATCTCAGTTTCAGCCCTCAAGAATGGGAACCTATCCAAAGACATTGTCAAGTTTTGCTTTATTTTGCCAATAGATGATCTTAGAAGGTGGTTCTTCCTCATATTGATGGTTCTGCGAGATGTCTTCTTCCTGGGTTCCATGTGCTGGACCAGTGGGTATATGATGCTTCTGCTCTACAGACACCATGAGCAAATGCAGCACCTTTGCAGATCAGGCATCTCCTTCAAAATGAGCCCTGAGATGCGGGCAACTAGAAAAATTATTGTTTTCACTCTGTGCTTCATCTCATTGTATGGGCTTGATATGATTATTTCCTTTAGTTTAAGTTATTTTCCGGAACAGAAACTAGTGTTTTTGAATGCTAAGAAGTTCACTGGGGTGAATTTTGCTTTCTTGAGCCCTGTGATACTTCTCGGCAACAACAAACAACTCCACAGATTTTGGGCACCTGTCTTTGAGAAAATTAGTAACTGGTAAATGAAAAGAAGCTCCACATTCATAATGATACCACAAAAGAATAAATGTCACTGGGAGTGGTGGCGCATGCCTGTAATCTCAGTACTTGGGAAGCTGAAACTGGAGGATCACAGGTTCCAAGCTAGCCTCAGCAACTTAGTATAGCCTTGTTTCCAAATTAGAAATAAAATAGAGCTGAGGGTATAGCTCCAAAGTAGAATGCCCTGAGTTTAATCTCCAGTACTAAATAATAATAATTAATAATAATAATAATAATAATAAAAAATAATAATGTCATCCTAATTATGCTGGTCAACCTTTTAATTCAATTGAAAATATGATTAACTTGGTTAATAAAGAATGAAATCTGATAGTCCATCTACCTTTTCTTGTCTTTAGGAAAGTAAACTTCAATTTCTCAAGCAGGAAAATAATATCCATTTATAAAAAATATCAAAATAATTACTCTAAATGAAAAGTCAATCCTAAAAAGGATATTATATGATTCTATTTATAATATCCTTGAAATGGCAAGTTATAGAAATGGAGAAAATTTTATTTTGAGGGCACTGAGCAACTACAAGTACGTTAAGCAGCAGGGTCTCTGCCTCTCTGTTTCAGATTGAATCTCTGTTTGCCTCAGAGTCTCTGCTGCCATGTCTCTCTAAATCAGTCTTTCTCCCTCTCCCTTTCTTCCTCTCTCTCCATGTTTTTGTAGGTCTCTCTTGGTTTCTCTCCATGACTCACTCTCATTTGTCATTCTGTCTCCATCTCCACATCTCTCATTTATACTGTGTCCTTTTATCTCTCTCCATATCATTAGACCCCCTCACTAAGGCCCATAATTGTGTACCTGTGCCTTCATAAAGGGACAGAAGGACATTTGCATCTCTGTGTTTTCTCCCCACACACTCAAAAGATGTCCTAAAGTCAGTGATCTCCTAAGACTAGTGCCTGAGAACTTTGCCCTTTTAAAAGGTGGAATCTGAACTCCAACCAGCATCCCTTGGGTTGATGGGAGAGGCCAATTCCTTTCAATCCTTAGCCAAGAGAAGACCCACCTATTTTGTATTGTGTGTGTGGGTGTGTGTGTATTGAAAACAAGCCAACTGGAAATTCAATATGGGATGCAGCGATACAAAAAAAAATATATATATATATATATATATTACTTAGAGCCACTGACCCAAACCTCTGAAAGAGGCAAATAAAAAATTATGGTTAGCTGGGTGTGTGGGAGGCGGAGACAGGAGGATCGCGCAGGCTCAAAGCCAGCTGAGCTGGCTTAAGAGACCCTGTCCAAATAAAAAGTATAAAATAGGTCTGGGAGTGTAGCCCTGAGGTAGAAGGGCTTCCAGGAACCCCAGTACCACCAAAAAAAAAAAAAAAAAAAAGATTATGGTCAGCCCAGCATGGTGGTGCACGCTTGTAATCCCCGTGCTTGGGAGGCGGAGACAGGAGGATTGCACAGGTTCGAAGCCAGCCTCAGCTACTTAGTGAGGCTCTCAGCAACTTAGTGAGACCCTGTTTCCAAATAAAGTATAAAATAGGTCTGGGAGTATAGCCCGGAGCTAGAAAGCCCATGGGTTCCACCCCCAGTAATACCAAAAATGAAAAAAAATAAAAAATAAAAAAAAAGATATGGTCATAATCTGTTGTTCATAAAGCAAAGAGATGATGAGGTTGATCTGTTCTTAAATAATAGACATTTACATCCTTGATAACTGGTGTCTTCACCTGGTCCCTGGGAGCACTTCTCAGAGCTCTCCACAATTCACAGCAATTATGTGAACCACCAATCTAGTCCCTTTGCCTGTCTCAGCCTAGATTCTCAGATATCTTTGTGAAGGTGGTGGGTGGGGGGTTACTGGGGATTGAACACAGAGCATTCTACCTCTGAGCTACACTACCAGCCCTGTTTTATTTTGAAACGGTCTAAATAGGTTGTTGAGAGTCTCACTACTTACTGAAGCTGTCCTCGAACCTGCAGTTCTCCTGTACTGCCAGTGAATTGTAGGGTCTCAGGTTCTGGGTTGGGAAACATAGGCACATGACTGAGAATGGTCATTTGCTATTCTTGGTTTTAGACAAAACAAATCCATTCCTATTTGCAGAAACACTTCGCTCTGTTTCATGACATTTACGCAATAAGCATTTATCATATGAACACTGGGAAACACCTGAAGACTGTGGGAATAAAAGACAAAATACTAAGTTATAACCTATCACATCTGGGCTCAGTTATAATGCAGTACAATTGTTTGGATCTTTATAACCCAAATGTCCAGTTGCTCTAGGCTTGGTCCCTCGCACACTACTCAGTGGTGGTGGAACCTTTAAGAGGTGGGGCCTATTGGGGTCTTCAGGTCATGGGGCTTGCCCTTGAAAGGGGTGTACAGCCCAAGCCCCTTCCTCATTCTCCTTCACCTCCTTATAAGTGAGCAGTCTTACTGCACCTTGTACTCCACCATCACTCTCTGCTTCACCCAAGTCCCAAAGCAACAGGACCAACTGATCACACTGAAACCTCCAGAACCATGGGCCAGAAATGAACCTTTTCCAAGTTGCCTATCTCATTGTAGTAGCAGAAAGCAGACACAAGGGAAATCGTACATTATATAGCTGTATATTAAATGAATTAATATAAAAACTAAGTGCTATTTAAATGATAATGCTATTTAAAAAGTTATTTTCCAACCAGGCATGCTGAGGTACACTTGTAATCCCAGCATTTTGAAGGCTGGGACAGGATTGCAGGTTCGAGGCCAGTCTCAACTACTTAATGAGGCCCTCTACAACTCAGTGAGATCCTGTTTCAAAATAAAGAATAAAAAAATAAAGCTGGGGGTGTAGCTTGGAGGTAGAATGCCCCTGGGTTCCAACCCCAGTACTGGGGGGGGGGGGGGGTGGAGTTATTTTCCTATTCTCAAAGAGTTTAGAGAGAAAATGAAAATTTCTTAGAAGCAGTTTCTTTTGCCTACTCGTTCTCACTCCACCTGTGACGCCCCTTGACTGTGGGTAGGATTTGGGGTGGCTCTGAAGACAATGACTCGAGTATACTGATGCCACAGCCTGGGAAAACAATTTCTTTTAATCATGAATTTTTTTTTTTTTTTTTGGTACTGGGGTTCCTGGAAGCCCTTCTACCTCTGGGCTACACTCCCAGTGTCGCGTCCCTAAGGCTCCGTCCTGCAGAGCCCCAGGAAAGAAGACACAAACGCCGAGTCTGCTGCTGATGCTTCCTCTTTAATGCTTCCCCTTCAATGCTTCCCACTCAATGCGCACAGCAGGCAAATATATATCAGTCTCATAACCCCTCCCTCATCACTCCACCAACCCCAAGCTTCCCACAGCTAGGGCATGCGCATTTCTAACCCTCTCATAGGCGGGCTGGTGGTAGCACAAGGCGCTGCGTCACTGATCATCCGTAGGGCGCCTGATAGGGCTCACTGCGCAGGCTCAGGGCACCGCCAGCCTCGTGAGCCTCGTGACTTGGCTGCAAGCCTAGGCGCCATCTTGAGTCCACGCTGGCAACAAGCCTGGGTGCCATCTCGGTCCAGCCGAGTGGGCCCCGACATCCCAGGCCTATTTTTTATATTTGTATTTGGAAACAGGGCTTCAAACCTGAGCGATCCTCCTGTCTCCACCTCCCAAGCACTGGGATTACAAGCATGCACCACCACGCCCAGCCCTCACTCATGAAATTCTTATTAAGCCCTATTATGTTTTTACTTTCTTGGCTGTGAGCAACTTAAGGGAAAGTTTCTTGACTGAGCATCTCTTTAACAAAGGTGGCAACAGACAAATGAGGTAATTCCAAGTAAATATATATGCCAGCTTGTACTTTTTGTGTGTGGTACTGGGGATAGAACTCAGGGGTATTCTACCTTTGTGCTACACTCTCAACCCTATTTCTTTGTTTTGAAACACGATGTCACTAAGTTGTGGAAGATCTAAGTTTGAGACTGGCCACCAACCTGCAATCCTCCTGTCTCAGCTTCCCAAATACTGGGATTATAAGCATGCACCAAGCCAGGCGTGGTGGTGCACGCTTGTAATCCCAGCATTTGGAGGTTGAGACCTGGAGGATCGCAGTTAGCTGACAGCCTCAGCTACTTGGGCCCCCTGCAACTCAGTGAGACCTGGTTTCAAAATAAAGAATAAAAATAGGGCAGGGGGTGTAGCTTGGAGGTCAAATGCCCCTGGGTTCCATCCCCAGACCCACAAAAAACCAAAACAAAACAAAAAACAAACAAAAAAAAATAAGCATGCACCACCACACCCAGCTCAGCTTGTGATTTTTTTTGGGGGGGCGGGTTTGGGGATGGAACCCAGGGGCATTTGACCTCCAAGCTACACCTCCTGCCCTATTTTTTATTATTTATTTTGAAACCAGGTCTCAGTTGCAGAGGGCCTCACTAAGTAGCTGAGGCTGTCCGCGAACCACGATCCTCTGGTCTCAGCCTCCCTAATGCTAGGATTCAAGCGTGGGCCACCACGCCCGGCTTCAGCCTGTGAATTCTGACACTGCGTTTTTCTGGCATTCTTAAAGACATCATAAACCTGAGGAAACAACCCACATAAACTCCCAAGAAATGAACATAGAAACAAAGATACTGCGCTATTATCAGAAGATGACAATACACGACATGCATTTTTGTGGAATGCCACATTATACCAAGCTTTACTGTAGTCATTTTTATTTTCCACAATAAAGTATACTCAGCAAGTTAAAATCATAACTGTAGCTAGGATATTGTACAGCCAAAGTAGATACGTCTACTCCACCAACAAGAAAAAATTGTATTGACAGAGTAAGTAAACAGCATAAGCAAAACCAAATAACCATAGTCATACTCTACAACACTTCCTGCTTGGATAATGGTTAGTTTTAATCTATGAGATGGAGATTTCTTAGCTTATTGCGACTCGCATTTTCAGTTCTTTTTACCCAAATGTTTTTATGCCATCAGGCTGTATTGCATATCTGTCTGTGAAACTCTAATTCCCTCCTAGGTTTTGACAATATTTACAATGGTTTTGGACCAGTACTCCATCAGTGAAGCACTATTTCCAAATGTACTCTGCTGTTTTCCCAGTTCACTTCCAGAAATGACCCAGGAAAACCTGGTGAAGCCTGACCCGCCTCCAAGACTGAGAGCATTCAGTGCCCTGCCATGTCCCCCATTCTCACCCTGATATGCTTCTATCATGATTCCTGTCTTATTCCAGTGACCAACTGGACTCTTAACACCAAGTGGCCACTCTTTCTTCACAGTCCTTTAGTAAATGTTAAATTAGTGATTGATAAACTGGGCTAAAAAATTAGAAGAAAAAAAAAAAAAAAGGACCCAGGTTGAGTGGACAGGTTCCAAAATATGGAGTGAAAGTGAATGAATGAAACAGAGATGAAAGTTGATACTTATTCAATGCTCCCCCCCAAACTAGAAAAGGACATATTCTTTTATTTTATATATCTGGAAGAAAGTTCCCAAATCAATTCTAACCCATTCTTATACCTGTTAACTTTTTCTAAATAAAAATGATGTTGCTAGGCTGGGTGTGGAGGTGCATGCTTGTAATCCCAGTACCAGGACTACAGGTTTGCAGTCAGCCTCAGCTACTTAGTAAGGCCCTCCACAACTTAGTAAGACCCTGTTTCAAATTAATGAATAAAAACAGGGCTGGGGATATAGCTCAGATGTAGAATGCCCCTGGGTTTAATTCCCAGTACCGCAAAAAAAAAAAAAAAAAAAGATGTTGCTGCTGCCCTTATCATAGTCAGCAAACAAGATTACCTGGACTAGCCATTATCACTCTCATTGGGAATAAATTTCATTCCTGGGGCCAGAAAGTGAGATTTTTAAGGGATCCCACTGAGGAAAAATTAGGCAAACAAGTCCAATAAGCATCTGTAATAGCCATAATCATGGTAGTATGAATAAAATGCCTGAGTCAGGCACTTACAGGACTTGGGCAAGGGGGTCAGAGGAAGACCACAAAGCTTCCACATCTGAGCCCTCACCAGATAATCTAGTTTGAGAAACAGGCAGAAAATGTTTACCTGGGTAGTCATTTATCATGCTAGCATGAGGTAGAAAGGAAGCAGGACAGGAATAGGAGGTGCAAGGAGCCTCCTTGCCCCTCACCTGTCCCTAACGGGTGAAGGTTCCTCTTTGCTCTCTGAAGATGATGGAGCTCCAAAGATCCTGGCAAGGAGCCCTTTGTTGGAGCGAGCCTGGTCCTGGGCAGTAGCCAGGCGGGCCCTTTCCCGCCCTCCTGGCCGTGCTGCCTTTCGGGCCCTCAATTCCTGTTCAGTGGGACGCTGGGCAAATGCCCAGGAGCTATCTGGGCGGGCAGCATCCCCATCAGCTGCAAGGAAGCGCTGTCCCCGCTCCACACTCTTTAGGTAGAAATCGGTCTCCCTCTTGGCCTGGGCAACTTCGGCTCTTAGGCGCTGTCGGCGCACTTGGCGTTCAAAGGCAAGGTGTTCACTGAGGTGAGACCAAGTAAAACGATGCAAATACTGCGGGAAAGAAAGCAAGTAAAGTTCAGAAGAGAGCTAATTAAGAAGGGAGAGGAAACCGGGAGCAACAAAGGCCAGGGGTAGGAGGCCCAGGAATGGGGAGAAGGGAGAATTCAAGGTGGAGCAAACAGGTCCAACTCCTCACCTTGAGGTTCCATAAGTCATAACGGAAGGGGCTGCGCCTGCGGGCACCCATGGGAGTGTTGTGCAGACTGGCTGCCACTCGCTTGGCTACCCGCTTGTCTCGGAACTCTACCCATCCCTCGGTATAGTCTTTGCTATACTTGGATCGCTTTTTTCCTCCCGACGCGGCTGCTGCCTTCTTCTTGCGTCTCACGAACCGGTCTGTGTGCCAAAGACAGAGAGGGAGTCAAGGAGGCCACACTACACCACTGGGACGCACCTCCCATTAACTATGCCATTGGGACCGTGAGGTGCACCTTCCCCCCAGCCCCCAGCCTAAGTCAATCCTTTCTTCAAATGTCAATTTATTAATCAGGCCTCCCTGAAAACTAGTTAAAACCCACAACCGCCCCAACTCCAAAACCAATTACTCCTTGTATAAAGGTAGTGGAGAAAGGGGGCTGATTTTACAACTTCTAGACCTGAGCCACAAAGATAAGGGATGTACTCAGGTTTGTAGGAAAGCCGCTGGGACTTTTATTCAGGCTTTACTCATTTAACAAGTCAGTGAACCGGTACGGAAGAGGTCGGCAGTGCCAGTATCAGAACCCAGATGCTAACAATACGAGAATTAGGCTCCACCATGCACACTCGCCCCCACCCGGCGCCCCAGCTCTGACCACTCGCACCACTGATGTGTCGGTGGAAGTAGGAGCAGCCGCAGGCCCCACAGCCCGTCGACCCGACACGCAGGCGTACCCGCCCCCTCACGTGCCACTCTCCTCGTCCACCACCAGGGCCACCGCACTGACCCTCGGCCTGAAAGAAGACTCGTCCGACCTCGCCATAGGCACTCAGGAGGTTGCGAACGTGCAGGGGCCGGAAGCGCGGCGGGACGTGGCCCAGGTACACGATGCCCGGCACTACCCGCTTTTTGCCGCCGCCGTCTGCAACTTGGGGTTCCTCTCGTTCCTCCTCTGCCTCTGGTTCCTGATCTGTCCCTTCCAGAGGTTCCTGATCAGCAGCTGCCTTCGGCTCTTCGGCCGCCATGCTGGCGGAGGCACAGAGCACGACAGTCGCAAAGCGTCGCTGAGGGATGACGCGCAGTGTGTGCGACCGCCTGCGGTGCCGGGTCGCGGCGATGACGTCAGAGAGGCGGCGGGGCGGCGGGGTCGCGAGGGCGGGGCGGGGCGGCGGGGCGGGGCGGAGCCGGGATCCCCCGCCCCCGGCCGCGCCCCCGGCCTGGCGAGGCTGAGTGGAGGAAGCGATCCCAGGGTCACATCTCCTAAGCCGCCCCCAAGAGACAAAAAAATCTCGGGCAGGTTCTTCTGGGGATTTTGAGAACAGTTTGGGGGCATTTTTATGTTCCGTCGATTACAATAGCATTTTATTCAAAGATCTGAGTGCGAGTGCGACTGACTGAGAAATGACTCGTCTTTTAAAGATTAAAATTTCAAGTTAAAAAATAAATTTTTAAAAAATGGTACTGGGGATTGAACCCAGAGGAAGCCTATCCCCGAGGTACACCCTCTGCCCTATTTTATTCGGAAATAAGGTCTTGCCGAGTCGCTGATGCTGGCTTCGAACATTCCATCCTCCTATCTCAGCCTCCCAAGTACGGGGATTTCGGACGTATGCTACGACGCCCGGCAAAATTTTAGTTTTTGAACCGTCAATTCCTTTTTTAAATTGAGCAGAGTTTTGAATATTCTAAAAAATTAAAATTTGAAATCGGTTTAACTTTGCACGTTTAATTTTGGGAATTTATTTGGTTTTAATTTCTGAAAATTCAGCTCGCGAACTTTTAATAGTCAACATTTGGCACTGTGAATACATTTTAAATGTGTGGCAGTATTTTCTTTAAAGAACTTGTTTGGCCCCTTCCAAACATATGCATTGATATATTCCCCATAAATGTCCATATTTTGAATCCTATAAATTAGGTTGTAGGCTCAACCGAGAAGTGTCAGCCGAGAACTGTCCACTGAGTTGTCCAAGTTTCCATTAAATTGTTGAGTTGGGGACGTCAGGGATCAGGTTCTTTTTTTAAAAAATATCTCCTTCGAGCCGGATTCGAACCAGCGACCTAAGGATCACCACAATCAAGCACCTACAGTCCTCCGCTCTACCAACTGAGCTATCGAAGGATACTGTACATATGTCACTTAAAACACTTTAAGAGATAGATAATGGTTTTATTTTTATTTCATTTTGAAAACAGGCAAACTCAAGGAAATTGGAGTATTCGAAAATTTCTAAAATTTATATGGGTACTAATTATAAAAGAGTATAAAAGCTTGTTCTAGTGAACCTTTTAGAATCTGTACTTTCTATTGTATAAGTGTTTCTCTAGTTCTTAGAAATAGCACCACCCTTGTTCTATGTCAGTTTCTTTAGGTGTGATGCAGATATGACCACCACTCTTGTTACACTTGTCTGCTGTCCTGTCTTCTCAGCAGCCTTTCTCTATTGAAAGCAAATAAGGTTATCATAAATATAATAACCTTATGCGTTTAACCTCCTCTCCCTGAACAGATTTCAACTGCATTCCTAAAACACTCATCCTTTTGATTTTAAGGGAGACTGTTTTTCAGGTATTTGCTCCCAATGGGTGGGATCAGCTGGAATCAGTGGATTCTGGCCTCTTTTTATCTTTAACACTGTCCTTTTCTAAACAGCAGTGGATGAACTGGGAGCGCATCCGGATTTGGGTAGAAAGATGGGGAAAAAGTGGAAGGTGGCGCAAATGGGACTATATGCATTGGTGTGGTTTACCTGGGTGATGGATAGGACGTTTTGCTTTTATGCATATTTGAAATGGTCTCTCCTAACTTTCTCCACAATTAGCAAGATAACTGAGGGCCCCAAAGGCGATGGCTTACCCTACTTAACCTCCAGTAAAAGAAGGGCCTTGGTGTTGGTTGCTAGCTCAGGTTGGGGAGGACCAATAGGAAATGGTTACCAATACATTAGGTAGTCAGAAGGAGGGTTGACTAGCAGTAGGTGACAGACGCAGCTGTGTGTGAATACTACAGTGAAGGATGAAAGAATACTTAATAGAGAAAGATTAGATTTGGAGATGGTATTTTTGTTTGCGTAGCCCATTTTTACCAAGTTCCAAAGAATTCATGAAGTCTGGAGATTAAAACAGTACTCCTTCGAGCCGGATTCGAACCAGCGACCTAAGGATATCCAACACTACACACCTACAGTCCTCCGCTCTACCAACTGAGCTATCGAAGGAGACATAAAACCTATTCTTTAAAATGCATAAAATAGACTTCGATGGGGGTTGCACGCTGTTCTAAAACCAGTATTTGAGTAGGTGAGACAGGAGGATCGCAGTGAGGACAGCCTCAGCTATTCAGTGAGGCCTTTGCAACTGAATGAAACCCTGTTTCAAAATAAAAAATAAAAAAATAGGGCTGGAGGTATAGCTCCAAGGTAGAATGACCCCTGGGTTCCATTCCCAGCACCACAAAAAAAAAAAAAAAAAAAAAAAAAAAAAAAAAAAAAAAAAAAAAAAAGAAAAGAAAAGAAGAAAGAAAGAAAGAAAGAAAGAAAAAGAAAAAAATCTATACAGTAATATACTAATGGTTTCTGTTGATTGCATTAGACATTTTAAAAAATAATAGTCTCAGGCATTTCCAGTATTTTATATAATGGTCTTGATAGTTTTCTGTGCTTATAAGTATGTAAAATTGGTTGAGTTGTATATTTAAGACATCAGGATACCTATGTATATCTCAAAACAAAATACCTAGTAGGATCCCATGTCCTCCTCCCCTGAATATAATAGCTCAGGTGAAATCTCCTATATTATGCTGATGTATCTGATTACCTCCTTCTTTCTCTATTTAAAGTGTTTGGATTTGCCAGCTACATAATATGTTTGCCCTAAAGAGAAACAACTGGATTGAAGTGAATGGCTGGGTTGTAACCAGAGCAATGCCCAGTGCATTTTGGTACCATTTGCGATTCGACTTTCTGAAAGTTCAACGAGAAATCATGTATTTTAACAACTAGTAAAAACTTCAGTGTAAATTCAAATATATTCCTGATCATCATTCACCTCCATGAAAACTGAGCGGTTAGAATGTTTAATACCTAATGCAATGTTATTAGAGACCAGAACTCCCAGCTCATGGCTGAAAGTGCCACACACACCAACCACTCCTAGTTAAGTCAATAATGCCAAAACACAACCCATGAATCTGAGCTATGAAATTGAGCTACTTTTCTTATTCTTAATTGAGTCCTGGAAAATAAACAGAAAAGAATAAATGGAGACCAATCTGGTAAGTTCTGACAAGTAAGGAGAAGGTGGTGAAAACCAGGATAAGGCTGATCTTGAGTTAATTTTTTAGATAAACACTGGAGTGTGTATTTGGAGCTGGGGATTGAAACTAGGGGCATTCTGAACTTGGCCGCAAACCTGTGATCCTCCTATCTCAGCCTCCCAAGTCCAGGGATTACAAGAATACACCACCATGCCCGGCTCAGATTTTTGGTTTTGAAACCGGATTTTGCTGAGAGACTCACTTTGTTGCTGAGGCTGTCCTAGAATCTGTGATCCTCCCGTCTCAGTCTTCCAAGTACTGAGATTACAGGCACGCACCACCACACCTGGATTGAATAGTGGATTTCTACACCCTTTATACATCTGAGTTTCAAACTCTCTTTTCTAAAGGAGAGGAGGGGCAGGGCAGAAGGTGGGGGGCTTCTTCCCACAGAAAGTTATCCAGTTCTTGACAGCCTTGATTGTAATGAAAAGGCAAGAAAGAAGAGCAAGTAATACAGACAGTCTAAAGATCTGTGAAAGTCCTGATAGCGATATCCGAATATGGAATACAGGAATACCATAGAGTCACTTGCCCCGGTCTCATTAAGACTTAGAGCATGACAGTGAATCCAAAAGAAGTAGTCGCTAATGATGGAATTTCAGGGAACGAGGCAGTGGAATGGGCAGGTGTTGTTTTCTTCCCTAGGTCTTCCCCTTAAGTGACGGGCCTCTAGCGATACCCAGTGACCACCTTCTTCACAACCAGCTTCCCTTGAACAGTGCAAGTGGCTCCGTCCTGGGAACAGTGTTTGGCACTGGTACTCCATGGGCCCGAAAGAAAAGGAGGCAACTATTGCTGCTGTCTTTTTGCAAGGGCTCTATCTCTACGTCTGCAGTCATCAATACATTCTCTTTGCTTCGTTCATATTTACTTTAGCAAAATAATTTGTGCACCCCCTCAAAATCGGACCTATAGAAGCCAGAATGGAAAAACGGAACAGTTCGAACGCCCCCTCGTGGCTTTGAGGCCCGCTGGAGAATTTGACTGAATCAGCTGGTAGAAATTTCAGGAGTACAAAGATTGATGGGAAACAGTATGGCGGTCAAAGCCGAGCCTCAGTGCTTGGGAAACTTGGTTTTTCTCTCTTGGCTGCCTTCTCGATTTCATTCTGGTATCAGGTTTCTGTAGGTACGCTCCCAGAGTTGAACTCATTCCTAAACCATTTACCCGAGTTTCTATAGACTCCGCGCCCTGGCCCACCTGCACTTTCTGATTCTCTCCTATTATTAACCACGACGTGGAACCGGTTATAGGGAACGCTGAGGGGGCAGAAGGCTTCTTGGGCGCTGTTTGATTCTATCTAATCTGCAATTAGATAGAATTTTCTCCTATTGGTCATTGTCAAATGTCAATTCAAATAGCAGCGAGTCCTAAATTACTTCGAGATACCAAAAAGGGTGAAGGTTGAAAGGAAGCTCGGCCAGGTGGGGAATTAGCTCAAATGGTAGAGCGCTCGCTTAGCATGCGAGAGGTAGCGGGATCGATGCCCGCATTCTCCAGTTGTTTTATTTCCATCTTTTGATTAATATCTTGCTGAAATCCAACAGCTAACAACAAGCGCGCGTTTCTTAATATAGACGATTTGCCTTGTTCTCCGGGTTCCCTGTCGACCATAAAGAGCCATTTGTTGTTCTGTCTTCAGACAGTCCTACAGTAAATAGAGCTAAGTTCTTTAGGACTTGCAGATTGGAATTTTGATTTCTGCCCAGTGGATTCGCAAATCTGTACTTTTATTTTTTATGTATTAATATTGCTTTTCTTGTTCACAGAATCTATTTCCCATTTGTCCGACCTATTGAGAACTTCACGTTCTTATAACTGTAGCGAATGCACACTTGACGAGATGGTGGAGAGCCAAAGATTATATGAGTTCGATTGTTTTTCCCTCTTTTGGAGTCATGTAGAGTGGTGGTGGTCTGAGGGCGCTACGGTGCCGAAATATGGCGGAATTCTACCTAAAATGTGTGAGGGGAAATGTGGTGGAAAAGTTATGTGGATTGAAATTTGTTGTGCTGTGGCGAGCATCTCAGTCCAGGACTGTCCAGTAGTAAACTTTACACCCCAAACCCAAACGTTATCTTTGAAAACATTGAACATTTTTTTCTTTTGCCTGTAGCTCGCTTTCAAAAAAGTAATTTAATCGCGAGCCTCCAGTTTAGACCAATCTCCAGCCTTCCACCGTAGTTTGCAATGCGTCCTACGCAGGACTCTCAAACTACACTCTAATTCATCCAGCCTGGACTTCCTGTTCCTTATTAGCTCTCCAGATAATTTTTACACAACCAAACTTTGATAACCATTTGCTTAAAGAATAAACGTTCTGAAATGTGAAAAGGAAGATACAAGGAATTACAGAACACGAAATCCTGATACACAACTTCTCTTCTGTGCTTTGATCGAGTAGCATTGAAAATCATTTTGTCGCCATTTTGATCTAACATTTCCGTCACCCCCTTGTTTATTGTTTTACCTAAAATTATCATTTCTCTTCTAGCAGTGCTTTAAAACTTTGAAGCATATGGAATCACTTAGGCTCCCATCACCTAGATCTCACGCCAATGTGGCCCAAGTTCAGACACATCGTAAAAATCTACCCAGCTGTCCAAATTATTAACCCAGTGTGACCCTGAGTCGATTGGCCGGCCCTGTAGTCCAGGGTCTTGCCTGAAGTTCGCGTACTGGCCACCAGGGGGCAAGCGTGCTCTTCGGCGTCTCTCGAGACTGACGTTTATGAAAACTATGGGGACTAAGCCTTATTGTATTAAAATTGTTAGAGAATAATTCTAAAACCGTAGAATGGCTGAACATCGAGACAGATTTAAGTAGATTCTTAAAAAGGACATAGAGAAATTGAAAAAGGCAAAACAGAAAGCTCCTTCGAGCCGGATTCGAACCAGCGACCTAAGGATGCCTGAGAGTACCGCTACAGTCCTCCGCTCTACCAACTGAGCTATCGAAGGGCCCGCGTTAGTCTTCTCCCACTGGGAGGTCATCTCTGTGAAGAGCCTGGTGACCACGAGTGCCCATTCCCCGCCCCGCCCAGTCCTTTGCGCCTGCGCTGTCCACAGCTGTTTCCTCTAAATTCCCGCAGCTTCTGGGAACAGACATTCACAATCCCGAACTGTTCCTGGGAAAAAAGAGAAATCGAGAGTCGCACTGCTAGAATCGCAAAGACTTAGAAAGGAGCATCTTTTATTCTATATGTAAATATCCAGTTTTCAACTCCACAAAGAACAGGATTTGAAATACTTTAATCTGGAATTTCAGCGAGATAATAAAAGGAGCAAGAAAGGCCTAATAAAACTCTTCAGTATCATACTAAAGTGTCCTTTAAAATTGACATTGGTGCCTGCAGATAAACTAGATCACTCTTAATTCAGCAAGAAGCTATCAAAGTCGAGCGAAAACTATATATTTTCAAATTAACGATCTTAACCCATTATTTCCCAAAGTTCTCTATATGACACCCATCAAACTCAAACTGAGAAATTTTATGTGTCCTAAAAATTGTATAGGTTTTTAAAAAATATGTGTCCTATATGCAAAACAATGGGACATAATAGGTTAAGATCGTTAATTTTAAAATATATTGGTTTTTTTTGTTGTTGTTGTTGAGCCAGGCATAAGTGACACACGCTTGTAATCCCAGCGCTTGGGAGGCTGAGGCAGGAGGATCACACAGGTTCAAAGCTCAAAGTTCGTGAGGCTCTCAGCAACTTAGTGAGACCCTTTAAAATAGGTCGGGGGTGTACCCCGGACGTAGAGACTCCTGGGTTCCGTCCCCAGGACCAAAACCAAAACAAAACAAAACAATAGGTCTGGGAGTATAGCTCGGAGTTAGAAAAGCCCTGAGTCCCACCCTCAGTACCACAAGTATATTTGCTCCACATTGGCAAGTTTTCTTTAAGAAATATTTGCAGTTTTTTATTTTGTATTCTTTGAGTTTCATCTAATGTTGCCTATAAAACTAAAACAGTCAAATCTAAAATTCTATTAACTTGGTCAAAAAAAAAAATACTCTTCCGTATTCTCCTAGTACATCAGGGAAGAAGGAAAGCTGTAGTAGCCCGGCTAGCTCAGTCGGTAGAGCATGAGACTCTTAATCTCAGGGTCGTGGGTTCGAGCCCCACGTTGGGCGCTAGCTTTTGGCGTCTTCTCCAGGAATTTTCTATCAAATGGTAATTGTGTTCTTACTGTCTAATAACTTCCAGAAAACTGTAGTTCGCTATTATCAAACAAATCCATATTTAGAACCGAACACTGAGGGAATTATGGATTCTATGACTGAACCAACTGTTGAAGATTCGCTTTGAGTTCTCAAGGTGCAGCTCCCACAGAACTGGTTCAGCGCTAGGGACGCACTTCCCCGGCCCAGCAGCGATGTGACACCACGCTAGTGAAACAGGAGCCGTAGTTCCATCTAGCACACGTTGGGTAGTAGGTCTGAGGAGGGCACAGGCTCTGAACACCCAACTCTCAAGCACAAGCCCCACCAGAAAGGTTAACGACGAAGGGAGAAGGACGCAGAAACGCTGGAAAAGTAAAGTCTGCAGATGGGGAAGACAATCTAAGCACAAGTTTATAGGCTCAGAGGGAGAGTTTGAGGAAGAGTGGCTCTCGTTTCTTACCCAAACCGGTGTCCTTATGAACTAATGGACGATTAGTTTCCTCTTTAACACATAGCCTTCCAGTTCCTTATCTCTCATCTATATGTAAGCTTCACGACATTTTTTTTTCTTTAAGTTTGATGGGGCTTTTACACTTAAAAAACAAATAGAAATGGACAGGATCTTATATATACTTTGACACATTATGTTTTACATATGGGGAACTGTGTGATAGTTCAAAATGTGTACACAATCAATGCGTAAACAAGCACATCAGGGTACTTGTCATATCTATTATCTCGAATATGTATCCTTTCTTTGTGTTGTGAATACTCAAAATCCTCTCCACGATAGTTAGCTGTTCCTCCCATATAGCCAATTGCACCTTATCGGCCTTCCTCTCTGCATCTCCCCTTTCACAGATAGGTCTCTTAAGAGATACTATTTTCCAGTCTTTCTTCCCTTTGTGTAAGCCTGGAGAAGACATCTGAGGTTTTCTCCCTCCTTTTCAGAACTTTTTTTTTTTTTTTTTTTTGGTTGTGCAAAACTACTGTATTTACAAAAATGGCCCAGACGTGAATTCAGCAGTGACGCACATGCACACTCCGTTCACATCCTCTGCCATGGAAGGTCTTAACACTACAGAAGTGAATGAGAATACCAGCTTCAACGCGGCTACTAAGCAGTGAAGTCACATAAGTTACACCAGAGTGGGCAAATATTGCCCAAGTAGAATTGTACTGTTAAAGCTGAGGCAGGTTGAAGGCCATTCACGTTCAAGCGTAGTTATACAGGTCTTTTGGAGCCCATCTACTTGTGTTTGAATCATGTGACCTTTCTTCCAACTGTGGTCTTAAACTTCTGTTTTACAAAACCCAAAAGGAAAATACAAAAGAAGTCAATACAACAGGTTATATTAAATTAGAGTAACATAGCAAGCTACAATTAAGATGAAGGAAGGAAAGCCGAAACATTAGAACTGTAAAACTTGCTTGTTACCTAACTCCTAGGAGTTAGGTAGTATATACAATTATATTCAAGCAGATAACTAACGTTGCTCTAACATGTCCTTTTTGTCAGTGCACTGTTAAACTAATCAAACTTCCACAAGTGTATGTTCCCTTACAACAGCAGCACACACTATCGCTACCTGCGAAGCTGTCAGTCTCAAATGACTTCGTGAACGAAACAAAGCGTGGGTAGGTAACAGAGAAATGAATGGGAATTAGAAAAATCCATGCAGTTCAGCTCTGTTTGATCAGCCAGCCAGCTTGCTAGCAACAAGGGACGGTTTCTGCTGAGGAAGGTCCTGGGAGTGGGAATGTGTCGCCCGTGACCTCGGTCTTGTCTGGGGCCGCAGCAGGAAGCTGTCTGTTCCTCATCTTTGCTTTAGCCACGTTGTAATCCCCAGAATAAAAATATTTTTGCCCTTTTTGCAATCGTTTCCTTAAAATATCTGAACCTCCAGGCTTTTGTCCCAGGTGAGGATACCTTGCTTTTAATTTTGCTTCTTCGGCTTTCTCTGGACTAGTCACTTTATCTTCCATTTTCTCTGCTCCCTCTGCAGAGGAGACGCCAGGGAGAGACACAGTTAAGGATGACCCGGGCCGCCCGCCCCGCGGCCCAGCCCGCCACGGGGTTCTTCGCCTTGTCTTCAGAACTCTTATACTAGCGCAGTTGCTATCCTTCTCCATAAGACAGGCACACATAAAAAGAGAGGACTGTATTTTATTTCACAACCTCTGTGATTACAGGGTCCAGTGGTTTTTCTGTTGTGTTAACTGCTGGTCGCGAAGGTGCATCTAGGGAGGGGGCAAAAAGTGGTCCTTCTCAGGAAAGACGCAGTTCTTTGACTCCTGTTACTGAGGAAAGGAAAGCTGCTGGGGAGAGAAGTTCTCTATAAAGATTTCTCTGGGCCATTTGTAACTGAAAGGGGCAGAATTGCTTGAAAGTTGTGCTTTCAGGGTATTAAAATCTGGGCTCGTCCGGGATTTGAACCCGGGACCTCTCGCACCCTAAGCGAGAATCATACCCCTAGACCAACGAGCCACCCGCTTGTTTCCCATTTTTAAACGTAAAATGGTAAATGAATGCTGTCTTGTAAAGTTTTGTAATTTTAGTAGGCATTATCTTTCATTTGTTTTAAGAAATAAAATTGGGTTTATGTGGCTCTCAGAATATCCTGTATTTCTCCCTCCATACATCATTCTGAGAACTGTATGAATACTCATCTCCCAGTGGGCGCTTGAAAGCACCTGTGGCATTTGCTAGACGTGCACAAGCCCGAGGTCTCTCTCAAATGTGCTGAGTCGAGGTCTGGAGATGAGGCACCGGGAGCTGCGCTTTGCACTGGCTCCGGAGCTGACCCACAGGTGTGAGCATGCGACTGCTAGCGGGCCCTGTTGCGGGTCCCCCAAACCCGCGTGGAGCTCGTGCCTTGGTTGCGGCATCTTCCACGGGAAAGAGTAAAATACGGGTAAATTCACTCGACAGGATCTGCGGCTAGGGCCCTAGCTAAACTACAAGATGAGCTAGCTGCAAAGAGAAGAGGCTGGTTGTCATTGGGGTGCTAGACGTGGATTTGGGTGCAAAAGAGGCCATCTCGTGAGACCGAGCATCCGCGGGCGGAGCACAGCCACGCCAGCCGGAAAACCTGAACCGATGTGCTGGCTGAGAGCCAAGAAGGCCCCTAAAACGGGGATCTGGAGAATCAAACATGTAAGGAACGCTTTCTCCCGATCACCACCTCTTTGGATGTGGCGGTCTCGGGATAAGCTTGGACCGTGGAACTTGTATGGCTACCGGACACACTATTGGCCTTTCTCCTCCAAACGAATTTGTCCTGCCATGTTCTGCAACTCCAGGGAAGTCTCAGAGTATATGGCTTGCCCCAGGACGGGTGGGATGGTGGCGGGGTCCACGTTTTTCCTTTTCAGGGAGAGTGATCCCAATTTTACAATAGCAAGAAAAAACAGAAGTGGCCCGTACGGGGATCGAACCCGCGACCTTGGCGTTATTAGCACCACGCTCTAACCAACTGAGCTAACCGGCCGTTAGATTCTCGCTGTTGTCATCACCATAAGAATGAAAGTTTGTCTTTGTGGAGAAAGTGCTGCTAGTCGAGCCACTGGATCCGCCAGCGCCTAGTTGCGCCTTGTGCTTTCCCGACATTTTTCTGGGCCTCGCTTCCAGCTCTACGACCCACCAGTCGAACTACGTCTCTCCCCTTGCGTCTAACCCTACCCGGCCCTGGCCGGCCGCGCCCAACGATCGGCCTTCTGCGAACAGGAGGAAAACGCACGCCGCTCACTCCTGCCGCCTCCGTGTAAAGTGCCTTCGTTGCTGTTCCTGGTGCCTTCCGTTTGGGGTAAAGAAGATAATCTCAAAAATGCCTGGAAGCAATGCGGCTCACTCGCTACACACACACACACACACACACACACACACACACACACACACACACAGACACACACACGTGTTCGCAGACTCTAAAAGAACACCAGGGGCAATTATTAATGTGGAGCTACAAAGAACAGAGCCTTGACCATCTAAAAGCCATTTCTGACAGGGCGAGTGGGTAAAATAACCTGGAGATGCCGGGGATCGAACCCGGGGCCTCATACATGCGAAGCATGCGCTCTACCACTGAGCTACATCCCCAGTGCTCGCCATAACTTCTTTGTTCCTCTCCCCAGTTCTATAAATTCTTCTTAGTATAGCAAAATCTTGAGTTGACTACTTACAACACTCATCAGTTTTCCAAATGGAGGAAACCTTCCAGGCACGGGACACTTGTTAAATATTTAACTAAATATGCTATTAGGGACAGAGCTACGTGGAAATATGACCAAGAAAAGAAGTGGAACTCTTCTTTAAATTTTTTTTTCTTTTTCTTTAAAAGCAGCTGAAACCAAGCACTACTAAACTGAGCGGGTCCTCCTGCCCCTCGCTTCACATTCAGTGGTCTAAAGTTGAAAAGGTGATTCAATTACTCCTTCACAAGCCCCAGCAACACATCTCTTGCTTACTTTTGAAAGTGTTGGGTTTGGACCCAAATGTAGAATATTTAAGATATTTATCTGGTAAGCGTAGGAACTGACTGTGAGCATTCTGTCAGTCCTTGACTAGATCAAATTTTAAAAGTATGTCATATATGTCTATATATGCGGCATATATGATACAGTAGTATCTACGCAAATGAAAAGCTTACCACCGAGAGGGCCGGCCTCCTGCCTTCCTAGAGCGGCCGGAAGTTCTGGCGGGCTGACTCTGGCGCTCTGGCCGCGCCTGGGGGCACTGAGAGCGCTCTTTAGATCGCAGCCGCGCGGCTGGGTGGGAGGGATGGTTGAGGCCCGCCGGCCTGCAGGACTAGTCTGTCTGTGGGTGGGGAAAGTGCCCAGGCCGGCCCGCTCCCTCTTTACTTCTCCAGTGCCAGCGCTTTGGGTTGGAGCGTCAGAAATATTATTAAAAACCTTGGGTCACTCAGACTGGTTCTTGTCAGGCACGCAAATTCACCCAAGTAGTTATAATCCTGGATGTTAATTTATGAATTTACAGATAGGGGTAAAAGTGCCAAATGGACCTGTAAAGGTTAATTTATGTTTCCCTAATGTGCTGTTCTCCACTTCTGGGATATACATTTTTTTCTTATTAAATAAATTTTGACATCATAATTGTATATATGTATGGAAATAGCGTAACATTTCAATACATAGATACAAAGAATAACGATCAGACCAGGGTAACTGGCAACTCTGTCACCTCAGATCTATGTCAAAATCCTCTCTACTTGGTATTTTGAAATCTTCAATTAATTGTTGTCAACTGTAGATAGCAGATATCTGTGCTATAGAACATTGGAAGTCATTCCTCCAATCCAATTCTCACTTCAGCAATATTCTTAGCTATAAAAAAAATTGGCATCCCTGTACAGAAATAATTTCCCTTTGAATCTTGGGTTTCTAGCTATATCTCTGAAGTCAACTATCACTTGCTCTCACTCGAATTAACTATTTCTGCCTTCTAATTCATCCTCACCATTCGACTCAGACTTTCATGTCTCTTTGCACTTGGAGTGCTGTCCCCTCAGAGCCACATTTTTTTTTTCTTTGCGGTACTGGGGATGGGACCCTTCTACCTCCGGGCTACACTCCCAGACCTATTTGTATATTTTTTATTTGGAAACAGGGTCTCAAACCAGCGCGGCTGGCTTCAAACTTGCGCGATCCTCCTGTCTCCGCCTCCCAAGTGCGGGGATTACAAGCGTGAGGCACCATGCCTGGAAACATCTCTTGTTCTTTTACATCAGTCATTAAATGCTCTGTTCAAATGTTATCAGAAAGGGATTTCCTAACCACCTAAATTCCCTTGTCATATAAATTTATGTATTTTCTCTACCCTCCCCCAATCTAGAACACAAAGTTGGAGGATGTAGAAACACTGTTTTGTTTATTATTGAATCTCCAGCACCAGGACTATACTGAGCTTCAGAAAAAGGAATATATGATAAAAGACCGGAGATGAAACAAATTTGTATACACAGAATATATGGTTGTCAGACAGATGTGTTAGTGCACACCTGTAATCCCAGTACTTGGGAGGCTGAGATGGGAGGATTGGAGATTGGAGAACTTCCACAAGTACTAAGACTCTCAACAACCTAGTAAAACCCTGTTTCGCCTGGCGTGGTGGCACACGCTTGTAATCCCAGCATTCGGGAGGCTGAGACAGGAGGATTACGGTTTGTGAACAGCCTCAGTTACTTAGTGAGGCCCTTTGCAACTCAGTGAGACCCTGTTTCAAAATAAAGAATAAAATATAGGGCTGGTGGTATAGCTCAGAGGTAGAATGCCCCTGGGTTCAATCCTTAGTATAAACAAACACACACACACACACACACACACACACACACACACACACACGAAAGAATACATGATTGTCTATAGAAACTTATAAGAAAATACAGATATGAAAATTCACGAGAGTTTAACAAGGTCACTGGTTGCAAAAATTAAAATCAACATTAATTAAAACCAGGAAATATAAAAATATACTAGATAGAATAACATTAAATAGCATAGAATCTCTAGGAAATATTAACAGAAGACATTATGGAGAAAATTATAAAACTTTATTGAAAGACATTTAAAAGGCCTAAATAAACAGAGTTATTCCATGTTCGTGGACTGGAAGACTCAAGCTAGAAAGATGACATGGTTTACCAAATTAATCTATAAGTTTGATACAAATACAATCAAAATTCCAAAATGCTTTGCTTGATTTAGAACTTGTCAATCTAATTCTAGAAGTTGTATGCGAGAACAAATGACTATAATAGCTAAGACACTCCTGAGAAAGAAAAAGTTGGTATTGATATTAGAGGGGATTGGCCAATGTCATGATAAAATGTGGAGGCATCTTGGTTTTTATTAAGACCTTTTTCTGAAGTTGCAGTAATTAGAATTGTAAAGTACTGTCACAGGTTAGAAAGATTGGCCAGTGAACCATCAACAGACCCACAATGACACACAAACTGGACTTATGAAAGTGCCAGCGTTATAGATCAGTTAGGAAAGATGAACTTTTCAATAAATGGCATTGGGACCCCTACTTATCCTTAAGGAAAAATATTAAATAGAATTTCTACCTCACACTTTTCACAAAAATTATTTCAAGGCATAATAAATGACAAACAGGAAAGGCAAAACGATAAAACATTTACAAAGCAGTAAAGCATATCTTTAAATTTTGAATAGAAACTGACGCCCACCCCCACACATATGTGCACACACGAAAGTCAACTGGCATCTAACTTTTTAAGATACTCTTCAAAAACAGTTACTTCCAGAAGGACGTGGACAACGACCTATAACATTTTACAACTTCCAAAATGCCCTCCCCCAAAAGTCACCGTAAAAGTCAACAAAGCCTTTTGTTGCTGCTTTGAACAGAAAAAGTTCACAGAAAGTCTGGGCGTGTCACGTGAGGCTGGTAAGAGCTTTGCAAAGGCCAATTCTGACGTGAGGAAATGAACTAACACCTCCAGGCTTCTCGACAGGATGATTTGCAAACTAAAGCATGGCTCCTTGGAGTGCAGCCAGCTCCATTGGCCACTAGGAAGCCGGAGCATGCTTGACTTGAGGGTGCCGAGGCCACGGCAGGACTAGGGCTTTAACACAGTCAAGTCTACATTGATGGCGTCCAGGAAGAAGACCCAGGGCGCTGCTTCACACTCTTAAGTCCTCTGTGCCCAAGTGGCTAACCGGTGGATGTCAGAGAAACTTTCCTGGGAACCGTGAGCAATCTTCAAACACCAGGTAGAAAACTGTATTTCCTTCATTTCAACTCGGCTTCAGGGACAGACTTTATTTCGTGGCATTTTTTTTCTCTCCACAAAAGACAAGAACAAAGTGTTCTGGGTTTTAGCAACAGAACTTAAAAAAAAGAACCAGAATTCCACATTTTTATAAAACTTGGTTAAAAAAATAGCATTTCAAACAGCAGAGTCACTAGCGGGGCCCAGCTAACGCACGCTTCACTTGGCAGCTCCTGTGCCTTCCGTTTTCTGCGTCGGGACTGCAGAGGCATCTCGGTCTTTTGCAGGGCTGTTCCCCTCCTTGGCTGCACCTGCTTTCCCCTTTCTCCCTTTGGGCCGCTTCTCTGCCTTCTTTGCAGGGGCCTTCTTCGGCCTGGGCTCGGGCTTTGGAGGGGCAGGCTTAGCAGACAACCGCGCTGATCTCCGCTGGGGCTCGCCCTTTCCTTTCCCCTTATCCTCCTTAGCATCCCCTTTTGCCTTTCTCTTGGGCATGGTGGCAACAGTGGACGACACCAGGTGCTTTTGTCTTTCTCACACTGCTCCTGGCAAGAGTTGTTTACAAAAAATGTAAACCACAAAGGGAAAGATAGACAAATCTAACATTAAAAATCATATTTGACTATTCAAGTTAACAACTTGGGCAAATAAAAAAGATAGTAAAAATATAAAGGAATATATTACTAGATGGTCAAAGATATTTGTAATATATGTAATTGGCAAGGGGTTAGAACCAAGAATAAAGGAAAGAAAAAAATAAAAATGTAAAAGCTGTGGGCAAGCTGGGTGTAGTGATACATGCCTATAATCCTAGTACTTGGAAGGCTGAGACTGGAGGACCATAGGTTTGATGTCAGCCTCAGCAATTTAGAGAGACTCTCGGCACCTTAGCAGAACACTATTTCAAAATAAAAAATAAACCGGGTGTGGTGGCCAATGCTTGTAGTCCCAGCATTTGGGAGGCAGAGACCTGAGGATCGCGGGTTCGTGGACAGCCTCGGCTACTTAGTGAGGCTCTCCGCAATTTAGTGAGACCCTGTTTCAAAATAATAAAAAAATGGGGTAGGGGGTGTAGCTCAGAATGCCCCTGGGTCCCATTCCCAGACCCACAACATAATAAATAAATAAATAAATAAATAAATATAAGATTATAAATAAGAAAAATAAAAATATGATTTTTAATGTACTTGGGAGGCTGAGACAGTAGGATTACCGGTTCTAAGTCAGCCTCAGCAACTTAGTGAGGCTCTTAGCAGCTTAGTAAGACCCCATTTCCAAACAAATATTAAAACAGAACTGGGAGGATAGCCCAAAGGTAGGCCCCTGGGTTTTGCCCCAATATCACACACACACACACACACACACACACACACACACACACACTAATGATGATGATGATGATGATGATGATGATGATGATGATGATGATGATGAAAGGGCTGGAGAGTAACTCAGAGGTAGAATGCCTCTGGATTCACTGCCCAGTACCAAAATAAAATAAAATAAAGCTATGGACAAAAGTGTTAATAAATGCTCTCAAGAAGCATGCGTGGAGAATAAGTAAACAAAAATACCTAACGTGGGAAATACACCCTGAAACCACAGGATAGCCTGGCATGGTGGTCTTGGGAAGCTGAGACGGGAGGATCGCATGTTTGAAGCCAGCCTCAGCAACTTAGTGAGACGCTCAGCAATTTATTAAGGCCATGTTTCCAAATAAAAAAATAAAATAGGGCCAGGGTGTAGCCTCAAAGTAGAAGGCCCTGGGTTCCATCCGTAGTACCACCAAAACAAACAAACCCCACAGGTACAACATTTCACACCCATCAAATTGACGCAAACTAAGTTGCCTGACGATATCAAGGGCTCAACAGATGTGGATCAATCAAAACACTTATTTATACACTGCTGGGGATATATGTGGTCATATTAGTGCATTCACTTTGGAAAAAAAGTCCTATTACATAAATCAATTTTACTTCTATTTTTCCTAGAGGAATTCTTGGAGCTGTGCATAGGAGACCGCTCTAAGAAGTTGTATGGCAATTCTTCAATTTCAAAAAACTGCAAATCGCCCAAATTTCCTTTAATAGAATAGACAGACACATTTTGGCAAAATATATACAAGGAACACTACTGAGCAGCAGAAATAAATTGTAGTTACATGCAAAAACAAATCTCAACATAATGCTGAGCCAAAAAATGCAGAAGTATATATACAGGATAGATTCATTCATATGTGTGAAACTATAATAAGTTTAGCTTCAAGCATTCAGTAAAACTAAAAACAAATAAAAATAAATAAATATAAAAGTTGGGACCCAGCCCAGCGTGGTGGCGCATGCCCTCCCCCCCCACCTTGGGAGGCTGAGACAGGAGGATCGAAGCCAGCCTCAGCTACTTAGTGAGGCTCTCAGCAACTTAGTGAGACCCTGTTTCCAAATGAAATATAAAAAAGGTCTGGGAGTATAGCCCGGAGGTAGAAAGCCTCTCGGTTCCACCCCCAGTACCACCAAAAATAAAAAATAAAAAAATAAAAGTTGGGACAGTGATCACCCCATAAGGGTTGAAAAGGGAGATGGTTGGCAAAGACATGAAAACAAGTCCAGAGATAAGAGAGTGAGGGTGGCATTCTCTTCTTTGAAAGAAGGTACGAATGCCCAAGGCTGATGTATTCTTTATATCTTACACAGAAAAAAAAAAAGAAAATGATCTGCTTAAGAAAAGCCGGGCTTGGTGGTGCACGCTTGTAATCCCAGCATTTGGAAGGCTGAGACCAGAGGATCGGGGTTCGCGGACAGCCTCACTGCTTAGTGAGGCCCTCGCAACTCAGTGAGACCCTGTTTCAAAATACAGAATAAAAAAATAGGGCAGGGATGTAGCTCGGAGGGAAAAAAAAAAGTGAAAGAAATACTAAAAAACAAGCTAGGTAAGTACAGCCTCAGTAAGTAGTGAGATTCTCATCAACCTAGTAAGACCCTGTTTCAAAATAAAATAAAATAGCACTGGGGGCACAGCTTGAAGGTAGAATGCCCCTGAATTCAATCCCCAATACCACAAAGGGAAGGAAAAAAGGAAGGAAGGCAAGCAGTCCAGAGTATAGAATCTGCCACACAAGTGGGAACACAAAGAAGTGATTCAGGGTAATTAGGACCAAGGCCTATGGCTGGCATTCATGAGCACCATGTAACTTTTTTTTTTTTTTTTTTTTTTTTTTTTTTGTGGTCCTAGGAATGGAACCCAGGGGCATTCTACCTCCAAGCTACACCCCCAGCCCTATTTTTTATTCTTTATTTGGAAACAGTTTCACACACACACAAAATGTTAATTAGGACATAATAAGGAAAAAGAAGTGTGGGTATGTGTGTATACAGGGGATTGAACCCATGGGTTAAGGAAAAATAATTTTTAGTGAAAATAACTGAGAAGGATGCCAGGGATCACACAGGTCAAACTGGGTATGATAACAGCATGACTAAAAAGGAATGGGTGAAAGAAAGAGCTATTCTTAAAACAAAGGAACCAAGATGAAAAGATTTCCCCCACTCCCTTTAGTGGATTGAACCTAGAGACATTCTACCTCTGAGCTACACCTCCAGCCCTATTTTATTTCTTATTTTGAAACAGGGTCTCACTAAGTTGTGGAGGCCCTCACTGAGTTGCTAAGGCTGGCTTCAAACCTGTAATCTTCCTGCGTTAGCCTCCCAACTACCGGGATTGCAGGTGTGTGCCACCATGCCCAGCTGGTTAAGAATTATTTTATGGTATAGAAATCAATTAGGGCGGGCGTGGTAGCGCATGATTGTAATCCCAGCATTCAGGAGGCTGAGACCGGAGGATCGCAGTCCATGGACAGCTTCAGCTACTTAGCGAGGCCTTCCTCAACTTAGTGAGACCCTGTTTCAAAATAAAGAATAAAAAATAGGGCAGGGGGTGTAGATCGGAGGTAGAATGCCCCTGGGTTCCATTCCCAGACCCGCAAAAATAAATAAATAAATAATAAATAAATAAATAAATATCAGTTAGTCTAATATTAGGGTGACTTGATTTATACCTATTGCCCTAGTATGATTTTTTAGTAATACTCCCTGTAATTCTCAAAAGTGTCCCAACTTGAACAACAATGATAAGATCATCCTTAATATTCTGCATATATTTTTCAAGGCCTTTATGTTACCTGAGAATGAGCGTTTAACCAGAGTTAGCTTTTGACCCAGGACACACTTTCTAAGGAATGGACACTCCATGCCATTCTGAAAAACTGTGTGTCTCAATCCACTTCTGGGTATGGGGACGCTCACACAGTCTGCCTCTGGGATCAGTCTTCTTGCTATACATCCCAAGTAGGGGGCCATGATCTCCAAATGCCAAAGGCCAAGACACTGCAGGTTAAAAACTAAATTCAAGGAAAAAGAGGCTACTGCCTGCATGCTGTATCTGAGTATGCGAATATGGAGTAGTCTCTTGAACCTCACCTTCAGGAAGCTGATGCAGGTGGCTGACTCTCCAGAGACCTTACAAATGTAGATGACAGATACACAGATAAGAAAAAAGTCATTGCAAATACTTGTTCATGCATGTGGAAGAAAAGAAAAATTATTAACTGGCAGATAAATCTTACAAGTTATTATATAACTTTTAGGAACACAGAGAAATAGTTGGGTTTTTTTGCTTGTTTGTTTGTTTTTTGTGGTACTGGGGATGGGATGGAACCCAGGGGCATTCTACCTCCGAGATACACCCCCAGCCCTATTTTTTATTCTTTATTTTGAAACAGGGTCTTGCTAAGTTGCAAAGGGCCTCACTAAGTAGTAGCTGAGGCTGTTGGCAAACCACCATCCTCCTGTTTCAGCCTCCTGAATGCTGGGATTACAAGTGTGCACCACCACGCCTGGCTAAAGAAATAGTTTTTAATGGTACCATCAGGGCAAGAAATTATCAAGACAGAAACTGAAGTTATTTTCTCAAGACATAGCAATAATGAAAGTTTTACAATTCCTCTTTGTTAAAATAACTCTTCCAAGGACAAAATTATATTAGCAGAAAACAGTACAAGCTAGTGAAAAGTTTTGAATCATTGACTTCACACAGAACTGAAATTCTCATAAGAGTTCCCAATTCACTTTCTCATTTAAACAAGGCTTTCCTTTTTGGTGCTAGGAATTGAATCCAGAGCCTTGTGCATGGTAGACAAATGTACAACCACTAAGCTACACCTAAAGCAGATTATCAACTTTATAATATGGAAAAGTATCCCTTCCCTCAGCAGCTATAGAGGAAAAGGAAAATATGTCTTTCTTTGAATCTTTTTGTTAGCTATGCATGCTTGTATTTTTCATTAGAAAAGACCTGTGAGGTTTAAATTAACTGGCAGAAATAGCTTTAAAAAAAAAAAAGAAATGAAAAGAAAACTGAGGAATAAAAAGCAATAGTTTTTTGTCGTTGTTGTTTTGGTGGTACTGGGGATGGAACCCAGGGGCATTCTACCTCCAGGCTACACACCCAGATCCATTTTATCTTTTATTTGGAAACAAGGTCTCCTTAAGTTGTTGAGAGCTCCTGAGTTGTTGAAGCTGGCTTCAAACCTGTTATTCTCCTGTCTCAGCCTCCCAAGTACTGAGATTATAAGTGTGGGCCACCAGGCCTGGCCAGTAAGTGTATTATTCTTCAACAGAATATGCAAATGATAGATAACATGAGGACAAAAGAGGGGGCTAAAATTTTGTGTGAGACTCATTTCAGGAAATAACATCAGCAAGTAGCATAATATAGCAATTTCTGTCCTCAGAAATGGGAAGGTGTTAAGGGCTAAATTCTGTCCCCACCAAATTCACATACAGTCCTGGCTCAAGAGTATCTCACACTGACTGTACTCGACAATGAGGTCTTAAGGAAGAAATGGAGATAAAGTGAGGCCATATGGATAGATCCTCACCCAGTGTGATGTGTCCTTATAAGAAGAAATTAGGGCAGAGACAACAGGAGCGCTGATGGTTGTTGCCCCGCCCCAATGCTGTCTTCCTGTTTTGTTTTTCCTCTTTCACAGTGAGTCTGTCTCAAATGTCCGTGGACTAAATCCAACCTCATCCAACACTTACGCCTACCCCATCCCCATGAACACATGCAAGGCACGCTTTGGCAGCACCCTTTGGCTGCGGTACTGGTTCCTGAACTGGGCTTCTGGGAAGTGGTTCTAATTTGGGTTGTACTCTCCATCCCACTCCAAAATCAGAAAGCTACCCTCTTCCTTCCTACCGTTTGGAAGACAGTGCCTTAGGGGTCGGGGTGAAGACCTGGAAGAATGTTACTAACTCCAAGCTCAGGAAGGAGAGAGTGCGGGAGATAATAAAAGTAGATCTGTATTGGAGATGCAGATCACCGTAGAAGCAAGAGGTCACAGGGGGTCAGTCACTCTAGGGGCCTATTCTACATCTTTCAAAGCACCCTAGGCACTCAGTGGTGCACGCTTATAATCTCAGCACGTGGGAGGCTGAGGCAGGAGGACCACGGGTTGAAGCCCAGTCTCAGGAGCTTAGCGAAGCCCTTTCAAGAACTTCGTGGGATCCTGATTAAAAATAAAACGTCCCTGGGTTCAATCCCAAAAAAGGGCAGGCACTTAGAAAGTGAGAGAGAAGGGGCAGGGCCGAGTATAAAGGAAAGGAGAAAAAGACCTGGATTCCCGCCTGTTACTCTCAGGGAGGACCCTGCATGTCACCCCCGAAGCAGATCCCACCTGCCCTCCAGAGCGGATCCCACCTGTCACCCCCAGGATGGATCCCATCCGTCCCTCCAGGGCAGATCCCACCTGTCCCTCCAGGATGGACTGGGAGGATCCAGGGTGCGTAGAGGGAGGATCTCACCTGACCCCCAGGGCAGATCGCACCTGTCACCCGGAGCAGACCGGGAGGAGAGGGCAGATCCCGCAGGTCCCCGCAGGGCCTGGCCTGCGCCCGGCTCGGTGCTGCGGGAGAGAGGCCTCGGAGCGGGAGGCGGGGCGGCGGGGAAGCGCTTCCGGGCCGCGGGACCCCCGCCACCCAGAGGGCCCCGCCCCGCGCTGCGGCCCCGATCAGACGGGAAGGTAAAGGAGAAACCACGGAGCTGAACGGTGGACGATGTTTTGAAAATAGATTTTAAGAAATTATATATGCATAAGAAAAGTATCACATTGTTTCCGCCCGGTTTCGAACCGGGGACCTTTCGCGTGTGAGGCGAACGTGATAACCACTACACTACGGAAACCTGCAGGCGGCAGTCTGTTCGCGACAGTGTTGAGCCTTCGCGGACCGCGGAGCGCACAGGCGGGAGCCAATGTCTGGGCGCTGGCTCGGGCCCAGCCTCGTTGGTGGGTCTAGAGCAGAGGCCGACTTGACGATCACTGATTCTACACATGGCCACCTGGGAGAGAACGGAAGGGAGACTTTAATAACCTTCTCCGGTGACTCTTGCTTAAAAGGACCTCCCTTTCCGGTTCTGCCCCGAGCCAGCCCAGCCCGGCGCCACTGATGCTACCACGACTCACTCAATCCGGAACCAGCTCTGCACCGTGGCGGCCCCGGTTGCTGTCCCTCCGCCTGTACCTCTAGGTGGGATCGCCTCTGCATGACCCACAGGATGGATTCTGCTCCTGAACCTCAAGAGGGACAGCTGCACCTTGGCTGGGTTCTTACTGCCTAAAGCTCCCGCGGGATTGGGGAAGAAAGTGGCAAAATAAACACGTGCAATCCGAGCCAGCCAGGAGTCGAACCTGGAATCTTCTGATCCGTAGTCAGACGCGTTATCCATTGCGCCACTGGCCCACACGTGGAGAGTCGGGAGGCGGCTTCGTCCCTTCATAGAAATCAGGCTGCGGTGCTAATCTTCCCACGGCCTTTGGATGATCAGGGTGCATTGCACCTGCCCGAAGGCCTGCGTTCGCCTCGCGCGCTCGCGGAGACGTCCCCGCACGCGCCCAGTGGTTTGCACACCTCTTTTCAGGGTGCTTCTGCATGCCCCAAAGTGGCAGTGCCAACCAGCACCGCATCCACGTTCAAGCTCTGCCTCACTCCATTCGTGCCTTCAAACAATACTGCTGCGCAAGACCCTAGAGATGACGCCCAGAGGAAAACAAACCCTACCTTTGTTTCCTGGGGCGGGGGGGGGGGGTCCTGGCAATGGCAAGACAGATAATAAAGCAACAAATAAAAATGCTGGTGACAAGCTTTGGAGAAAAGAATAATAAAACAGAGAAAGAAAATTAAGAAGCTGGAAATCGTCATAGGGTGGCATGATCTTTCTTTAGGTCGCTAAAATTTTCCTTTCCCAAATATTTACTAAGCAAGACTGGTCTAGGCTGCGTGCCGCTCCTACCGCAGGACCTGCGTCTCAGAAGCTGATATCTGTAAAAGAAATATCGTCAACTCGCACACACAAGAATGATTTCAAAGCAAACAAGTGTCACCAGTGTGGACGTTTCAGTCGTATATTTATTTCTGAGAAGCAACCATTATTCCTACCCTTAGAGAGCATTGTAAATAAGTAGAGGGCTACTAAACAAGAATAAACCGCCTAGTATTGAGAATATACGTGTTGAGATTAGAAAATATTTGTTTTCTTACCATTTCAACAGCTCTTATGAAAAAAACAAACAAAAAACCATTTCTGGTTTCTTCATAAGCATAAGTTAACGTCCTTATGAATGCCTTCCTTAGATGGTATCTTCTCACCAAGATACCTTACCAAGGAATGCCTTCCTTAGATATGGTATCTTCTCACCAAGTTTTGTGCCAAGACCACCAGGACAGTTTGGTGATGTGTGTGTGTGTGTGTGTGTGTGTGTGTGTGTGTGTGTGTGTACTGGTGGGTATTTTGCATTCCATCTCAGAATAATACTTTTAATTAAAAGGAAAAACACATAAGATTTCAAAAGGAAATGCCCATATTAAATATGGTTTCAAAATATGTTGAAATTATGACATTATATTTGTGCTCCTTTGTTAATGCGCTACATAATAATATCCAGTCTAGGTCTGTCATTTCAAAGCAGTAATGAGCATAAATGATATTTTAAGAACTTGACAGCTATATTTTAATGTGAAAGTACTTGGGATTTCCAATAAGGCTTCTCAAGAGGACTGAAATACCGCTGTGATTTCCATTCATAACGGAAGAAAACATAAAATTTCAGTAATGAGTCAGTCAAAATAAAACTTTTTCCTCTCCAACTTCACAGATCACTCCCTATAAAAAGCAAGAGATTTGCCGGGCGTGTCATCCCCACGCTTGGGAGGCGGAGACAGGATCGCGCAGGTTTGAAGCCAGCTACACTGGCTTAAGAGACCCTGTTTCCAAATAAGACCCTGTTTCCAAATAAAAATATAAAATAGGTCTGGGAGAGTAGCCCGGAGGTAAACGGGCTTCCAGAAACCCCAGTACCACAAGAAAAAAAAAAAAAAAAAAAAAATCAAGCGATTTCTGTTCTGTAGAAGTTTGGAAACAAAAAAAGAACTGAGACTGAAATGAAGTGAACTGGGGTATTTCCTGGTTCCATGTTATCCTCATCGCATCCCCAGTTTGTGAAGGCCAGACTGCAGGTCATCTCTTTAAGTTGCAGGTCCCATCCAGTATCTCCAAACTGACTTTAATCTGGTTGGCTGAGAGCACTGTCCACACTCACTTTCCTTGGCACTTGTCTATAAAAGCCTCCCTTGTTTTGCAAATTCCTTGGCTATCTCAAATTTCTTAGGCATGTCCACAAGGTATGATTCCACCTTGTTTGGGGTAATCTTTCTATTGAGAGCACATTTTTACTTAGTTCCACCCACTAGTCTTTTCTTCAGAAATCGTACAAGAGGAACAGAGTATCCAAGAGGACAGATACAGTAGGTATCATATGCATATGCATATTTGTGTGTGATTACACATATACGTATGTATGTGCACACATATTTATAGAAATCGGCTTGCATGATGGTCGGATATAAAACTGATAGAGCAGACCAGCAGGCTAAGAAACAGCCACATGTTGATGTTGTAGTCTTTTTTTTTTTTTTTTTTTTTTGGTACTGGGGTTCCTGGAAGCCCTTCTACCTCCAGACTACACTCCTAGACCTATTTTATACCTTTTTTTTTTTTTTAATTTTTGGAAACAGGGTCTCTTAAGCCAGCATGGCTGGCTTCAAACCTGCATGATCCTCCCGTCTCTGCCTCCCACGCGTGGGGATTACAAGTGTGTGCCACCACGCACGGCTTTGTTGTAGTCTTGAAATAGAATTTTTCTCAGAAAAGCATCTGGTTCAAGCTCAGCACAGATTTGTAATCCCAGTCCTTGGGAGGCTGAGACAGGAGGATTGCAGGTTCAAGGCCAGCCTCAGCAATTTGTGAGGCCCTCCACAACTTAGTGAGACCCGGTTTCAAAATAAAAAATAAAATAGGGCTGGGGCGTAGCTCCGAGGTAGAATACCTCTGGGTTCAATTCCCAGTACTGAAAAAAAAAACCAAAAAAACCCTCTGGTTTGTTCTTAAAGCCTTTTACCTGATTGGATGAGACCCACGTACATTACTGAAAATAAATTCCTTTATTTAAAGTTATCTGACTGTAGCCGGGCGTGGTGGCGCACACTTGTAATCCCCGCGCTTGGGAGGCAGAGACAGGAGGATCGCGCAGGTTCAAAGCCAGCCATGCGCGCTGGCTTAGGAGACCCTGTTTCCAAATAAAAATGTAAAAATAGGTCTGGGAGTGTAGCCTAGAGGTAGAAGGGCTTCCAGGAACCCCAGTACCACCAAAATAAATGAATAAATGAATGAATAAATAAATAAATAAAGTTATCTGACTGTAAATGGTACCCTTTAGAGCATTTGGGCCTCAGGGGAAGGCCTAGCATTCGTGAGGCTGAGACAGGAGGATCATAGGTAATAAAGAGAGAAATAAGGCTGGGGGTACAGTTCAGTAATAGAATGCTGTTGGGTTCAATCCCTAGTACCACCAGCACCACAACAAAAAACCTTCAGAGCAACATGTAAATTAGTGTTTAATTAAATAGCTGTGTCTTCTAATAGCCTAGTCCAATTGACACATAACTATCACAGTGGTGGACTCCCCTCTATGGCCCAGTGCACCGTTTCTCTGTTTTGCTGCCAGGTGTAAGGAGAGCTGCACTGTGGGCCACTCCCACGTTTCTTGACTGTCAGCAGCCTGTGACACAGGGATGAAATTAGGTTCCCAATTTCAGCTGTGTGAAGCAGAGCCAACCATGAGCCTTTCTGGTCACTGAGGGAAGACATGGATGAAGCCTATAAGGAATGGAAGATTCAGCTTAGAGTCTCAACAGAGAACATGAGAAAGGTCCGGTTACCCTCTGGACTCTTGGGTGAATTCACTGCTCTTCTCTCCACCCTTGTTTACTGGCTTGCAGCAGGATTGTGCTTCTGATCATATCTAAGTCCCTGCTATAACTTGAGTGTTTGTCCCCTCCTTAAAAATAGCCTGTGGGAAAGAAGGTAACATTCTTGGGATGTGTCCTATCTGATGGCCTTGCAAGTGTATTAAGTATTTTATATATTCATAAAAATAGGCCTTGTTCTGCGAATGCTTTGTTCTGTAAACTCAGTTAACCTTGCAGAATGTCACAAGAAGCAAGTAGCATAGGATATAATAAGGCAGTGTCTTGGAGGAAAGTTTGCCAGTTGCTAAAGGAGCAATTGTCCGTGTTCTTCTTCCAGGTCTTTCTCTCCTAAGTCCTAGGGCTCAGATCCCCAAAGGTCACAGTGGAAACTGAGTGGATCATAGGATTCACATGCAGATCTCTGTAAAGAATTGCTTAAAGCCTCCATCTTCTTCAGAGACTTGTCTCTGATAAATAATTCCTTTGACTTCTTAGAAACTGTGCAAACGTCGTTTGCTGCCAGTCAAAGGAAAATTCAAAGCAAATACTATTGGCTCTGTAAGAAATGTAGCAGTCATGGATTTTAACTTTTCCCCCAGCATGTACACAGGTGAAGGTAAGTGCCAATGGCTACCTTAGAGACAGAGAAGTCTTTCAAATATTTATACAAGCGAGGCATGGCCGTGCACACTTGTAATCCCAGTAGTTGGTAGGGAGAGACAGGAGGATCACAGGTTCAAAGTCAACCTCTTAGCAATTTAGCGAGACCTTACTTCCAAATAAAATAAAATAGGGCTAGGGATATAGCCTGAAGGTAGAAGGCTCTTGGTACTACAAAACAGATGGATGGATGGATAGATAGATAGACCGATAAATAGATAGAGCTTAGAAATGTTAAATTCAGCATAATCGCTAAGACAACAGATCTCAAGCAAAACGGCCAAACATAATTACGGGTTAATTTGAGAAGTAACTTTTGCAGGCATGGCGACAATTTGTACACGGTTGCACTAAATCCCTTAATTCAAATTGTGCTCCCAAGGACAGACATTTTAACAGAGAGCCGAAGAAGCTGGGAACAGGTATAAACAAGAGCCTCCACAACAATACTCAAGTTCTTGCGAGAACTCCCAATCTGACATCTTATCAAATCGGTTCCTCGGGACCAGAATTGGGACCCCAGACCTCCTTCTCCCTTTACGGCTACAAGCCGGGAGCGCGACCTCTTCTTGATCTCCTTCCAAGGTTAGGTTGTCAAATAAGAAGTTTTGCTTTTTGAAGACCCGACTGTGGGTGTCACTAGTTAATTGTGCAAGCATAAGCAGGCAGGTGAAGCTTGTAAAATGGGGCAAGGAATTACTGACGATTCCAGTTTGATTTAAAAGCCAGGGGGTAAGAGGCAGGATCGGTGCTGAGTGCTGGGAGTGTCTTGCGGAGGCGTGCCCTGCCCCGGGCGTGCCCTCTGCAAAGGCCTCGACCCAAGCTCCTCCGCCCCAGGCTCCGCTCGCCTCTCCCCCAGCCTGGGACGAGTGGCGGGACCTCGGTGCGCTCTTCGCGGAGGCTGCGCCCGAGTCAGGCCCGGGTCGGGTCTCGGCCTTCCTACAGCCCCGCAGTTACTTGGTCTTTTAAGTCGAGGTTCAACATCCAGGTCTTGGGGAAGCGTCTGGGCTGCTCTTCAGTAGCAATCAAATCAATAAAGACACCGAACGAAGGCAAAATTCTTTCCTTTTCCTAACTAATTCGGAAGGCAGCAGGCATGCCGGCTCCGTGGCTTAGCTGGTTAAAGCGCCTGTCTAGTAAACAGGAGATCCTGGGTTCGAATCCCAGCGGGGCCTTTTTTTGCGGTTTTCCTGATTTCCTTTAATTAAGATGGTCAATCAAAATGTAACCCACTAAGTAATTTACCCCCTACCTAATATGGGGCTTCACAGAAATGTTTTATGTGGACCTGACAGTGGTCTCTACTTGTTTATAAAAAGAAAAACCCTGAAAGGTAGAGATGACCTTTGTGATTCTCTCAGAACAACGAATTTCACCATTTCTTGGTTTTCTTACATTTTTACTGCACATACAAATTTTTAGCAAATACAAAAGGAATCAGGGAAAAAAGAAGGCAAAGCCACCAAATATAAACTACAGCAACATCATAACCCCTGTTTATTCTATTTTTGTTCCTGGGATTTCCCAGATGGTGTACTCTCACATTCGTTAAGGGTTTTTGTTGTTGTTGTTGTTGTTGTTGTTGTTTGTTTGTTTGTTTGTTTGTTTTTAAAAGAAAAATCGGCCTTTGGAGTGATTGGTAAATCTACCTCTGAAAACACTGCAGAACCTCTGACCATTCAGAGTAGCCACTAACTTTTCACAAGAGAAAACAAGCTGTGATTTAAAAAAAAATCGAAGTGAAAACAAGTACTTGTGTCAGTGACTTTAGAAAATCTGTCAAAGAGAAGCATCCATTTGATTGTCTATGACAGATCTGGTAACACAATTCAGAAAAGGGAGATACAAAGAAACTTGCATGGAGACTCCTTTTCCCTCAACCAACTCTCCAAGAAGAAGCCAGAGGTGTAAAGAATTCAGATTGCTCTTTGGTGAGACTCCTAGTGACTCTGGGTGAGACTCTTCACAAAGAAACACAGACTGTAGAAGCCCAGTGGAGCAGTTACAGACCCTCTGCTCATCCCCAGAGATCTAGCCCCTGCACCTAGCACAGAAAGTCCCCATAGCCTACTTTTACCCAAGGAACAGGATATTTCATGTCAAAGGTGGAAATATGTCCTCTTGTCCTAACTGTAGAAATAAGGTATCTCAATATTTTGAGGACTAGCTCAGAGAGCTGCTACAGAGAGACTTTCTGCCCTTACTCTGCAACTTAATTTCCTACTTTTCCTTGGAAGCATCAGACATCATTGGTAAGACAGACTCTTTCACCAGGTCTTTCTTCTGCTCATGAAATCCTCTATTTCAGCCAGGTGTGGTGGCGCACACTTGTAATACCAGCATTCGGGAGGCTGAGACCAGAGGATCACAGTTCCCGGACAGCCTCAGCTACTTAGTGAAGCCCTCTGCAATTTAGTGAGACCCTGTTTCAAACTAAAGAATAAAAAACAGGGCAGGGGATGTAGCTCAGAGGTAGAATGTCCCTCGGTTGCATCCCCAGACCCACAAAAAAAGAAATCCTCGATTTCCAGCTCAGGGTACTGACCTACCTCAAATGAAGAGACAGGATGCAAAGGCAACACCAGACCACTGCTTCACCTGGTTTCCAAACCTGTCTTTACCCCCCTCCACCAAGCTCATGGAAATTGAGCACACAAACAACATTCGTGTTATGCCCATTTGTTATAAAGATCAGAGACCACAGGGAAAAAGTGCTCAGGTCATAAATAATTATTCTAGGAACTGCCCCTCTGGACCAATCCAGCAGAGCAGCCCTTCTTATCCTAAAGACTATATATATATTTTTTCCTTCTTAGCAGCTGTCAATGAAACCGTCAACTATGACCTTAAAACTAGCTTTATGTAATAACTGCTTCATAGAGCTGATCAGAGCTCCTAAGCTCCCCCAAGCACCAAAACTGTCGATGAACTTTTTTTTCACAATAGCTTGTATAGGCTTCTCTGTTCTATAAAACCACCACCTTTCCCTTGTTTCAGGGCATCCTAGAACCACACTGGCCTGTTTATGCATGTCCCAGCTGCATCCTATTCTTTATTCCCAAATAAAGGTTCATTTATTGGAGGTTTTTCTCAGGGTTGGTGGTACTGGGGGTAGAACCCAGAGGCTTTCTACCTCCAGGCTCAGGGTTGGTGGTACTGGGGGTAGAACCCAGAGGCTTTCTACCTCCAGGCTATACTCCCAGGCTATACTCCCAGACCTATTTTATATTTTATTTGGAAACAGGGTCTCACTAAGTTGCTGACAGCCTCACTAAGTAGCTGAGGCTGGCTTTGAACCTGCGCGATCTTCCTGTCTCAGCCTCCCAAGTACAGGGATTACAAGCATACACCACCTCGCCCGGCTTTTCTCAGTATTTTTATTTGACATTGATAGGCTCCAGGAACACCTTTTCAGAGATGTTTCCAAGCCTAGCCCTTGACAGATTGCATGGTTTGCCCATTGAAGTAGTGATAGTGGCTATGGAAACTATAGAATATTCCAAGAGTCTTGTCTTCTTTCCCAAAAGTCCTTAAGTCTCCCTAACTTTTCACGTATTAATAAATCATGGAAGCAATTTGTGTGTATAAGTGGAATGGGTTTGACTCCAATGTTTATATATCCATTTCATGGTTATTTGCTGAGGGCCTATTGCGCAGGCATCATGTTAACCACACCTGGGTTGTGAGCTGGCCTAAGGGGTCTGGTGGGAGGTTCAGATAATTCAACATTAATTAGAGTATAGTGAGATGTAATGCCACTCAGAGTACAGGGTGCATGGACCCCCATCTGGACACTTAATCTAGACTGGATGGAGGCACAATGATGTGGAAGCTCCATGGAAGAAGTGACACCCAAACTGAGCCACAAGGAGGGATGCAGAACTTATCCAGGCAAGAGAGTAGGCTGGGGAGAAGAAGAGGAATAGATACTCTGGGCAGAGAGAATAGCATATAACAAAGAGAGTGCTCAGTTCCTAGAAGTGAAAGCAGTTAGGGGACAGTATGTGCAGGTCTTGTTATTTTCCAGTCTGCAGATGACCAAAGGCCCTGGGGCAGCCTCTTCTTTTGTGACCTCCTGCAGTTCACAGATAAGACTTGATGGTTAAGCGAAGTGTTTCTTGCTTGCCTTTAAGAAAACCTAGCATTATCAAAGTAGTACAGATGCATATGAATTTACAAATTATGGTGTGGGTTAATAGGGCCTCCAGCTGGGCGGCTGAGGCTCTGCGTGGAGCAGATGGATTAGGAAGGGATGGTGTGTGCCTCCTCATCTCGGATAGCAACATTCCACCACTTGTTTCAGATCTGTCAAGTCTCCTGCTTGGGGCAGGGGCTGTAGCCGCGCTGTTCACTGCTGTATTTCCAGAGATTAGCATTTGAATTGGTGGACTCAGGAAAGAAGATTGCCCTTGCTGTAGTGATTGGGCACCATTCCATCTATGGGTCAGAATAGAATAAAGGCTGAGGAAGAAGTAACCTGCCCTGACACATCCCTATCCTCACCCTCACTTCCCATCTCCTCGCCGCTGGTCCTGAACTGGGACTCCCATCATCTGCTTCCCCTGGTTCTCAAGCCTTTTCGCTTGGTCTCAACTACACCACCTGCCCTGCTAGGGCTCTAACTTACTTGTCATGGTATTTCATAGCCTTAATGCCTGTGTGAGGCAATTCTTTATAATAAATCAGGCTATCAGTCCATCAATACATACATACACACACATATATATATCCAGGCATGGTGGCACACACTTGTAATCCCAGCCTTTGGGAGGCTGAGATAGGAGGATAGCAGTTTGGGACCTTGTTTCAAAATAAAGAACAAAAAGTAGGGCTGGAGGTATAGCTTGTAGGTAGAATGCCCCTGGGTTCCATCCCCAGTACAGAAAGAAAGAAAGAAAGAAAGAAAGAAAGAAAGAAAGAAAGAGAGAAAGAAAGCTCTAAGTTGAGGTTCAATTAAAAAAGGTGTGTGTGTGTGTGTGTGTGTGTGTGTGTGTGTGTGTCTGATAGAGAGACAGAGAAAATAGATAGATATACTTTTGATTATCTCTGGAGGATCCTGAGTAATAAAAACAGGTATTCAATTATGGCAAAAATACCATTTATTAGGCAATTATTATTTGACAGACACTCTTATAAGCACTTTACATATATGCTAAGTCATGCAATCTTCACAGGGTACTTATGAGGTAAAGCACAATTACTTCCTCCATTTTAAAAAAGAGGGTACCCAGGAGTAAGGATGCGAAGCCACTTGCCTGGAAAGTCCTTGGTGGCAATGTCCAGGAGTCTTTCTTTCTTTCCTTGTGTGTGTGTGTGTGTGTGTGTGTGTGTGTGTGTGTGTGTGTGTGTGTGTGCAGTACCAGGGATGTAACCCAGGGGCATTCTTCCTCCGAGCTACGCCCCAGCCCTATTTTTATTCCTTATTTTGAAAAAGGGTCTCACTGAGTTGCAAAGGGCCTCACTAAGTAGCTGAGGCTGTCCGCGAACCGCGATCCTCCTGTCTCAGCCTCCCGAAGGCTGGGATCACAAGTGTGCGCCGCCACGCCCGGCTTTTCTGCCTCCCTCTTACCCTTTCTTTTACTCTTTGGTGAAACTCTAGAGCTCTCCTTCCTTGCTGCAGGTAGTGAGCCTCTTTGCATTTCTTTATCTCTTGGTAGTGCTTATCAGTTTTACAGTCATTTAGAAGCCAAGTCATGGGCTCGATCATAATCTGAACGGTAAAATAAAGCTGTCAGAGCCGCATAGCCTGCACTTCATTCCTGCTGTATCCCAGATCCTTACACAGCATCACAATGGAACATGTGAGACATGCACTGGTAGAAGCCTGTTTGGTAGTTGCCAAGTGCTGAACACAATCTGAGAGTCACCCAGAGGGAGCAGGAAACGCACACTGCAGACCTCTACCAGCAGCTAAGAGCATTTAGTCAGGATATGGTCTACATCAGTGCATGGCAGAAGCTCCAAAGAGTAGTACCAATAGAACCAGGAAATACAGTTGAAATGGAATGAGATCTATCGTAGTGTAGATTGTGTAAATTCAAAATGCATGTGCCCAAATTACTAATGTAAGTTTTACAGGAGCATATAGAAAGAAAGGGTTAGCCGGTATGGTGGGCGCACACCTGTATTCTCAATACTTGGGAGACTGAGACAGGTTTGCAGGTTCACAACCGGTTTCAGCAACTTAGAAAGGCCCTGCACAACTTAGTGGATGAGGTATAGCTCAGAGGTAGAAAGCCCCCCCTGGGTCCAATCCCCAGCTCGCTCTCGCTCTCTCTCTCTCTCTCTCTCTCTCTCTCTCTCTCCTCTCTCTCCTTTGTGTGTGTGTGTGTGTGTGTGTGTGTGTGTGTGTGTGTAGAGAGAGAGAGAGAGAGAGAGAGAGAGAGAGAGAAGAAGAAGAAGAAGAAGAAGAAGAAGAAGAAGAAGAAGAAGAAAGAGGAGGAGGAAGGCAGGTAGACTTTTCCAGCAGTTTTCTATGGGGGCTTCAAGGGATGAGATAGAGGACAGAGAAAAAAGTATATATAAATAAATGAGAGTCAATTATGATAACCGGCCTTGAGTTGGAATTAATATTCAATTAACTCTGCATGTGAACGAGGAGACAACTATAGATAATGATAGATTAATAGATGCAGTATCCGAATTTTATTCCCACTCCAGGAGGCTCCCAGTAATTAAAACGTACGCATACCACAATTACCTGAGTACACAGAAATAGATTAGACATTTGCTGGGAAAAAGCAGACTTGTCAGGAGTGGGATTCGAACCCACGCCTCCAGGGGAGACTGCGACCTGAACGCAGCGCCTTAGACCGCTCGGCCATCCTGACAACTGGTAGCCCAGGTTTCAGAACTCACTTCTGTCTCTTCTGAGACGTATTCAACTTTCGACTCGAGGTGGACGCGGCACCTGCCCGGCCACAGAGTGGGCCCTCGGGCGGGCGCCCAGCCGAACGCAGAGCCGCACCCGGCGCTGGCGCTGTGGAGCCAAATTCCCCTCGCAGCGCGGACGCCGCGCTCGCGTCCCGGATGGTCTCGGCTCCTCGGCGCTCCCTGCCACCTGCCGTGCGATACCACGTCGGATATGCAAATGAAACTGGAAACCTTATCTACAGGTTATAAACATCCCAGTCATGCGAAATGCCATTTTAAACAGATACATCCAAATGGACTAGTCCAGGCATTTTCAATCCATTTTTTTTTTTTTTTTTACACCAAGAGTCATTTGGGGGAATGTATATTACTTAAGATAAACGCTTCGGTTATCCCGGAGAAAGTTTCAAAATAACTGTGGCTTGATCAAAATATCAACATATTTCTATTACGAAAGAATGACGGATGCTCTGCTGGGCGAGATCGGTAGCTCGGCTCTGTCGGTCTCGGTGTTGTTGTTGCCCACATCCTTGTGTCCAGGGTGAGCACCCCATCTTCAGGACAAGCTACAGGACCAGGGAAGGGAGGGTCAGGCGCTGCCTTGAAGAGAACCCAGAAGGAGCGATTGCTTTTACATGCCGTCTACCAGAACCGTCTGTGGGCACATAAACCTACAGACAGGGCCGACCTCATTCTGGGTGGCCATGCGTCTACCTAAAGTTTGGGAGTCCTTAACATTAGGGCACCAGGCAAGAACAGACTTCGGTGGAATCTACCTACCAGTCTGTCACATGGGATAGAAGCAAAGACATCTTAAAAAGAAAGAGCCGGGCGTGTACGCTTGTGGCGCACACTTGTAATCCTCGCGCTTGGGAGGCCGAGACAGGAGGATCGCGCAGGTTTGAAGCCAGGTACTCTGGCTTAAGAGACCCTGTTTCAAAAATATAAAATAGGTCTGGGAGTGTATCCCGGAGGTAGAAGGGCTTCCAGGAACCCCAGTACCACTAAATAAATAAAGTTAAAAAAAGAAGCCATTAGTTCTGCCTGTTATGTTCTTTGCGCTTGCCGCTATCCTCCATCAATGCGTCTCTTTACATTTCTTTTTATGTGGTCACAGCCACCCGGTTTGTACTACTTCAAACTGCTGTGAAATTCATTCCTACAAGAGCACAATTAGTTTAAATATTTTGAAATCGATCATAGATTTTCTTAAAGGAAAGGAGAAAACCAAGTTTTGGCTTTGGGTCATTTGTGTGATGACATTTTGGACGTGTGTGTGTGTGTGTGTGTGTGTGTGTGTGTGTGTGTGTGTGTGTGTACAAGGATTGAACCCAAGGGCATTCTATCTCTGAGCTACACCCCATCCATATATATATATATATATATATATATATATATATATATATATATATATATTTATTCATTTATTGGCAGGTCTGGGGATGGAACCCAGGGGCATTTGACTTCCAAGCTCCACCCCCTGCCCTATTTTTTTTTTTTATTTTGAAACCGGGTCTCACTGAGTTGCAGAGGGCCTCACTAAGTAGCTGAGGCTGTCGGCGAACCGCGATCCTCCAGGTCTCAGCCTCCCAAATGCTGGGATTACAAGCATGCGCCACCACGCCCGGCTTTCCCTATTTTATTTTTATTTTTTGTTTGAAACAGAGTCTTACTAAATGGCAGAGGGCCTAAATTGCTGCGTCAGATCTAGAACCTTCAATCCTCCTGTCTCAGCCTCCCAAGTATTGGGATTACAAGCGAGTGCCATCACGCCATTTTTACTTTTCATTTATTTTCCTTTCTCTTTATATTTTTTGTTTTTTCTTTCTCTTTTCCTTTTTTCTTTCTCTCTTCTTTCTTCCTTTCTTTATTTCTCTTTCTTTCTTTCTTTCTTTCTTCCTTCCTTCCTTTCTTTCTTTCTTTCCTTTCTTTCTTTCTATTTGGTACTGGGGATTGAACCAAGGTCATTCTATCTCTGAGCTGACCCCCAGGCCGATTTTATTTATTTGGAAACAAGGTCTCGCTAGGTTGATGAGAGTCTCACTACTTGCTGAGGCTATTTTCAAATCTAAGCTCTTCCTGTCTCAGCCTCCCAAGTATAGGGATTACAGGGATTTGCCACCACCCCTGGCTTGTTTTATTTTGTTTTGGTACTGGGGATTAAACCCAGTGGCATTCTACCTCCAAGCTACACCTTCAGCTCAATTTCATATCTTATTTGAAAACAGGGTCTCACTAGTTTGCTGAGAGCCTTACTAAATTGCCAAACCTACGATCCTCCTGTCTCAGTCTCCCAAGTGCTGGAATTACAATCGTGTGCCACCACATCTGGATTGTTTTTTCTTTCAATTTTCATTTTTACTTTTTAAAATAAACTTTCAGTTCGGCATGGTAGTACACACCTATAATCCCAGTATTTGGGAGGCTGAGACAGGAGGATCACAAGTTCACAGCCAGCCTCAGCTACTTAGTGAGGCCCTCTGCAACTTAGTGAGATCCTATTTCAAAATAAAAGAATAAAAAATAGGGCTGGAAGTGTAGCTTGGAAGTAGAATGCTCCTGAGTTCAATCCTCACTACCACAAAATAAATAAATAAATAAATAAATAAATAAATAAATAAATAAAAATAAATAAATAAATAAATACACTTTCAGCCTATGATCCCAGTACTTGAGATGCTAAGACAGCCTTAGCAAGTAGTAAGACTCTCATCAACCTAGTTAGATACTGTAAGAAGAGGAAAAGTAAACGTGTGTAAGGTCAGAGTGGGCTTCTAGGGACTGTGCTCTCAAGTGGGCACTTTGAGATCTGAGGGTAAAGAGGTGGACAGAGGGATATGTGTGCGGAAAAATTGCTGATAAGTGGGGAGGGGAGGTCACACAACTCTTTTCTCTTGATCTGAATGTTTGAGCTCAGTTATCTCACAAAGACTTTTTTATTTTTATTTTTTTTTTGCGTGTGGTACTGGGGATGGAATGCAGGAGCATTCTACCTTTCGAACTACACCCTCAGCCCTATTTTTTATCCTTTATTTTGAAACAGGGTCTCACTGAGTTGCAAAGGGCTTCACTAAATAGTAGCTGAGGCTGTTTGTGAGCCGTGATCCTCCGGTCTCAGCCTCCCAAATGCTGAGATTACAAGCTTGTGCCAACACTCCCGGCTCCACAAAACCTTTTAAAAAGAGTCAGGCAGTGACTCTGTTATTTAAAAGTTTCAAACATGCGACTACCAGAGCTGGCACTTGGTTGTCTGAGATGAAGTCATATATTATCATCTTAGTGATATGTGCACTTTTATTCTGATATTTAGCGGTGGAGTGGAATGGCTTTTGTTTTTGGCCTAAAAGGAAAATCAGATATTAAAAAATAATGCATTTGTTTGTGGAGGAGGAAGAGAGCTTTGTGGTACTTCTGAAATCACAGTATCTCTGACTTTGCCTCAGGAGACTCAGACAGGCATGAGCCAGGTAACAATTCTTCTCTTTTAGGAGACTTAGAAATAGAGTTAGAATTGCAGAGACCAGGAATTTCCTCATCCTTGGGGCTTCATTCTAGTAGTTGGTGCCAGCTGGATAGGAAGCCCCTGGCAGGCTCTCAGTCTTATCAGATTAATTCTTCCTTGGAGTGTGCACAGAGAGGCTGGAACTGGGACATCTGAAGGAAGAACACAGCGTTCCCTGATAACCTGCCAGCAGCTCAGTATGGCACGCAGTGACCATTTCCCTTGAAGATCACAGGGAAAAAGAAGAGGAACCATAGAACTGATTAAAATCTCAAACTTTTTTTTCTCTCTAATCTCAGAGAGGGATGCCTGTGACAGCCCTGTGTATTCTGGCTGAGCTTTACAGATACATTTTATTTTATTTATTTATGGTTTTGGTGGTACTAGGGGTGGAACCCAGAGGCTTTCTAGTTCCGGGCTACACTCCCAGACCCATTTTATATTTTTTATTTGGAGACAGGGTCTCACCAAGTTGCTGAGAGCCTCACTAATTAGCTGAGGCTGGCTTTTTTTTTTTCTTTTTTTCTTTTTTTTTGCGGGTCTGGGGATGGAACCCAGGGGCATTTGACCTCCAAGCTACACCCCCTACCCTAGTTTTTATTCTTTATTTTGAAACTGGGTCTCACTGAGTTGCAGAGGGCCTCACTGAGTAGCTGAGGCTGTCCGCGAACCGCGATCCTCCAGGTCTCAGCTTCCCGAATGCTGGGATTACAAGCGTGCGCCACCACGCCCGGCTGAGGCTGGCTTTGAACCTGCGCGATCCTCCTGTCTCAGCCTCCCATACAGATACATTTTAGGATATACATTATGCATCAAACCAGGCACGAAATTGCCTGAAGTTCTCAAAGTATTTTTTTTAAACAATTTTTTATTGAACATAAGTAGTATACATTTATACTATATTTGGTGCCCTCTCCCCCCTCCCCCTCCCCCCCCACCAATGGTTGTCCAGGTTAACCATGTCTTATTCATAATTTTACACATGTTCAGGTGTAGACCCTCATTAATCCAGATCGGTCTTTCTCCTCTCCTATCTTTCCATTAAAACTTAGCTAGTATTTCCCCTCTAATATCTGGGGTCCTACTGGTATCCTTTGTGTTTTCTAGTTTGGGCATATTAGAGGAAACATGTGTATCTTCTCCTTCTGTGCTTGGCTGATCTCACTTAACATGATGTTCTCCAGGGCTTTCCATCTTCTTGCAAATGATGTAATTTTGTTCTTCTTTATGGCTGAATAGAATTCCATTGTGTGTATTTCCCACAGTTTTGCTATCCATTCATCTGTTGATGGTGATCTGGGTTGGTTCCATATTTTGGCTATTACAAATTGTGCTGCTATGAACATAGGTATGCATACGTTGCTGTATTTCTCTGAACTACACTAGCAAAACAAACAACCCAATCAAGAAATGGGCAAATGAACTAAATAGACACTTCACAAAAGAAGAGATACAAAGGGCTAATAGATACATGAAAAGATGTTCTTCATCACTGGCCATCAGGGAGATGCAAATCAAAACTACACTGAGATTCCATCTAACCCCAGTCAGAGTAGCAAGCATAAAGAAATCAAACAACAACAAATGCTGGCGAGGATGTGGGGAAGGAGGAACTCTTTTACACTGTTGGTGGGAGTGCAAACTAGTTCAGCCACTATGGAGATCTGTGTGGAGATTCCTGAGAAAGTTGGGAATAGATCCACCATATGATCCAGCTATACCACTCCTAGGTATCTCAAAGTATTTTTTAAGGACATTTGGACTGTGTTTTTCTTTGAATTGTAAATGCTTTTACAGAAGAGACAGAGGATATTCTCCTCCTTCAAGTATAGTGTAGGGCAAGGAGAGTGAGGTTGCTAGTGTTTGATAGAGGGCCAAAGGAAAGAAGGCACTGCGTGCGAGAATCTGAGATGACAGAGGGAGGTACCCGCTATGGTATGAATGTGGCCCCTAGGTTTCAGATGCAGGGAACGTAATCTCCAAAGTCATATTTTCAGGGATCATGCTGGGGATGAACCCAGGGCCTGCTGCATTCTAGGCAAGCACTCTACTAGAATTACAAGTATGTGCCACCGCGCCTGGCGTGAAAAGTTGGTTTTTAGATGAATCATGAGAAATATAATGTGGGAGAATAATGAGATGGTTTTCCCACTATTTGGTGAACCTTCAGAGATTCACATGCTGCCCCCTTGGGCAGCAGAGGGGTTAAATTACATTCACAGCACAGCTATCCTCCATGTACCTCTCCCCTGGGGCAACAGGAGAGAAAGTGGACATCTCTAAAGTACCTTCAAGTGAGAGTGCACTGCCTTTCCTCGGGACAGTGATCCATCCTTCCTTTCCTTTCCCTTCCCTTTCCTTCCTTCCTTCCTTCCTTCCTTCCTTCCTTCCTTCCTTCCTTTCACTAGAGATTGAACTCATAGCTACCTCTTAGCTATGCCCCCAATCCTTTTTTGTGTGTGTGTGGTACTGGGGATGGAATCCAGGGGCATCCTACCTCTGAGCTACCACAACAGCCCTATTTTTTTTTTGTGTGTGTGTGTGTGGTACTGGGGGTGGAACCCAGAGGCTTTCTACCTTCGGGCTATACTCCCAGCCCTATATATTTTTTATATCTTATTTGGAAACAGGGTCTCACGAAGTTGCTGAGAGCCTCACTAAGCAGCTGAGGCTGGCTTCAAAGCTGCGCGATCCTCCTGTTTCGGCCTCCCAAGCGCGGGGATTACAAGCATGCACCACCATGCCTGGCCCAGCCCTATTTTTTATTCTTTATTTTGAAACAGGGTCTCACTGAATTGCAAAGGGCCTCACTAAGTAGTAGCTGAGGCTGTCTGCGAACCGTGATTATACTTTCTCAGCCTCCCAAATGCAGGGATTACAAGCGTGTGCCACCACACCTGGCTTTTTTTTTTTTTTTTTAAACAGGTTCTAAATTGCAGAGGGCCTCACTAAGTTGCTGAGGCTGGGCGAGAACCTGTGATCCTATCTCAGTCTCCCATGTACCAGGATTCCAGATTACACTGCCACCATACTGGGCTCTTTTGTGTGTGTGTGTGTGTGTGTGCACATGGTACTGAGAATTTAACCCAGAGCCATTCTACTCCGAGCTATACCCCCGATCAATTTTACTCCTTATTTAGAAACAGGGTCTAGCTAGGTTGATGAGTTTCACTACTTGCTGAAGCTGTTCTCGAACCTGGGATCCTCCTGTCTCAGCCTCCCACCTACTAGGATTACAAGTGTGTGCCACCACACCCAGCTTTTTTTTTTTTTTTTCATGCAAGGCATAACCAGTATAGATTTCCCAAATATTTCCTCCTGTTGGAAAAGGGCTATGAAATGAAAGAGGTGGCTTCACTTGCCATACCCAGGGCCGTTACCTTTGCGGCAGCAGAAACAGAGCCGTTTCCCTAGCAGGGCCGAGAGCAGGATGGGCACCGTGGCCTTTTTGTAAGCAGCGAGGTGCTCCAGGCACCTGCCTGGAGGAACCATTGCTGTCTGGCTAGGGATGGGCCCTGGATCATTAAGAATAGCACTGCCTTGGCCAGGTGCATTCCCATGCAGGTTTCCTCTCTCTGCTTTTTTTGTTTCAGTCCCACATGTTGGGGAAAAAGAATTTCCAAGGCTGCCTTAAGTAATCAAACAAACTTATTTATTAGTTACAGACCATGGGCAACATCCATCCTGGCAGTGGAAAAATACAATGGAAATGGAAGGTGTGAACCTGCTGGGTGTCTACAGTCCACTGTGAAGACAGGCCACAGGATACACAGAAATGTTCAGGACGAATACAAATGGGTGCAAGGATCCCAGCTGTGCTGAGCCCAGGGGGCAGAATTCAGTGGGGCCCTGGGGAGAATCTGTATGTAGGACGAGGATGGGAAGACAGAGAAAGGCACTGTGTGGCAGCAGGTGGCAGCTGCAGCTCATTGAAGCTGTGTGCCGAGCGAGGGTCTGGACACTGGGCCCTGAGGGCTAAGGGGAAGCCAGACAGTGGCTGATAAGGTGGGGATAGCACTGAAAGATGGAAGACCAAGAAGAAGAAGACTGGAAACTTGTGGAGTCCACATGGTTGGATGACCACAAGGCAAGGAAGAACCGGAGGGAGAAGAATGGGGCAGGACCATGCAGGCAACCCTTGAGCTTCATCCAAAATTCTCTCCCTGTTACACTTTCTGTCCAGCCTCCTGCCATGCTCATCTCAACTCCTCTTGTATCCCCTCTGCCCATAGCTCAGCTTCCACAAAAGCAGGGCCAATCTCCTCTAACCTATAGGACATGACTAGAAAATTTTATGATAAAGGTCCCCAAACTCTAGGGGTAGCCAGGTATACACGACTGGCTTCTAAATTCCTTTGTGGGGATTATAATGCCTACAACCTTCCTTTCCCACTTTTCTGCTCACCTAAACTTTGTTCCTCCACATACGTCTACTCTGGATATCAAGATGTCTACCACTACCCCGTGCCCACCTAAGCCATCTTCACCTGAGCTGACCTCTGAGTTTGCTAGAAGTCTTTCTCTGAAGGTTTTGGTCTTAAGGGATAGGAGAACACTCGATGCAATTTAAGTCACCTCCATCCCCCAAATATTGGAACAGAAACAGATAGGATGGTCCCACTCCCCGGGCTCTCTAGTAGCAGCAGCAGCACCACCTCCCCAAGACAAATCAATCACTATCCAGCAGGAAGAAGCAGGGGTGGCATAAGGCTGGGAGCTGATGGAGGAGACAGGGTAAAAGAGGTGAGAGCTAAGAAAAGCGATTGAGCTGGGGTCATCCTTAGGGTGCTCCTGGGCTGGGCTGGGGAGGGATGAGTTTAAAATGCAGAGTGTCTACTTCAGCAGGGGCAGAGTCCTCCCCAACGGGGGTCAATGGGATGTCCTGAGAAAGGTCCTGGACTTCAGCAACCACAGTGACTCCCTCCAGCCTATCAGCAACCGAGCAGATGGTCAGGGGCTTTTTACCACAGGACCACAAGCAAAAGAAGGGCCTGAGAGAGCCAGAGAAAGAAAGGCTGGGGAAAGTGTAGATGAGAGACCCATCAGTCATGTTGTAGAAGGAGATGTCTCCTGCCTCATAGTCCAAGAAAATCCCAACCCGGCGAGGGGGGGCTGCTAATGGGAGAGGGGTCCGCAGCGGGGTGAGGGCCCAGTATCCATTCCCATAGAGCTCTACAGCCCAGAACCCATTGTCAGGGGTCATGGGGTCAAAACCTTTCTTTGTCACGTCCTCCCGACACACGCCAATTGCCCAGTCGGTCCTGTCTCCCACCTCCACCTCCCAGTAATGTCTTCCGGAAGTGAAGGCCTCGCGGCCCAGCACACAGGGCCAGGAGTCGAACCTCGCTGGATTTTCAGGCAGTTTTTGACGGGAATCTTCCAGTCGAACAGATTTTGAATCTTCATACAGAAATAGGTGGGGATGGGCAGTGTCTGGATCCAGAGTCACATCAACTGGAAAGAGCATGACCATCAGTGGATGTGAGAGGTCCCAGGGCCTGTCCCTTCTTCTCCAGAACACACAGCGGTGTGCTAAGGTGGCTGGCCTCCCAAGGGCCTCCCAGCAATTTTCACTCCATCCAGCTCCCTCCCTCCTCATCAGTGGCCACAGGGTGATGTGAGAACTGACTGTCTACTGGGACACTGTCAAAGGGGGCTGTATCCTAGCCATTTACCCTCTTACACAGAAGTGTGTCAGTATTCCCAGGTCCAAGTCCCACAAGACTCTGAGTCCCTGGGGACAGGGCCGGAGAGGCCTTGAGATATTTGGAGCTACTGACCTGCATGCAATGTAGCCTTTTTCCATTCTGCAATGAAAGAGAGGGATTGTCAGTGACAAATTACAAAGTAAGAGAGACAAAACCTTGCAGATAAAATTGTGACAAAAACATAGAACTTACTGAGTTCTTCCAGAAGTTTTTCTGAAAAAAAAAAAAAAAAGTATCTCAATGGCTTTTTATAATAGACACAAGGGAGGGGATAAGACTGGCTAGAGAAAAACAAAGAGGAGGAACTGTTTAATTCATGACTGCCTGATACCTGAAATATTATCAATACATCAAGAACAGGATTTTGTTTTGTTTTCTAGGAAATATGCAGGAAGTTCCTACTGGGTTGGAACCAGATCTTCAATAACATGATCATTACTGGGAAACTGAATTGAGGGGGTGGGAAGTAGGGTCCAGGGCTTGGCACTGAGTTTAAAATGCCAACTGGGCCAGGTGTGGTTACGCACACTTGTAATCCCTGCATTTGGGAGGCTAAGACAGGAGGATCAAAGGTTCGTGGCCAGCCTTAGCTACTTAGTAAGGCAATTTAGTGAGACCCTGTTTAAAAATAAATAATAAAAAATAGGGAGGCCGGGTGTGGTGCACGCTTGTAATCCCCGCGCTTGGGAGGCTGAAAGAGGAGGATCACACGGGTTCGAAGCCAGCCTCAGCTACTTAGTGAGGCTTTCAGCAACTTTGTGAGACCTTGTTTCCAAATAAAATATTTTTAAAAAGGTCTGGGAGTATAGCCCGGAGGTAGAAAGCCTCTGGGTTCCACCCCCAGTACCACCAAAAAAAAAAAAAAAAAAAAAATAGGGGTGGGGTGTAGCTCGGAGGTAGAAAGCCCCTGGGTTCAATACCCAGTAACACACACACACACACACACACACACACACAAAGTGTACATGTGCCTATTAGGATTGCTTTTGACTCTTTTGTGCCTGGAACCTCTCGAACCTCTCTTCTCCATATTAGTTATCTAAGATTTCAGAAGCCTTAGAGTTCCTTGCAACTTTCAGAATCCTAGAATCTTATCTTCCTCTAGGAAGTTATCCTAACGGCATGTATTCAAACTTTCTCTGAAGCACTCCTGGCAAGTCACCTTGTGGATTCTCTGACTTACCTTTAGAGCTGAACTCGCTCCTCCTCTCTCTGGCTCTTTCCTTGTATAGTCTCCAAATGAAAAATATGGACCCAATGGTAAGAAGTCCTAAGACCACCAGGGAGACAGCCACGACCACCATCCAGGGAGCCAACCTTGGGTAGAAGGGAGCTAAAACAAACCCCCCAAGAAGGACACTCTTGAGTTGGGAAACTGAGCAAATCCAGCTTCTTTCCTGATGCTAAGGGGTTTGGAAGAGGGGTGACCCAGGCCACCTCTGTCCCTCCCATGGCAAAACAGTCCCTCCAGTGCAACTCTAAGCTTCTCAGAAAAAAATGACCTTTGGCTAAACACAGGAGTCACTTAGGGGCAGAACATATGATGGACCAAATCATGTTATTATAGAGATCCTTCCTTAATTATCAATGCAGAATAAGAGCCACAGGGATGAAGGCGGTAACTAGGAAGAAGAAAGGTCACCTCTGTGGGTATCAAAGTAGGACACATTGACCAAATGCAAAAAAAAAAATTCCTGCCTAAACCAGAGGTAGGCTAGGTGTGGTGGTAAATACTTGTAATCCTAGTACTTGGAGGCTGAGACAGGAGGATCACAGCTTTGAGGACAGCCTCAGCAAATAGGAAAACGCTCATCAACCTAGCAAGACACTGTTTAAAATAAATAAATAAATAAATAAATAAATAAATAAATAAATAAATAAATAAATAAAAAGCTGGGGGTTTTGGCACATGCTTGTAATCCCAGCATTTGGGAGGCTGAGACAGGAGGATCATGGTTCTCAGACAGCTTCAGCTACTTAGTGAAGCCTTTTGCAACTCAGTGAGACTGTTTCAAAAGAATAAAAAATAGGGTTGGGGTGTAGCCCGGAGGTAAAATACCCCAGGTTCCATCCTCAGTACTGCAAAATAAATAAATAAAGTAAATAAAAAATAAAATGGGGCTGGAGGGTGTAACGCAGAGGTAGTATACCCCTGAGTTCAATTCCCACTGCAGCCAAAATTAAAAATAAAAAAATAAAAAATGAACCAGAGTATCTACTTTCTTGAAGACTCTGAAAACCTAGGCTCAACTCTAGCATGGGATGAGGCGAGGAGATGGTAAGGGTGGAAAAGGAGAAATGGACTGAGGTCAGAAAGGCCACGAGATACAAAGCTTCTCTATCTCCGAGAGCTCTCTTCAAATGAGAAGTCTGAAATTTTATGAGATCTAGGTAGAATCTATGCCTTCAGCATCTTTATTCTTCTAGTGAAGGTGGTGGGGCTTCCTCATGTCAGTGGGCAAGCGCCCAAGTGGGAAATGAAAAACTGTGCCATGAACTGACATCTGGGTAGATGTCTCATGTCCTGCAATCCTGAAGCTGGGTCAGCACAGGAATCCAGCCTTGGTTCTACTGACCTGGTATGGAAATCCCTGCTTCCTTCTCCTGGCCAAGAAGGACATTCTGGATGCAGCAGGACACATTTTTTATGGAGTTGTCTCTGATGATCATGGAAGCTGCCACAGTGAACAGGCCTTCCTCATCAGGGTTCATGCACTCTGATATACAAGGAAACTTCTCTCCACTGGGAGTTCTCCACTGCACCTGGGGCTGTGGATACCATCCTACTGAGGTGCACTGGAGCAGGATCTCTCCGTTCTCTTGAACTTCCATACTGATGTGAGGGTCAGAGCCCAGAGCTGTGGAGAGAGAAGCTGGTCTTATTCTCAGTGGGTATCCTTCTGGGAGTTTTTTGGTTTTTTTGCAGGTCTGGGGATGGAACCCAGAGGGATTTTACCTCCGCGCTACACCCCCTGCCCAATTTTTTATTTTGAGACAGGGTCTCACTAAGTTGCAGAGGGCCTCACTAAGTAGATGAAGCTGTCCATGAACTGCAATCCTCCAGTCTCAGCCTTCCAAATGCTGAGATTACAAGCATGTGCCACCAAGCCTGGCTCTTCTGGGAGTCTTACGGCTATAGTTTGAGAAATAGAAAAAAAAAAAGCAAAAGTGAACTGAAAATGGGCAAGATTCCTTCCCATATTTCATTACACAAGGAGACTATAATATCAATAAAAGGAATTTATATATCTATCTTATCAGAAATGAGTGCCTTATCAGGATCTAGCCTTTGGAATGTGGGAGGGAGTTAGATGGACGCTTGTTCAGCCAGCAGGAACAGAAAGACAAATAGTTCAGAGGTGGGTGCTAGTATAGGCTGGGAGTTTCAGATATGAGAAAAAACTGTGATTGGAGTTACTATCAAATGGCTTTGGAGAGGAGGGGAATTAGAATTAGAAAATTTAAAGATAAATAGAAGAGTGTTCTTAAAGAGAAAAGAAGTTGGAGGACTTTTTTTCTCTGAGATAGTAGATGATGACTAAAGTTTCCTTTACCTGTGATACTGATTCAGGAATTTTCTTAAATGATTTTAATTTCATCTTTCCTCACATAACTATGCTCTAGCAAAAATCACCATAAAGTTGCTTTTTCTATCAGTTAAAAAAAATTAACAATTCCCCAGGGTACAGAAAAACAGAGTTACAGAGAAGAATCCTTAAATACATGTCCACAACTGACTATATTCCAAATTTGTATGTCTATATAAGAATGTATATTCTTGGGGCTGCCACTTTCGTCAGATACTGAAAAGTGTCTATCTCTCATAAAAGTTAGAAGGGTTTTTTTTTGTCTTGTTTATTTGTGGTACTGGGGATTGAACCCAGGGGCATTCTACCTCTGAGCTATACCCTCAGCCCCTTTTATTTTTGTTTGAAACAGGGTCTCACTAAGTTGCTGAGTCTAGCCTTGAATCTGTAATACTTCTTAGTCTCCCAAGTACTGGAACTACAGGTAAATGCCACCATGCCCGGTCTTAGCAACTGTTTTATGGCATCAAATATCTAGGTTTTGAGCCAGGCATGGTGGTGCACACTTGTAATTCCAATGTGCGTACTTGTAATCCCGGTACTTGAGAGACTGATATAGGAGGATTGTAGGTCCAAGGACAGCTTCAGCAAGTAGTAAGACTCTCATTAACCTTGTGAGACCGTTTTAAAATAAAAACAAAATAGAACTGGGGGTGTAGCTTAGAGGTAGAATGCCCCTGGAGTTCAATACCCAGTGCCCCTTCCTAAAAAAACCTACGCTTTTACAACCACTCTTAAGCTTTAAGATACTGTTCCCTAGCCGGGAGTGGTGGCACACGCTTGTAATCCCATTCAGGAGGCTGAGACATGGAGGACTGCAGTTTGTGGACAGCCTCAGCTGCTTTGTGAGGCCCTCTGCAACTCAGTGAGACCTGGTTTCAAAATAAAGAATAAAAAATAGGGCAGGGGGTGTAGCTCAGAGGTAGGATGCCCCTGGGTTCCATCCCCAGACCCGCAAAAAAAAAAAAAACCTGTTCCCTAAAAATGAAATGAAAATCATATATGATAGATTATATATATACATGTATATATACATATGTAGTGATATATATGGTGTACATATATGTATATATCTATGTATATACATAGATATGTATTGCCATATATATGGTATATATTTGTATATTATACATTTAATTTGTGTGACATTGGGGATTGAACCAAGGAGCATTCTGCCTCCGAAATACACCTCCAGCCCTGTTTTTATTCTTCTTTTTTTTAATTTGGTGGTACTGGGGTTTGAACCCAGAGGCATTCTACCTTTGAGCCACACCCCCAGCCTAACTTTTACTTCTTACTTGGAAACGGGGTCTTGCTAGATTAATTCCAATCTCACTACTTGCTGAGGCTATCCTTGAACCTAAGATCTTCCTGTTTCAGCCTCCCAAGTACTGGGATTACAAGCATGTGCCACCACACCTGGCTATATTATACATTTAGAGTAGTCAAAGACACAGTAATAATAACTTACATGATTTTATATCATGATTTTAGATTTGACAAGGCAGTCTGTTATAGATTGTCTGGTTTTAGTTCATTCTTATAAATCTTTGCTGAACAAATGCTTCTCCAGTTTTACAGCAGAAAAGAGTTCAGAAATGTGCTTAAAGCCAGTCACTCCTGTGTGGGAAAGCCATACCAGGATGCATACTTTTCTCCAGAATGCTAACCATTTCCTTTATTGTGTCTCCCTGAATTTCAGCTTGAAGCAAAAGCAAAAAAAAAAAAAAAAAAAATCAAAGTAGACCCCTTTCCAGGTGGGTTGAAAATGTTAGCAAAGGGCATGTTTTATGGTGCCAGGCCTTACAGACTGATCCATATAGCAGTCTCTAAGCGTGCAGGTGCGCACTGCGGCCTTACAAACGGCAGGAAATAGTCACAGCTTATGTGTCTGATTCTGTATACTGGTTGAGTAAATAATGATGTACTTATATAGCCGGTCGTGGTGGCGCACGCTTTTAACCCCTCTGTTTGGGAGGCGGAGATAGGAGGATCCCGCAGGTTCGAAGCCAGCCTTGCTGGCTTAAGAGACCCTGTTTCCAAATAAAAATATAAAAAATAGGTCTGGGATTGTAGCCTGGAGGTAGAAGGGTTTCCAGGAACACTAGTACCACCAAAAAAGATAAAAGAAAAAAAAATATGCTATATGGCCATTACATCCTACAAGTATTTTATTAATTTCATATGGGGGATTCTTAAGCTTTCCTTGAGGGGAAAGGGCAGAGATGATGGAAGTAAAACTCTAAAAGAACCTTTCCGCTTGTCTCCTATTCTAGGTCCCTCAACTCTCTTTAGCCTAAAAGGGGTGTTGAGGGTAAATTTGATGGTTTCCAAGGTAACTGGCTCAAGGAAAGATATATTCACATGGGAGTCACCAAAGAAAGTCCAAGCCCTCGGGTCTGCTCACCGGCCACTCTCAGATGCACGCTGGCCTCTCCGTAGTTCCTGTTCTCCCTGAAAAAGCAGCGGTACTCGCCCTCGTCGGACACTCTGACACCACTGATCCTCACCGCTGCACGGCCCACCGAGAGGTCGTCCTGTACCAGCGTTGCCCTCCCGCGGTACTTAGGCATCTGCTCTCCCTCCTGCACCTGCAGGTCCTGGTACAGGAGCACGGCTGGCGACGGCGCCTGCCGGGACCACCGCAGCTCCATGTGCTCTGCGCTCAGGTTTGGGGACAGATGACAGGGCAGCTCAGCGTCCGCGCCCACCATGGCCAGGATAGGTTCCGGGGGTCCAACCACATCGAAGTAAGCTGCCGAACAAATAGAGTCAGACCAGGTGTGGAGACTAGCCAGGAGCACATAGACTGTCCCTTGAACTGTGTCCCGACTCCTCTGACAACCCTCAGGAGTCCATTAACCCTAACCCCAATACCTGTAAATTTCCAAGGAGAACCTAATGGGGTCATTTATATTTATTGGGACATTTCAGCCCTGCAGGGCACAGAGTGAGACAATAGGGAGGAGTCCTACCTGCACCCAGCTGGGGCAGCCAGAGGAGCGCCAGGGTGAGCAGACACTCCAGGAGGGGATTCGGGGAAACTGCCATCTCAGACCTCTCTGGGGCAGCAGGATACTGATGTGAGTCCACCGGGATCTTAAGCCTGGAGAAGAACAGTCCAGAGAAAAGCATCGGCTTCTAGCCCTACAGCAGTTCTTGCCAACCTGGAGTGTTCTGGTCATTTGTAGCTGAAACCATTCCTCGGGTCAAGTGGGGATTCTCAGTCCATACCACCATCAGCACCTGCCCCCTCACCTCCCTGAGGATAGCCATGCATGCACGAAAGGACAAACTGGGTCTTCGGCCCCTGAGCACACTTGGTCTCAAGAGCCACAAGCCATAGTGCCCTTTAGAGGCTTGCATCTAAATGTACAAATCTGGGCATCACTGCATTTAAAAAGAAAAAAGCCTGCTTTACAATAATCTGTTATTTACATTTATAAATGGCCATAAAGGTATGAAATGGAGGAGAAAGAGAGAAAGATGGGAGAAAATAGCGGGGCATGGTAGCACATGCCTGTAATCCCAGTATTTGGAAAGCTAAGACAGGAGGATCGCAGGTTTGAAGCCAGCCTCAGCAGTTAAGAGAGGCTGTCAACAATTTAGTGAGACACTATTTCCAAATTAAAAAAAAATAGGGCTGGGGGTCTAGTTTGGAGGTAGAATTTTCCTAGGTTTAATACCTAGTGCCCCCCCAACCCCCCAAAAAAAGGAAAGCTGGAAGTGCAGAGGGCCTGGGACTTGGGAAGAAGAAAGGCAGAAGAGGCTAGCCCTTCCATGTTCATTGAAAGGGACTGAGCTAAGAGCACCTACTGACCTCAGAATCCTGGAGGAAATAGCCAAGAAGCTTCTGCTACCAACTGAAAAGGCCAGCTGTGGCCCCAGGGGCAAAAGTTAAAAGCCAGCAGGAGAAGGAAGGGGAGGTGCTCTCAGGAAAGCCAGCCCCCAGGTGGCCTGGTGTGTATATTCTGGGAAGGAGGGGGTTTCTGAGGGGTAGAAAAACAGAAGGTAAATTTTTATTGTTATTATTTCTGGGGGTTGAAGAGTGAAAGGGTCGAGGTCACAGCAGCAGCCTCAGGTTTGCCATGCAGCCGTCTCCTTCCTTGTGCCCATGGAAGCTTCTGTGCCAGTGACCTAATCCACTAGCTCCTGGTGAGGCCAAGCCGTTTCCCTGCTGAGTCCTATCCCAAAGCAACTTGTGATAGGACAGTCAGCGATTCCTTAAACAGGGCTGCAGGTATAGCTTTGATGTAGAATGCCTCTGAGCTAAATACCCAAAAACCACAAAATAAAATTTAAAATGTTGAGCCCGGCCCACTGTCCAATGATGTGTCCTTCTCACCTAATCCCTCTAACACCAAGGGTTGTTATTTTATATTCTCATTATGGGATGGGCAAAATTTATCTTGAGAGAACTTAAAAAGCCAAATAGAAAAGCTGGGTGTGGTGACACACACTTGTAATCCCAGTACTTGGAAGGCTGAGACAGGAGGATCACAGGTTCAAAGCCAGCTTCAACAATTTAGCAAGGTCCTCTGCAACTTAGAGAGGCCTTGTTTCCAAATAAAAAATAAAATCGGGCTGGGGGTTTAGCTCAGAGATAGAATGCCTTTGGGTTCGGTCCTCAGTAAAAAGCATGCACACATGTACACACACACACATACACTCCCCAGTAAACACACACACACACACACACACACACACCAAACAAATGGGTTGGGCATGGTGGTACACACCAGTAATCTCAATACTTGGGAGGCTGGGACAAGAGGATTGCAAGTTCAAAGATAGCCTCAGCAATTTAGCAAAACAGTGTTTTAAAATAAAATATAAAATAGGGCTAAGAGAGTAACTTGGAGGTAGAATGCTTAGTGAAACACACACACACACACACACACACACACACACACACACACCCCAAACAGGGTAAGAGACCTTAAGCAAAGTGCAGCCTCACTTCCTACATATGCCTCCTCATTCCCCAGAAATCACCTCTTTAAATGCTTGTTTTATCTGAAACTTATCTACATGTTTTTCTGGCCCTGTGGTTTGAACCCAGGGGCATTCTACCTCTGAACTACACCCCCCACCCTATTTTGGTTTCCATTTTGAAACAGGGTCTCGCTAAGTTGCTCGGGATCCCACTTGTTTGCGGAGTGAATGGCATCACTAGTGCTGTGCTCTGTGGCTGGCTCCCGAGCTTGTGGTCACGGCTCTTTTTGGGGGCACGCACAAGTGCCATGCCAGCAACAGCCAGAAATGACCTAATGACATTTCCATGTTATACTGAAATAATTTCTGTTACCAGGCCCAGGTCAAGGCGACACCATGTTATATCACAGCAGAGTTTTCATGTGAAGGGTGGGTGGAGAGGAAGTGTGGAGATAGCATGGGATGTGTGTGTGGAAGATGAGTTAGTTGGGGTAGAGGAAGGTCAAATGTACCTTGAGGATCAGGAGGCTGAGCTCTGGGTCAGCTTTCTAGAAATACTCTTGATGGAGGGTTCCTAGAACAAAGAAGAGGATGGACAGGGACCTTATGGGCAACAATAAAATGAGGTTGAACTGAGCTAGGAGGGACTAGGGGAACTGGAGGAAGACCAGAACTGTGTGGACTCCTCTCAGTTCAGCCCAGAATCCACCACTGCAGCCTCTGGACATCTTCCATCACTGTTTGTCCTACCTTTTTTCTCTGCCTATGGCCCAGTGAGATACTCCATTCCGGCAGGGTGTATCCTTCTAGGGGTGAGGAATGCACAGTGGGACAGGAACAGAACTGGGACATTTTAGGAGCAGCCTATCTACTCACTTTGGGATGGATGTCACCCTGCTTTCTTATCAAATCTGTCACTGTTCCCTAATCATGGCTTCTCTTAGTTGGCTTCCCCCAAACCGACCCTGAGATAAAGATTCAGATGCAACTGTTTAGGAAGTGATCCCAGAAACCACTGTGAAGGACTGAAATGAGACAGGAAAGAAACAATAAAGGGTGTGTTTATATCTGGGCTACTGTTGTGGTCTCTGTTTTGCTGGGGACTCTTCCAAGTGACTGTGTAGAGCTAGAAACTCCCAGATCAGAATGATCTTGGAAGGGCAAGGAAGTTGAAATCCTGCCCCTCTGTGGGTCAGGGTCTTGAAGGTGACAAATGAGCACCATCTCTTTTTTCTTTCCACCTTCAAGAATGGAGAGAGCCGGGCGTGGTGGCACACGCTTGTAATCCCAGCATTTGGGAGGCCGAGACCGGAGGATCACGGTTCGCGGACAGCCTCAGCTACTTAGTGAGGCCCTCCATAACTTAGTGAGACCCTGTTTCAAAATAAAGAATAAAAAAAAAGCAAAAAAAAAAACAAAACAGGGCAGCGGGTGTAGCTTGGAAGTCAAATGCCCCTGGGTTCCATTCCCAGAGCTGTAAAAAAAAAAAAAAAAGGAAAAAAAGAATGGCGAGGCTGTAAGGATTTCTCATTTTCATGTATTCTGAGGCTTTGGATGCTTGGGAAGTAAACTAAGAAGTGTAGAGCCAACACACGATTGTTCCTCTCCTGTTCTGCAGCGAGAGGTGGTGTAAGAAATGTTTGTGGAACATCGGAGACCAAAACTCAGTTTTTCAAGCCCTTTTCTGAGTTCCCTTAGAAAACAAAATTATGCCAATTATCATTTATATTAAAGATGCTAGAAGGAAACTGGAATACCTGAATAAAGCATACAATGAAACAACTGTTCTCTTCTGTGGATATCTGATTACTGAAAAATCGCCATGAACATACTCTTTCAGTTTGTTCTCTGAAATCTGCAGGAAGTTCCTTTTGGCTTTACATGCTGAAAGACTTAGTTATACCCGGGAACTGGAAGCCCAGGGCCACATCTACAGTAGGTGCAGTGGGTGCTGGGAGTCGTGGAACAGTTATGGAATAGGGCACATTGCACTGACAGAATTTTCTGTTCTTAAGGTTCAACAGTTTTTCTTGAATAGGATAGCTGTAAGCAAGAGTTAACTTACAGAATTTTGAGAAAGTCAGACTTTTAATTTCAAAACAGGGTCTCACTGAGTTGCTGTGGTTGGCCTCAAACTTAGGATTCTCCTGTCTCAGACTCCCAAGTACAGGAATTATAGGTGTGCAGGGGATAGAACCCAGGGGCATTCTACCTCTGAGCTACACCCCCAGCCCTATTTTTTTATTCTTTAATTTGAAACAGGGTCTCACTAAATTGAAGATGCTCTCACTAAGTAGCTGAGGCTAGTTGGGAACCTATGATCCTCCTGTCTCAGCCCCCCAATTACTGAGATGACAGGCATCTGTCCCCATGCCTAGCTTCTGAGGGTCTTGCTAAGTTGCTGAGGCTGGCCGCAAACCTGTGATTCTTCTGTCTCAGCTCCCCAAGCCCTGGAATGTCAGGCATTCACACTACACGCCGCTAGATGGAAAAAAATTTTTTTTTTTTTTTGGTGTATGGTACTGGGGATGGAAAGCAGTGGCATTCTATCTTTGAAGTATAACCCCAGCCCTATTTTTTATTCTTTATTTTGAAACGGGGTTTCACTAAGTTGCAGAGGGCCTCATAAGTAGCTGAGGTTGGCTGCGAACCCGGATCCTCTAGTCTCAGCCTCACAAGTACTAGAATTACAAGCGTGGGTCACCATGCCCAGCTAGATGCAAATTTTTTAATGAATATTTTCTATTCATAATTGTCTGAATTCATGGATGTAAAACCAATGGATGTGGTAGGGCTATTATATTCTCTGAGTATTATTTTCCAGTAAAAGCTGGAATCTCTTTGAGATCTATATGAAGTTTAAACCTTCGGAATCCTTATACACCTAGTGAAATATGTGGGACTTCCCTCAAGACAGTGGGCAGCAGACTTTGCAGAACTGAATGGAAAAGTGGACAAGTCTTCCATGCAGTTATGTTTGGGCAAGTGTCTCAGGTCCTGCAGCCCTGAAGCTGTGTCAACATAGGAATCCAGCGTTGGTCCCACTGACCTGGTATGGAAATCCTGCTTCCTTCTCTTGGCCAAGAAGAACGTTCTGGATGCAGCAAGACACGTTTTCTATGGCACTGTCTCTGATGATCATGAAAACTGCCACAGTGAACAGGCCTTCCTCATCAGGGCTCATGGACACCACCCCACTGAGACGCAGTGAAGCAGGATCTTGCCACTCTCTTGAACTTCCATACTGATGTGAGGGTCAGAGTCCAGAGCTGTGGAGAGAGAGGCTGGTCTTAATCTCTCAGTGGGTATCCTTCTGGGAGCCTTACAAGGCTATAATATTTATAGGGAGAAAAACAGTAGCCCATAAAAATTTGGGAGTAGAGACATTTCAAAGGGAATAGAGGAGCTGGGCGTGGTGGTGCACACTTGTAATCTCAGCATTTGGGGGGCTGAGACAAGAGGATCCTGGTTCGCAGAAGTCTCAGCTACTTAGTGAGGCCTTTTGCAACTCAGTGAGACCCTGTTTCAAAATAAAGAATAAAAAATAGGACTGAGGGTGTAGCTTGGAGGTAGAATGTCCCTAGGTTCCATCCCTGGTACTACACACACACACACAAATAGAGGGCCAGGTATGGTGGTGCATGCTTGTAATTCCAGTACTTGGGGCATAGAAAACCATGTATGGAGTTTCATAATAAAGCCATTAGGTATTTGGTCAAATTTATGTGTGTGTGTGTGTGTGTGTGTGTGTGTGACACACACACACACACACACACACACACACACACACACGTATATTTCTTTCAAGAGTTAACAGACCTTAAGGCTTTCAGAAGTAATTTCCGTGATAATTTTTTTCACTACATATAAAAACCTGTGAGCTACACACACTGCTGCCGACCAAGGGCCCGTTTTTCTGGATCAAAGATCCTGATTTCATCAAGATAGTTTTCAAATTAGAAATCAAGTAAAGACAAATATCAAAAGGTACTAAGGTATGTACAGATTCTGTTTCTTAGCACATTACTAGCATAGTGATAATGCTTCAAAATGCTGTTATGATTTTAAAGTTTATAAAGCACTTTCACATATACTGTTGGTGTCACTGAAGAGGTCAAAATCCATCCACTCACCAGAAACTTGCAGTCCTTCTCCATGGACTGTTTATCTCTGAAGGAAGACCCATATACCCCTCCGTCAAAGGCCCTGAAGCTGTGAATGCTCACCATGGCAAATCTTGCAGAGATGATGTCCTCTACCAGCATCGCTCTCCATGGTACGCAGCATCTGGTCTTCCTTCTGCTCTTGCTCGTGATGGTATGGTATGCTAACATGGCCGGGAAGAAGGTGCTCCGGAACCTCTGTAGCTCCATGTGCTCTGGGTTCCCCCTGGATGAAAGGTGACAGGGCAGCACAGTCTGCACTCACCAAAGCCAGGATGCGCTCTAGAGGTCCAAGGACTTCAAAGTGACCTGCTAGAAAATGAGGAGCAGGATCTGATAGGATGCGAGACAGGGACTAGGCCCAGGCAAAAGGTAGACTCCTTCACACATCTTATTTCTCACCTCAGGAATAATCCCAGTAAGGACTGCCAGGAAGAACTATGTGATTATTTATATTTATAGAAACACTTTAACCCAGCAAGCAGAGGTGGTAGGGGTTGGGGAAGCGAAGAGATCTACCTGTATCCAGTTGAGGCAGATGCAGGAGAAGGAGGGTGAGCAGACACATGAGGAAAGTTTGGGGACACTGCCATTCACATCCTTTCTGAGGCGGCAGGATACTGATGAGTCTGCCAGGAGCTTCAGCCTAGAGAAGAACAAATCAAGAGAAAACCATGGGCTCCCACGCCCTCTATTCTCCACAACCCTCTAGCAGTTCTTGCTACCCTGGAGGGCTCTGGCTATTTGCAGCTGAAGCCTCTCTGTTCATCCTGTCTACGGAAGACTCTCAGTCCACACCACCATAGCACCTCCCCTCCCCTCCCTTACCTTGGCCCAGCACTCACAAAAGGATAAACTAGGCCCTTTTGCATTAAATGTTTTTGTTTTGTATTGGAAAAATTTCTCCTCACTTTTCAAGCACATTATATCATTAAGTGTCTTCATTAGTTTAGTTGAACATTCACAAAACAACAAAACGAATATGCAGTCTTTGCAAAACAGATGGGAGGGAGGTTTAGTATCCTGTAGGTCACTGTATACCTGTCTGTGTATTTGAGGGAATCCCTGCACTAAAAGACAGCCTCCTTTTATTTATAATAATTCAATACTTGCTGTTAGGATGATTCTTATGTTAAGTGAGTGTGAGTAGAAGAGACAGTGGTGAAGGTGTGAATTAGAAGAGAAAACAAGGTTAAAAGATGGGAGGAAGCAGCTGGGCATGAGATTACGTATGTAATCTCAGTACCTGGAAGGCTGAGACAGAAGAATTACAAGTTGAAGCTCAGCCTCAGCACCACAGAGAGACCCGATTTCATAATTTTAAAAAGGGCATGGTGGAGCCCTGGGTGTGGTAGTGCACAGTTGTAATCCCAGCATTTGGGAGGCTGAGGAGAGAGGAGGATCATGATTCATGGACAGCCTCAGCTCCTTCTTAAAGAGGCCCTTTGCAACTCAGCGAGACCCTGTTTCAAAATAAAAAATCGGGTATAGCTCAGCGGTAGAATGCTGCTGGGTTCCATCCCCACTACCACAAAAAAAAGGGGGGGGCATGGTGGTGCACGCTTATAGTACCAGTACTTGGGAGGCTGAGACAGAAGGATCACAGGTTTCAGGACAGCCTCAGCTAGTGAGGCCCTCCGAAACTTAGTGAGACCTTGTTTCAAAATAAAGAATAAAAAATAGAGCTAGGGGTGTACCTCGGAGGTAGAAAGTTCCTGGGTTCAATCTCCAGTACGAAAAAAAAAAAAAATTAAAAGGCTGAGGGTGTAGCTCAAAAGTAGAATGCCCCTTGATTTAATCTCCAGTTTAAAAAAAAAAAAAAGATGAGGTCACTAGATCACAGGCAGGGGTGGGCAAAAAGGGAAACTTGTGGCAGGAACCAGTGCCACTAATAGCTTGGCATTGGGAAAATGTGGAGCTTTGAAGTTTTCAATATACATATGCATCTTTAAAGCAAATCTCTTGGAATATACTCCCGAAGATGACTAGGAGATACTGGAAGAGCTGTTAACTCCTTTCTGACCATTACTAGTTCCTAAGAGCACGCAGCCGACAAGTTATTTCATTCATGTCACCATCCCAAACCCTGAAGGCTCCTGTCCTTAGCCTTTCCTGCCCACTGCCACCTCCCCGCACACTTCCCCAGCGCCAGCTCCTCCGGTGTGCGAGCCAGGTCTTCGGCCCCTCTCCTGCCAGGCACCGCAACCCTCTCCGGTTTACTCACTCCTAACTTCATTTCAACTCTCGTGGAACAGAGGCCACCCACAGCCCGCCACTGGGAGGGTAAGAACTTCATGAAAATTACTTCCAGCAGTTTAACAAGAGAAGCTTAAAATCCAATGCAGCGAATCCAATGCAGAGCCAGGCGCCGCCACGTGACTACGCGGAAGCGTGTAGTGGGGCCAGTGCCACCAGCTTGCAAGCCTGCGGCTAGGGGCCTCTGTGATTGGCTGGAGCTCGGCCACTGGGATTAGTTGAAACTCAGAGGAGGGGATGGGCTGGGGCTTTGCCTCCGTGATTGGCCGGAGCTCCGCTCTGTCAACCCTGAGGTTCCCCTACTTCAGGCTTTGCGTTCAGGCAGTGAGGCTGCAAATTTTTACGTAAAGTCTCAAGTATGGAGGCATCGTCAGGTCAAACTTAATTTTACACCGTCCTTCCATTGTGGTGAAAGTGCAATGATGCGGAAGAGCACAAACAGAGAGAGCTTCTGCCCTTTAAGGACACAGCAAAAAGAGAAAGTGAGTCCTCAACAGACACGGAATCTCCTGGCACCTAGATCTTGGACTTTCCTATTTCCTGAACTGTAAGCAATAAATTTCTGACATTTATTAGCCACTAGGCCTATCTTATTTTTTTTTGTTATAACAACTTGAATGAACTAAGACATGCATATAAGTATAAACAACCCTGTTCACAAATCAGCTATTTCAGTTTTCAAGACTCTCCACATTGTATTCATTTTTAGCCAATAATAAAATATTGGACTAATAAGAACTTTTAAAGCCTAGTTTTACAACTGGATAACTGAATTGTCTAAAATCCAAAATACTACCATTTAAGCTAGCTTTTTATATTTATTTATTTATTTATTTATTTATTTGTGATACTGAGGGTTGGAACCCAGGGGCTTTCCTACCTCTGGCTATACTCCCAGACCAATTTTATAATTTATTTGGAAACAGGGTCTCCACAAAAAATAAGGAAATGTTCTTGATTTTAATTTCTCCCCCTCCCCTTTTTATTTTTGGTGGTACTGGGGGGTGGAACCCAGGGGCTTTCTACCTCCGGGCTATACCCCTAGCCCCATTTCATAATTTATTTGGAAACAGGGTCTCACTAAGTTGCTGAGAGCATCACTAAGTAGCCGAGGCTGGTTTCGAATTTACATGATCTTCCTGTCTCAGCCTCCCAAGCGCGGGGATTACAAGTGTGCGCCGCCACGCCCGGCTAAACCAGCGTTTTTTTGATGCTTGATTTGTCTCCAGGATTCTTTATCCTGGTTCTCGGAGGATCTCTGATACCACTTCCAGTCTGCAAATCTGTTATTCTTTTTGTGTGTGTTTATGTGGTACTGGGTATTGAACCCAGGGGGAATGCAACCTCTGAGCTACACCTTTTTATTTTTTGTTTTGAAAAAAATCTGGCTGGGTTGCTGCTATTTCTTTCCTGAGGTTGTCCTCGAACCTGAAATCTATCTGTCTTAGCCTCCCAATACTGAGATTACAGATGTGTCATTGTGCCTGACTTGATATGCTTTTCATATAATATTAAGATATTGTCCTCATTCATTCTCTCCCTAGTGTACACTAGTTTCCTAGATCCTGTAAGTCCTGTGATAGACAACAGATTAAATGAAGGTCAGATACAGGAATCTAGCTATCTTTATTAAGCTAGGTATTAGATTTGCAAAAACTGAATTTCACACTTCTCAGTAAAATATTTTACTTTTCATAAGACATGTCATTTAGATTAGTCAATAGTTGGTTTATTGTTGTTGTTTCAGCATAAATTAATAAATACATTTTTGTGGCACCAGGAATCGAACCCAGGGGTGTCCTGTCTCCAAGCTAGATCCCCACATGCCCTTTTAATTTAATTTAATGTTTTATTTATTTATTTATTATTTATTTGCGGTACTGGGGATGGAACTATGGGGCATTCTACCTCCCAGCTATACCTCCAGCTCTATTTTTTATTCTTTATTTTGAAACAAGGCCTCACTGAGTTGCAAAGAACCTAAGTAGGGGAGGCTGTCCTTGAACCATGATCCTCCTGTCTCAGTTTACCAAATGCTGGGATTACAAGCCTGCACCACCACACCCAGCTTATTTTTTTCTTTTGAAACAGTCTTGCTAGGTTGCTGAGGCTGTCCTTAAACCTGCAATCCTCCTATTTCAGCTTCGCAAGTACTGGGGTTAAAAACATGCACCACCATTATCCGGGCGTGGTGGCGCACGCTTGTAATCCCCGTGCTTGGGAGGCAGAGACGGGAGGATCACGCAGGTTCGAAGCCAGCCGTGCTTTGAGACTCTGTTTCCAAATAAAAATGTAAAAATAGGTCTGGGAGTGTAGCCCAGAGGTAGAAGGGCTTCCAGGAACCCCAGTACCACCAAAAAATAAAATAAAATAAAAAACATGCACCACCATGCCCAGCTAATAAATAGCTTTTTTATGCTTCTCAACTTCAATCTCAAATGCATAAATAACAGATACTAATTTAAGTAAACAAAAGATCTTTGGAATCCTCATTTTTTTCCCCCAGTACTGAGGATTGAACCCAGGGGCATTCTACCCCCAAGGTATACCGCCAAACCTATTTTTTAAATTTTCTTTTTATTTTGAAACAGGGTCTCACTAAGTTGCAGAGGCCCTCAGTAAGTAGCTGAGGCTGGTCACAAACTTGCAATTCTTCTGTGTCAGCCTCCTAAGTACTGGGATTACAAGTGAGCCACCACACACAGCTCCCTCAATAATTTTATTTTTCTTTGCAGTACTGGGGATGGAACCTGGGACATTCTATCTCCAAGCTATACCCCTAGTCCTATTTTTAATCTTTTCTTTTCTTTCTTTTTGCGTTACTGGGGATGGAATTCAGGGGCATTCTACCTTTGGGCGACACCCTCAGCCCTAATTTTTATTCTTTATTTTGGAACAGGATCTCACTGGGTTGCAAAGGGCCTCACTAAGTAGTAGCTGAGGCTGTCTGCAAACTGAGATCATCCTGTCTCAGCCTCCCAAATGCTGGGATTAGAAGCGTGCGCCACCACACCCAGTTTATTCTTTATTTTAAAACAGGATCTCACTGAGTTGCAAAGGACCTCACTCAGTATCTAAAGTTGTCTGCAAACCTGTTTTCCTCTTGTCTCAGCCTCCCAAATGCTGGGATTACAGGCGTAAGTCCCACGCCCAATTCCATCAATAATTTTTAAGTATCTGCAGGCATCCTGAAGCCAGAGCTGAGACTTTGGTTCTCAATGGTTCTTTCTTTCTTTCTTTCTTTCTTTCTTTCTTTCTTTCTTTCTTTCTTTCTTTCTTTCTTTCTTTCTCTCTTTTTTTTTTTTGTGGTACTAGGGGTGGAACTTAGAGGCTTTCTACCTCCAGGCTATACTCCCAGACCTTTTTCTATTTTATTTGGAAACAGGGTCTCACTAAGTTGCTGAGAGCCTCACTAAGTAGCTGAGGCTGGCTTTGAACCTGTACGATCCTCCTGTCTCAGCCTCCCAAGCACAGGGATTACAAGCGTGCGCCACCATGCCCAGCTTTCTCATTGGTTCTGAGTCCTGCAGTTAACTTGGTCCAGCCTCATCTGCCCAGCCTGGATCCTGACCCTCCCACCTCTACTGCACTCAACCACTGGGTAGTGGCTCCTTGATTCTCTTGATTCCTTCCTTAATTCTGACCTCTGTTTGGGGTTCTTCTCTCAGGAGCTCTGTGGTTCCTGCCTTCTTCTTCCTGGTGTATCCAATTGCCCTGGCCCAAATCCACAGTGTCCAGTGTGTGTGCCCCGACCTTGTTTTGACAGATCTCCTGCCTTTGCCCTCTCACACATTTCTCTTGGCTGCCCCAGCACCTATTCCCTTAGACTGGGCACTGCCCTACACTTGCAAACAAATGAGCAACTTAACCCAGCCCAGTAAACTCAAGAACAGGATGGGATCTAACTAGGTGTAAAGGAAGCAGCTAAGATGTCCTTAGCAACCAGAAGGAGGAGGGGTCTGTATCCCACCAAGGGATGCTGTGCAGCATCCTTGCCTTCCCTACATGGCTCTGAGATCAAGGAACTGGTCCAGTGCCTGGTGGGGGGTCCCGGCTCTGTGCAGGATCAGGCCACCCTCAGGTACTGTGAGGCCCCGTGCCCCTGTGAGTGCAGGGCAGATATATAGGGGGCAGTCATCTGAACCCAGCCTGAAGAAGGGTTTCAGAGGCCCAGTAAAGGCCACTCGTGGACACGTGTAGATGTGTGACCTGTCTCTCATGTTGTAGAAGGAGACATCACCAGCTTCGTAGTCCAGGAAGATGGCCACTCGGCGAAGGCGCTCTCTCACAGGAAGGATCTTTTCAGGGGAGGCCAGGGCACGATACTGGTTTCCAAACAGCTCTAGAGTCCAGAAGCCATTCTGAGGAGTCAGCAAGGCCTCGCCTTTTCTCTCCACGCTGTCTCTGCAAATCCCCACAGCCCACACCATCACATGGTCCACCTCGACTTCCCAGAAGTGCCTCCCTGAGGAGAAGCCCTCCCGGCCCAGGACACACGGCCGACAGTCGAACCTCCCAGGGTGGTCAGGCACGCTCTGCCGGTGGAACCCTCGCCTCACACTTCTGCAGTCCTCTGCCAGGAAGAGCTCGGGATGAGCTGTGTCTGGGTCCAGGACTACATCAGCTGCAGAGAAGTCTCAGAGTTAGTCCCAGGGGCTGAGGATCCCTGGAGGTCTAAGACTTCTGGTCCCCAGAGCATCCTGGAGAGCTGATGGGTGGCATCCTTTTCCACAAAAACGCCCTTTGATCAAGGGCAGTTCATAGATTGAGCCTTACTGAAGCTGCATGTCTTAGGGGAAGAACACTGCCCTCGGTGGAGCTGGGGCTCCACAGAACCCAGTTTAGCAACTGAACAATAGGAATGGTTCCTATTTCTCATTACCATCCTCAGATCTGCCTGACCATTCACAATATATGACCTCTGGGATAGTTTAGTTAGAAACCATCCAATTTGGCTTGAACCAGCAAAGAGGCTTTATCTCCTACTCTCCCCAAACAAGAATCAGTTAATACTTAGGGATTCTCATTATACAGTCCTCAGTGATACAGGGTCTTTTTATTGGTCCCCTGTGTTCTTTAATCAGGTGACAGCTGATTGAAATGATGGACATGCGCACCCTCCATAGGATGAAGAAGGCAGGCAGATGTCCCCCAAAGCTAACCTGCTGCCTGAGAGAAAGTGCAGGGGAGAGATACTTTCATTTGCTTTTGCTTTAACAACACAGCTCTGAAGTGGACAGTAATTCATCTCTGGGAATAGAAAATGTTTCCAACTCCACTCTCTCCCATTTGTATTATTGTTGCTTATTCTGTCTACTTTTCTTATTATGCTGAAATGATGTCTGACTGTGACAAGCTATGATTGTGTCCCAGAGGTGATACAGTGCTCGTCCAGAAGGAGGCATTTCTGATACCTAATTGTGCACCATTGAGGAAGGGCAAGGAAGTTTATTGTGTTTTCCCCTGAAGGATTTCAACTGTGCAGAGTCTAACCATCTCCCAGGTTATAGCCAAAACAGCCTGCCTTCTTTCACGCTAATCCAGGATCTAAGTTAAGCAGGTATGCTTTGTATGGGAGACCTTTGGTAATCAGGCATTGTTATTCGTGTGTGTGTGTGTGTGTGTGTGTGTGTGGTACTGGGGTTAGAATCCAAGGGCTTTCTACCTCTGGACTATACTTCCAGACCTGTTTTATATTTAATTTGAAAACAGGGTCTCACTAAGTTTCTGAGAGCCTCACTAAGTAGTTGAGCTGGCTTTGAACCTGTGCAATCCTCCTGTTTCAGCCTCCCAAGTACTGGGATTACAAGCATGCACCACTATCCCCAGCTAGGCATTGTTATTTATTTTTTATTTTTAATATTTGTGAGTCTGGGAATGGAACCCAGGAGCATTTGACCTCCGAGCTACACCCCTGCCCTGTTTTTTTAATCTTTATTTTGAAACAGGGTCTCACTAAGTTGCGGAGGGCCTCACTATGTAGTTAGGTTGTCCTCGAACCGCGATCCTCAGGTCTCAGCCTCCTGAATGCTGGGATTACAACCATGCATCACCACCCCCGGTTTAGGCATTGTTATTTTTAAAAAGGAAGGAGTGTGTGAGTATAGTGGTGTATGCCTGTAATCCCAGTATTTGGGAGGGTGAGACAGGAGGATCACAGGTTCAAGGATAGTCTCAGCAACTTAGTGAGACTTTCAGTAACCTAAGGAGACCCTGTTTCAAGACAAAAAAAAAAAAAAAAAAATTAAAAAGGGCTGGGGGTGAAGCTCAGAGGTAGAATACTCCTGGGTTTAATCCCTAGTACCATCGTTAAAAAAAAAAAAAATCCAGGCATGGCACACTCTTGTAATCCCAGTACTTGGGAGGCTGAGACAGGAGAACAGCAGGTTCTCAGCCAGCCTCAGCTACTCAGTGAGGTCCTCTACAATGTAGTGAGACCCTGTTTCAAAATAAGGAATTAAAAATAGGCCTAGGGGTATAGGTTGGAGGTGGAATGAGCCTGGGTACAATCCCCAGTACTGGGGGGGGGGGGGAGACTGTGGGAGGTAAACTATAGGGACCATTAAAAACTGGGAGGATTTTCTGACAGAAAGGCAAAGGGCCAGCACTGAGTCGCCTGCTGGTAAACCGCCCTGCAGTCCACCCCAAGGCCGTGGGCCTTGTTCACCACTAGAGTCCTGTTGGCTGGCTCTAGGAGAAAGCTGAGGGTCTAAAGGAGCCAGGGGCACTCACCAGCATGTAAGAGGGTTCTTCTCCATCCTGCAAGCAACAGAGAGGCGAAGGCCATGAGACAACAGCTAACCAAGCAGAACACAAACTGTGCAAGGAGTAGGTCAGGAAAGATGAAACTTACGCAGTTCTTCTTGAAGTTGCTCTGAAAAAGAAACAGATATGAAATAATGTTCTGAGTAGAGTTTGGATATATATGAAGGACTGACTCTTTCTGTCAGCCTTCCTCCCATGCTAATTTCTGGGAACCCTCAGAAATTAGAAACCAGATGGCAGGGTAGTAGCAGCATTATTTCTGCCAGGTAACAGGTGCAATGGTGCTGGGATGGAGGAAAGAATGCTCTGAGAGGTTAATTACTGGAATGTAGGCATTCCAAGCCCCCGCCACTGGCCATTGGAATGGTTTCCTTTCTTTCCATTCTTTCTTTTCTTTTCCTTTTATTTACTCTGTGTGTGTGTGTGTGTGTGTGTGTGTGTGTGTGTGTGTGTGATGCTGGGGATTGAATCCAGGGGCATTCTACCTCCAAGCTACACTCCCAGCCCAATTTTTTATTCTTTATTTGCAACAGGGTCTCAACAAAGTTTCTGAGGCTGGTCACGAACCTGCGATCCTCCTGTCTCAGCCTCTCAAGTCCTAGGATGACAAGTGTGTGCCACCACGCCCAAGTTCTTTTACTTTTTATTTGACATCTTTTTCTTTTCCTACACATTCTTCCCCAGTTTCCTTACGTGCAATTTCTTTCTCTTCGTGGTCAGTCTCTTTTTCCACGGATGGAATCTCCTTTTCCCTGTGACGTTTCCTGATGAGACAGATGCTCCCAGACATGAGGAGGACCAGAATAGGCAGGACCACAACCAGGGACACCATCATCCAGGGAGACACGCTGGACACGAGGGGTTCTGAAAAGGGAGAAGCCCGGTTACAGAGAAAAAGGACGGGAGTGGGGGTGGCACATCTGAAGAGCTTGCGCAGGCCCCTCTTGGCTGGGTCTTATTCTGCAGAAACCCCAGGAGGAAAGACACTGGCTGGCTACACAATGGCTGGGACCCAGGAAGCAGGAAACAGAAACTCCCAGAGCTACATGAGTGCGGGGAGCTCCGGGAGTTAAGTGGCCATGATGCTGCCCTGACAGCCTCTCAGGCAGGCAGTCTGTCCTCAACAGAGGAGCTAGACAGCATGTTGATTTTTTGCTAAGACCCTCAAATGCTTCTTGTTTCGTTCAGAATAAAGCTGAAGTGTGCCTGTGGCCCGTGTAGTATTCAGTTAATGATTGCTCTTACTGTGTAAAATTTGCTGCAGCACAGAGACCTTAGAGAAAAATGGATCACGTTTTCTTTTGGAGGAGAAGCTCCAAACTCATGTATTCTCCAACTCCTTGACTTTCCCGTGTGACAGAGGAAGAGGACGTAGCCCAGCTCTTCCCAGCCAGGACCCTTCCACCCATATTCCTGTCCTCTATCACTACTCCACGCCTCAGTCTGTCTGCAGAGAATCTTATTTTCACACAATGAGTGTGCACAGAGCAGAGGCTAACCTGGAATGAAAATCACAGTTTCCACCTCCTGGCCGAGCCGAGTGTTGTTGATGGAGCAGGTCATGTTCCTCACGGAGCAGTCTCTGATGATCACGGCAGTGGTGACTGTGAAGAGGCCATCCTCATTGGCAGTGTAGGCCTCTTCCTCGGCAGGCAGAGCCTCACCGTAGGGGTCCCTCCATACTGCATGGGGCTCTGGGTACCACCCTCCAGATGTACACTCCAGTCGGATGCCTCCATCCTCATGGCCTTTCATTTCGATTAGGGGCTTAGAGCCCAGGCCTAGGGAGGAGGACCAGGGGTTGGCTAAAATGGCAATGGTACCTCAGCCACCATGATTTAGAAGATCAGCTCTTGGTGGTGGGAGCTACAGCACGGAGGAGAAGCAGGTGGGCACTACCCAGGGACACAGAACCCGCAAGTTCCATGCATTTCTACAGTTCTCTTTCTGTGTAAGAAAGAAGGAAGGACAAGAAGAATGGCCAGAGGAAGAAGGTAGGAGGAAAGGAAATATAAAGGGAAGAAAAAAGAACCTTGATCCTGGAGCACAAGGAGACCCATATGCCAAGCAAACTGAGATCCCAAAGAGCAAAAGACAGCATTACATGCACTCTCCCTGCTCTACCCACCTGCCCTTCCCAGTGCCACACTCAGTCTTTTCTGCTAGAAATGTTTGATTTAAGCTGGGCGTGGTGTTGCACGCTTGTAATCCCAGCATTCAGGAGGTTGAGACCGGAGGATGGCGGTTCGCGGACAGCGTCAGCTACTTAGCGAGGCCCTCTGCAACTTAGTGAGACCCGGTTTCAAAATAAAGAATAAGAAATAGGGCAGGGGGTGTAGCTTGGAAGTCGAATGCCCCTGGGTTCCATTCCCAGACCCGCCAAAAACAAAAACAAAAAAACAAATGCTTGATTTATTCTGACAGAAGCTTCAATTGTCTCATTTCTGAGGGGTACGTCTTGTCCAACCTGAAACCAGCAGGCCTAGGGCTTCACTTTCTGTTCCTTGGGCCACCTCCTCAGTGGCCCTGGCCTCCTGAAGTTCTAGACCAGCACAAGGACAGAAACCTGCCTCAGTCTTAAGAACTGTTTGGACCTCAAGACACTGTCCTCTTCTAGTTCAGGGCTTTATGTCATGGTTTCTTTTCCCTGCACAAACAGTGAGGGAGAGTCTGCAGCTGTCACTACCATAGGAGCTGCTTTGAGCAGAGTAGATAGAGTGATTTTACAAAGCCAACCTTTGTCCACTTTGGAGACATTTACCTCTCAGAGGCTCAGTTGGGTGACTGTGTACAGTGCCTCCCCTCGGTCACCTGTTAGAAAGATCTGAAGGCACCCAAGATGTTTAAAATAACAATATCATCTCCTCCATATATGCATCATCAGAAGGACATTCCAAAACATCCTGCATCCAGACTCTTCCTATTATATTCTCTTTTTCAAAGAGTCTTTGATTAAAGGTAATACTGATGTGAGGAAGGTGTGGATGACTGGTCCTGGCCGACTTCACATGCCCAGTGATCTTCCAAACTTCTGCTGAGTGGTTCCTTTGTTAAGCCTACCCAAAAACTTATGCCAAAGACAGGATATTAAATACTCATTTCAGTCTAGTACTTCCTGTTGAATTTTATTTTTGTGAAGAAAGAAAAAAAAAAGCAAAAAAGACCCACAAAACCCAACTAGCTATAGACCTGAAGACTTGAAGACTCACAGAAACCTTCAAGTAGAATAGGACTTAACTCAGCAGCTGGGCATGGTGACATGTTTGTAATCTCAGCATTCAGGAGGCTGAGACCAAAGGATTGCGGTTGCCAGACAGCCTCAGCTACTTAATGAGGCCCTTTGCAACTCAGTGAGACCCTGCTTCAAAAAAAAAGAAGAATAAGCCGGGCATGGTGGCACACTCTTGTAATCCCCATGCTTGGTTCGAAGCCAGCCTCAGCTGGTTTAAGAGACCCTGTGTCCAAATAAAATATAAAATAGGTCTGGGAGTGTAGCCTGGAGGTAGAAGGCCCCTGGGTTTCATCCCCAGTACTAAACACACACACAAATACAAACCCCAAAGCAAAAGACTCAGCAAATTAGAAAAAAGTCCAAATGAAATATTCCAGTGGGTTTAATAAGGATGAGGTAATAGACTAAAGGACAAAATCATTCAGCCAACCAACCCAATAAACAAAATCAAGAAGGAAAAACAAGAACAAGCTGAGTAATTTTAGTACTTGGGAGGCTAAGACAGAAAGATTGCAAGGTCAATGCCAGACTCAGTGCTTTCAGCAACTTACTGAGACCCTGTTTCAAAATAAAAAAGCTGGGCATGGTGGCACATGCTTGTAATCCCTGCGCTTGCAAGGCAGAGACAGGAGGATGGCGCAGGTTTGAAGCCAGCTCTCTGGCTTAAGAGATCCTGTTTCCAATTTAAAAATATATATAAGCCGGGCGTGGTGGCGTACGCTTGTAATCCCCGCGCTTGGGAGGCTGAGACAGGAGAATCGCACGAGTTCGAAGCTAGCCTCAGCTATTTAGTGAGGCTCTCAGCAACTTAGTGAGACCCTGTTTCCAAATAAAATATAAAAAAGGTCTGGGAGTATAGCCCGGAGGTAGAAAGCCTCTGGGTTCCACCCCCAGTACCACAAACACACACACACACACACACACACAAATATATATATATATATGTCTGGGAGTGTAGCCTGGATGTAGAAGGGTTCCATCCCCAGTACCACCAAAAAATAAAAATAAAAAAATAAAAAGGAATTGGGGTGTAGCTAAAAAATAGAATACCCCTGGGTTCAATTTCCAGTACCAAAAAATAAAATGAGAGAGAGAGAGAGAGAGAGAGAGAGAGAGGGAGAGAGAGAGAGAGAGAGAGAGAGAGAGAACTTGCAACCTAACTCAGAATAGATTTCTGGCACATAATCACCATAAATCAGCTGTGCAACTGTGAAGGAGCCTTCCTTCCAAGACATGCAGTGTTATTCAGAAACAAGGTTCCCTTATTAGTAAAAAATCCGAGTTCTCCTCTGCTTTCCATTGGAGGCTCCCTGGGAAAGTCATACTCTCCCCAAACCTCACTTCCACCCCCTTGAAGAATGAAATGCCATCATTAACTCATCTCTGTCTTAATGGCACGTCCAGTCTTCAAACATTTATTTTAGAGCATAATATCCTGACCCTAGGGAGTGAGTGGTCCCTTAAGCCATTATTAATATACTCCTAGAAATCCCAGTTCAGTCGCCATGGTTTATTCTGAAGTCTTGCCAAATTGCTCCTGGCAGAATCCTCCTTTAGTTTTTCTGGAGCTACCAGGTACAGTATATAATTTTGCCTCTGTACCTAATCATGCTTTAATGCAATCATCTATTTACATGTCAGTCACTCTTCCCATAATCAGCACCAGAAGAAGGAGGAAAGGCAAGATTATCAGCCAGGCATGGTGGTGCACACTTGTAATCCCAGCATTCCAGAGGCTGAGACCGGAGGATCGCAGTTCGCGGACAGCCTCAGCTACTTAGTGAAGTCCTCTGCAACTCAGTGAGACCTGGTTTCAAAATAAAGAATAAAAAAAATAGGGCAGGGGGTGCAGACCAGAGGTCGAATGCCCCTGGGTTCCATCCCCAGACCCGCTGAAAAAAAAAAAAATAAAGAAAAGAAAAGGCAAGGTTACTATTGATCAGTAAGTGAGATGTTTCTATGTTGTAGCTTTCTGGCCAGTTTTTTTATTCCAAGGGTCTTGTTGCGTTTATTGACAGTGGTTTCTGTCATTCTCCCAAGTGCTCATTTTGGGGCTAAAGCAGGTATAAGAGTTGTCTCTAATTCCCCTGCTCAAGGCCACAGTTGAGTTCTCTGTGATTCTCAACAAGTGACATCCACTTTATGGATGGCCACACCTTTATGTGGCCTCGGGTTAAGAGGAAGCCACTCTCCCTGTGCAAAGGGGTTTACAGTAAAAAGCCAGGTGCTCTTCAGAGGGTCTGAATTTAGGAGAGAAACTTTCCACAAAAGTCACACTGGGAAAAGGCCACAGAACAAAACAGAGCCACTCACCTGCCACCTCGACGCGTGCGATGGCCTCATCATAGGACCGGCCTTCCTGGAAGTAACAGCGGTAGGTACCGTCCTCGTGGGCAGTGACGTTGTGTATGATCACAGCCAGGCTCCCCTTGCTGATGTCCTTGCTCACGAAGGTGGTTCTCCCCTGGTACTCTTCCATCTGCTCCTCTGTTCTTTCTCGCCTGCCCTTATACACGAACACTGCAGGGGAGAACTGGGACCGGAACCACCGCACCTCCATATCCTCTGCATTTTTCTCAGGTGACAAGTGGCAGTGTAATGTGGTTTTTTCTCCTACCATGGCCAGGATTGGGTCAGCTGGCCCCATGACAGTAAACTGGGCTGTTCAACAAAGGGTGAGAATCAGACATGACTCTGGCCATCAAAGATCTACAGTGGGAAGGGATGTGCGTATCCCAGAGGATAGACAAATTCTTTCCAAAGTCACAGGAGTTCCTGGGCTGAGGATTCTGGGGACCTGGAGCATGCCTGAGAGCAGACCCTATTGAGGCTGCCTGTGTTTTGTGATGAAGACACTGAAAAGCTCACTCTAAGCCCATTTTGTAGACCCTGTGCTTCTAGGGACCTTTCCCTCTCTGCTCCTAATCTAGCACAGTGCCTGAGTGTAGCATAAACTCAAACTGTCCAATAGTGCACCCATGAGCTAGTCCTAATTAAAATGAGTTGTAAGTGTGAAACAGGCTTTTGAAGGTTTGGTGAAAACAGAGTAAATATGTCATTGGTAACATTTTGCATTTAAATATTAATGTGTGCTAGATGTGATGGCACATGCCTGTAATCCCAGTACTTAGGAGGCTGAGATAAGAAGATTGTGGGTTTGAGACCAGCCTCAGCCAACTTAGTGAGACCCTGTTTTGAAGTAAAAAATAAATAAAAATAGGACTTGGAATGTAGCTCAGAGGTAGAATGTCCCTGGGTTCAATCCCTAATACCACAATAAATAAATAAATACATAAATATTAATGCTTGATTATGTGGGGTTAAATTTACAATTATATGGCCACGCTGGTGTGAATTCAGTTAACACATTCAGAATGAAAGGACAGATCAACACTGCTGCAAGCCCTTCTTCCTCTCTGCAGACTGCAGCGTTGATGCTGCGCTCTAAAAAGCTGATAGAAGCAAAGCGCATAAAACCCTACCTGAGACCAGGGCAAACAGTCGGAGGAAGGGGAGGAAGAGGAGGGAGGCTGGCGGACAGCCGTGCCAAGAAGTCGCTGGCTCCATCAGTACCCAGGACACACCTAGGACAGGCTGGGGCTAGAAGCCTAAGGGCACAGAGGAGGAGAAATCAGCCAAGAAGACTTGGCACACATTCATCTAGGTCAAACTTTTTGTCACCATGAAGGTTTTGTGAGCACCCTGATTTCTGTCCTGGGCAGAGGCTCAGGTACTCCCTTGGTAGCCGGTCCGTCAAACATACCATGAAATAAAGAACAACACAACCACAGGCCGTTTTCTGCCCTCTTGGGCTCACTTCTCTTTCCAGAGTCCAGTTTCTTCGCGGTCACTTGATACACCTCCACACACACTCCCTCCCTCCCTTTTCTCCCCTCCAGGTGAACCAGGCCAGGGAGCCCAGGTAGGGCCGGGTGTGGTCGCACCTCCCCCCGGATGGCTTTCCCTATTCCAGGCATAGCTTTGCTTCTCCAGCAGACTGGGTCCCCACCTACCCTCCCACATCCGACCCTTCTTACCTTGCAGAATTATCTGTGTTTTCTTTTCTTCTCTGACACTCAAGTGACGATTTCAGGACGTCCCTCTTCTCTCCAACATGCCCATGGGCACCCTCACCACCAGAGAACGTGCCAAAACAGCGAAGAGAACTTTTTTCTGCTTCGCACTAGTCTCAGTACACGGAGATTCAGACAGAACCCGGGATCTCGGACCCGGCCCACTCCGCGAACATCAAGCCCTAAGATTTCTGATGAGCGGCTCAGAGCCCCTGATTGGCTGGCTTTGGGTCGGCAGCCAATGGCGTCCTGATTCTGTCACCAATTACTGGGTAGAATACACAGCGTAGAAGTTTGGTGGGAGATAAAATTGCCAGCAGCGAATAGCTTTTTTAGTACAACGGGTCTTTTTATTTTCTTTTTCTTGTACAGTAACAAAATGCTGTTTTTCTTTCCTTTCCCCCCAGAGCCTTGAGATTCCCGGAGAATTGTGGCTGCCTGCCACAAGAGGCCCCTGGAGGAGGGGTGGAGTTTGGAGGGTGGAAGTTGCCCTTTCTACAAAGGCAGGGAATCTTGTTTGAGAGGCGGAGCTGGAGCTTGGGTGGAGGAGGGTCTAGGTAGCCGTAAGCAGGAGGCAGCTGGTGGACACCACCTGCTTGGCCCTTCGCTGAAAAGACTTTACAATTCACTCAAAAAATATTGGGTATAGGCGGGCGTGGTGGCGGCCCGCTTGTAATCCTAGTACTTGGGAGGCTGAGACAGGCGGATCGCAGGTTGGAGGCCAGCTTCAGCAATTTAGCAAGACCTTCCCCTACTTAACGAGGCCCTGTTTCAAAATAAAATAGGGTTGGGGTGTAGCCCAGGGGTAGAATGGCTCTGAGTTCAACCCCCAATAACACACACACACACACACACACACACACACACACACACACACACACACATCTCGCTAGGGATATAGCAGCGTGGAGGTAGAATACCCCTGGGTTCAATACCCACTTTTGCAAAAGGAAAGAAAATGAAAATACCTAGCTGTTTCCCACTATGCTGTTCCTGCACACCTGACTTTACTGGTGCAGGATGTCTTTTTGCAAAAAGTAAAATTGCCTTACCAAGTCACTTTCAAACATTTTTTTTTTTTTTAGGACTTCATAGAAACTTATTTATAGCAGGAGGAATTTAAAAGAGCCCCTGGGCTCTGTGGATCATCCTTAGGGAGGTGCCTGTTTATCAGATAACAGATTGCACAAAAGAGGAATCTCCTCGGGGCACTACTCCAGAGAGTAACCTTAGGCTGTGTGTGTGTGTGTGTGTGTGTGTGTGTGTGTGTGTGTGTGTGTGTGTGGTGTTGTAGCACCTGTCATCTCAGTACTTGGGAGACTGGGACAGGAGGATTGCAAGTTTGAGGGCAATCTCAACAAGTACTGAGACTCTTATCAACCTAGGGAGACTCTGTTTCCAAATAAAAATAAAATAGGGATGGGAGTATAGCTTGAAGCTAGAATGTCCCTGGGTTTAATCTCCAATAGGGAAAAAAAAAATCAACACTGTTGGTTGCCCTCGGATAGTTCAGAAGGATGCCAAATAATAAGACAGTGGTCAGAACAGGGCACACCCTAAATCACTTGTGACTACTAGAGATCATCCTCACATATTTTCTGCCCACCTCTCATTTAAGTCTCCTATAAAGAAAGGCTCCTGCACTCCCAAAGGGTCTCTCTCTTCTTCTTGAGATGGACTGCATTCTCTCTTGAATGTGTATTTCCTACTTTCCTAAATAAGTCTCTATGTGTCTGATTGGTACAAGCTGAAATTCTTTTCTGTCGTGGAAGCCAACGACCTCACTGATCCAGAATTCCCAAGTTCAGGAATCAACGTATAACCCCTGAAATGTCCACTGTATGTCCTGTGGTGAGCCTTCCTCCCCCACCCCCTGAATTTCTTCTCCATTCACCTCCTGACCAGCCTTCATGTATACCCCCTCTATCAACTCTTAGGATCTCAGCTTGAAGTGTTCTTACCTCCTCTGACACCCAGAGCTTTGACTGTTCCGGAATTCTGCCCTATATTATTGTTATATAGCTATCAGTTGCATCTTTCCAGTGACTAGAGTATCAGCTCCTCAGGGCAGATATCCACTGAAGAGTTCGAGATTCACCCACCGACCCAGATAACGGAGGACACACAAGAGATGTAATACCATGCAGGGTTTATTGTGCTGCATCTCTTTCCTGGCTAGCCAGGGGTCGAAACCCAGACGTCACTCACCAGTCGAGGGAGTTCAGTCGAGGGCCGACCCCCAGCCTCCCGCCCGCTCTGACTTTATAGCCGGAATAGGGAGTGGGCACACACGTCAGAGCCCACCAAAGAGGAGCCCGCCAAAGATACATCCAATCAAATAAACTGGTAAACAGGTACAACCAATAATTTTAAAAGCCATCACACATACATTTGAATTATAGCAAATGGTTTCACAGAGCTGCCTCCCTACGTCATTGCCCACCAAGGGTCTCCTTTGTCTTCCCTACGGGGGATGTGAGCTCGTGCTTCAAGAGCCGCCCCTAACTAGCAAATGTTTCCCGACAGATAAACTTTTACAAGCTCCCAACATTCTCTACATACCACCCCTATCTAAGACAAACGGCTATCTCTGGACACTATCTCCGGTGTCTAAGCCAGGATTTTAAGCCGATTATAACAGAAGTAAGAAGTTTGCCCGTTTACTCAATTCATTGCTTACACAAACTGCTACATTCTTATTCTAACCTTATATATATGCTAACATCCTACATTATGCCCTATTTCTATATCCTATTCCCTTAACTCTAATATTGGAAAGGACTTCCTTAACTAAAACCTCAGGCTGGGGAAGACTTTTCTTCCTGCATTCCTACATCCACATGATGTGATTTCTCTCTCCTTATGAGGTCCAGCTCAAAACTCTGCACTCGTTCAGTTATCGTTCAATGCATAAGCAAAAAAGCTTAGCACAAGCTTTTCCCAATGGCATGATCTGACAAACACCAAGACAGAGAGGGCAATAGAATTAGGCCACTTAAAGCCAGGGGTTTCTGAATAAGGAATGAGGACCAAAGGAAGGACCTAGAATTAATTACCAGAGCAAAGTAAAGCAGGTTCCTTCTCTGCTTTGCAGAGGGAGATTTGTGTGTGCTTATGTGTGGTACCTACTTGGTAGGTATGTGCATGTACTTCAGAATAATCCAAAGCAGGCCTGGTGGCACATGCTTGTAATCCCAGCATTCGGGAGGCTGAGACCAGAGGATCGCAGTTCGCAGACAGCCTCAGCTACTTAGTGAGGCTCTCTGCAACTCAGTGAGAACTGGTTTCAAAATAAAGAATAAAAAATAGGGCAGGTTGTGTAGCTCGGAGGTCGAATGCCCCTGGGTTCCAGGGTTCCATCCCCAGACGCTCAAAAAAAAAAAAAAAAAAAAAAAAGAAGGAGAAGGAGAAGAAGAAGAATCCAGTGTTCTTTTGACCAAAATCTAATTTTCCAGAATTTATCCTAACAAAAGCAACTTGGAAACTTATTTTGTGGAAGTGATTGGAGAAAGTACAATGATTTAGATGGGAAGATATTTATATAGCATTGTTAGTAAGAAAGAAGAGAGCAATATATTATTATATAATTAATATATATAATATTATATATATTATTTGTTATGAATAATATATTAATGTTTAGGTAAAAGAAACATGTTGTGTCTGGGTGTGGTAGCCCATGCTTGTAATCCCAGTATTTGGGAGGCTGAGACAGGAGGATCATGCAGGTTTGAAGCCAGCCTCAGCTATTTAGTGAGGCTCTCAGCAACTTAGTAAGACCCTGTTTCCAAATAAAATATAAAATAGGCCTGGGAGGGTAGCCTGGAAGTAGAAAGGCCTTGGGTTTCATCCCCATTACCACACACACACAAAGAGAAACATATCATGGAAATATATATATATATATACATATATATGTGTGTGTGTGTATGTATGTATATATAGTATATATATGATGTCAAGGACTTTGATATATACATATATATAGGTTCATTTTTCAGTAGAAAAAAATGTTAGAAAATTAGTGTTTAACTGTTGATGAAGTATTATTTTAGGAAGGAAGTTATTTATGAAAGAAGTAAGCAAATTTGCAAACTGGAAAAGAACTTTTGAAAAATCTGGGGTGAGTTGGGCATGGTGGTGCACGCTTATAATCTCAGTACATGGAAGCCTGAGATAGGCAGGTTGCAGGCTCAAAGCTAGAAGGTTCAAATGCCAAGAAGGCTCTTGGCAACCTAGTGAGACCCTGTTACCAAATAAGAAATGAAATCGGACTGGGAGTATAACTTGGAGGTAGAGTGCCTCTGGATTTTAATCACCAGGCACACACACACACACACACACACACATACACACACACACACACACACACACACACACACACATCTGGGGTGCACCATGATGTAAGATCATTACAATCATTTAATAATGAGTTTATTAGGTTCTTAGAGGTCATATTGAGGTAGCAATTGATGGAAGAATATTAGATGCAGTTTAGTGACAGGCCAGGAAGATCTTTAGGGGAAGTGACTCTTCCTCTGGATTTATTTATTTATTTACTTATTTTTTGTGGTGGTAGTGGGAATGGAACCCAGAGGCAGTCTACTTCCAAGCTACACCATCAGCCCTATTTTTTATTTTAAAACAGGGTCTTAAGCCAGGCGTGGTGGCGCACGCTTGTAATCCCCACGCTTGGGAGGCTGAGACAGGAGGATCGTGCAGGTTCGAAGTCAGCCTCAGCAACTTAGTGTGACCCTGTTTCCAAATAAAATATAAAATGGGTCTGGAAGTAGCCCGGAGGTAGGAAGCCTCTGGGTTCTACCCCCAGTACCACCATAAATAAATAAATAAATAAATAAATAAATAAATAAATAAATAAATAAAAAATAAAACAGGGTCTTACTGAGTTGCAAGGGGCCTCACTAAGTAGCTGAGGCTGTCTGTGAACCGCAATCCTCCTGTCTCTGTCTCCCAAATGCTGGGATTACAAGCATGTGCCGCCATGCCCAGCTTCTATGGATTTATTTATTTATGTTTTATGGATTTATTTATTATCTGACCAAAATTTCTGTGGATCAAAATAAAATCAAGTAAGTTCTTATATGAAAAAACTGTGAACTGGCAAAGCCCATCCAGACTTGGCTTCCCACTGTCCTTTAATACTGACGTGAAAAAACCACCTTCTGTTTCTTTTTCATCTTTGAAGAGCGGGGATCCTTCTGCCCATCGATATTTCTTGTCTGCTTTCCTTTGCTGCTTTTTGTTTAGCTTTCAGATGGGATGGTAGCACTAGACAGGCACTTCAGTCAAGTCTCTGTGGTTGCTTGAAAATTTTCTTGGGGCTGGACACTTCATGCCTGAGGGACTGTGCACCGGTCAGCCCCAGCTTAGGAAGACTGGCTGCCTCTCTGAGAGCGAGGTTCAAAGGAGCTCAGTGCCACACCGGGCAGGCTGGAAGCTCAGGGCAGGCTGGGAGCTCAGGGGCAGATGTCCTCGAAGTCAGTGCAGAGTTCCCCCTGGGGATTCCATAGAGAGAGAGGCCAGGCCCGGAGGCCTCAGCGACAGAGAATCAGAGGGGTTGCGTGGTAGAACCAGAGGCAGAAATAAGGCCGGAGGGGCCCAGAGAAGGAGGCTTGGGGGAAAGTGTAGATGTGGGACCCATCCGCCACATTATAGAAGGAGACTGCCCCAGCCTCGTAGTTCAGGAAGATCCCCACCCGACTGGGGGCATCACTCAGAGGAAGGAGAGTCGGAGGGACGGTGAGGGCCTGGTACTTATTAGCACACAGCTCCATAGCCCAGATCCCATTTTGAGGTGACTCTCTGATCCCCCACTCCTTTCTGGAATTTTCTTCACAAACGCCGAGCCCCCAGAAATCCCTGTCCCCCACTTCTACCTCCCAGTAATGTCTCCCTGAAGAAAAGGCTTCGTGGCCCAGCACACAAGGATCAAATAAAAACCTTCCAGGTTTTTCCAGAAGATCCTGCTGTGTGTTTTTGCGCCTCACGCTTCGACGATCTTCAGACAGAAAGAGTTCAAAGTAGGCCGTGTCTGGATCCAGAGTCACAGTCGCTGCGGAAAGGAGGAGCGAGAAGAAAGCACCAGGTCAACACTGCATCTCAGAAGCCTCAGTGGTTGGGAAGGGGAAAGAGGCGGACCTTAGCCCAGGCAGTCTCTATTTATTCTTCCCCTGAACAACTGGAGTGACAAGCGGCTCCCTAGGTGTCCTCAAGGACCATTTTGAGGGCTTTCACAAAACAGATGCTCCAGGTTTTTTTTTTCTTTTTCTTCTTCTTCTTCTTCTTCTTTTTTTTTTTTTTTTTTTAATATGGTACTGGGGGATTGAACCCAGAGCCATTTTACCTCCAAGCTACATCCCTAGTTCACTTTTTTTTTTGCCAGTCTGGGGATGGAACCCAGGGGCATTCGACCTCCAGGCTATACCCCCTGCCCTATTTTTTATTCTTTTTGTGTGTGTGTGGGTTTGGGGATGGAACCCAGGGGCATTTGACCTACGAGCAACACCCTCAACCCTATTTTTTTTCTTTTATTTTGAAAACAGGTCTCACTGAGTTGCTGAGAGCCTCACTAGGTAGCTGAAGCTGGCTTTGAACCTACGTGATCCTCCTGTCTCCGCCTCCCAAGCACGGGGATTACAAGCATGCGCCACCACGCCCGGCTGTAGTTTTTATTTTGAAACAGGGTCTTGCTAAGTTGCTAAGGGTCTCAGTAATTTGACAACGCTGTTTTTGAATCTGTGATCTTTCTGTCTCTCTGCCTTCTAAGTACTGGGATTATAGGCATGGACCACCATGCCTGGAGAGGGCAGGGCTATAAGAAAGAAAAAGGAAAATAGTCTAAATTTGAAGGGAAAAGCACATTGGCCACACTAAGATCTGGCCGTACTACCTCTCACTGGGGCTTCCATCTTGGCCCACCTGGCCAAGACACTGCTGTGAGTTGGAAGATGACGAATGACCACTAACATCTTTCCTAGAGGAGTCTTGAGCCTAAGACCTGAGGGGTTATATGGCCACTCACTTGCATAAGATCGAGCTTCTCTCCAATCTGCAACAGAATGAAAAGAAATGAGTACTCCCCCATCCCGAAGAAAACATGTGTAATGTGAAAAGAGCCCAAGACTAAGAGTATCAGCAGTTATACAGAAAGAGGAACGAGACTTGTAGAGACCTGTAGAAGGAGTGCCCCGTGAACAGGAGAACTTAGGCAGGGACCCAGGGACCCAGGGACCCAGAAGATGGCCAGCAGATGCCAAATGGGAGGAAGATCAACTCAGGGAGGTCTGTAAAGAAAGAGCAAAGAAGTGCATATTGGATTTAATGGATAGGAGGCCATCAGCAATGGGAAAAAATAATTTTTTTTTTTTTGCAGGTCTGGGGATGTAACCCAGGGGCATTTGACCTCCGAGCTATACCTCCTGCCCTATTTTTTATTCTTTATTTTGAAACTGGGTCTCACTGAGTTGCAGAGGGCCTCACTAAGTAGCTGAGGCTGTCCGTGAACCGCGATCCTCCAGTCTCAGCCTCCCGAATGCTGGGATTACAAGTGTGTGCCACCATGCCCGGCTGGGAAAGAATAAATTTTATATGATTAAGATTGTTTTTATTTTTATTTTTATTTTTTGCAGTACTAGGGATTGAACCCAGGGGCATTCTACCTCTGAGCTACACCACCAGCCCTAGTTTTTATTCTTTAGTTTGAAACAGGGTCTCACTAAGTTGTAGAAGACCTCACTAGGTAGCTGAGGCTGGCTGCAAACCCCTGATCTCCCTGTCTCAGCCTCCCAAGTACTGGAAATAAAAGTGTGCACTACCACGCCTAGCCAGATTTTGCTTTTATTGATTAAAAAAAATTTTGGGGGGGCGGGTCTGGGGATGGAACCCAGGGGCATTCAACCTCCAAGTTACACCCCCTGCCCTATTTTTTATTCTTTTTTTTATTTTTGAAACCGTGTCTTACTGAGATACAGAGGGCCTCACTAAGTAGCTGAGGCTGTCCGCAATTCGTGATCCTCCAGGTCTCAGCCTCCCGAATGCTGGGATTACAAGCGTGCGCCACCACGCCCGGCTTTATTGATTAAATTTGACATCAAAATAATTTCTAAAAATTTAAAAATCTTGTAGAACTGATGAAGGCTATTGAGCTGAGTTTGGACACAGGTTTTGAAAACTTTTGTGACTTAGTGAGAACATGGGATTGTGAGACTCTAAATTGTGTAAAAGTGAACAAGGACTCGGGAAAGAAACCAGATGAAGTCTCCTACTAAAAGAAGAGGTAAAGGCTTAGATTTTTAAAATCCTACTTACCATCTAATTTCTGGGCTTTTCTCCAGTCTGAAATAGAACAAAGAAATCTCATTAGATAACTGGCACGTAACGGCGGCTCAAATTGTTTATAGATTAACAGGAAGCACAGAACTTACCTAGCTCTTTTTGGAGTTTCTCTGCAAAAGGACAAGAAATAAATCAGTGCTGTCTCTAGCAGATGACTAAGGGCCCCATAAGGCCCTCTGTGAGCCTCCTCCCAGGGTCTGTGTATGGAACAGGTCAAGGTCAGGATTACAGCTTGGGCGGAGTAAATGGTAGGGTTGGTGGTAGTGAGTAAGGAGGGTTGCATTAAAAACCTCAATTAAGCCTGGTGTGGCGCACGCTTGTAATCCCCACCCTTGGGAGGCTGAGACAGGAGGATCACAAAGGTTTGAAGCCAGCCTCAGCTATGTAGTGAAGCTCTTGGCAACTTAGTGAGACTCTGTTTCCAAATAAATTATAAAAAAATAGTTCTGAGAGTGCAGCTCAGAGGTAGAAAGCCTCTGGGTTCCACCCCCAGTACCACCAAAAAGGAAAGAAAAAAAAGAAAAAAAAATCAATTAAGCCTGGAATGGTGGCGCACACTAGTAATCTCAGTACTTGGGAGGCTGAAACAGGAGGATTGCAGGTTTGAAGCCAGCCTCAACAGTTTAGAGAAGCCCTCTGCAACTTAGTGAAACTTAGAGAGACTCTGTTTCCAATGAAGAAATACAATTGGGCTGGGTGTTTAGGTCAGAGGTAGAATCCCTCTGCATTCAATCCCCAGTGCCACTAAATAAATACATAAATACATAAATAACTCAATTAAAAGGTTCTCTGAAAGCCGAGCATGGTGGCACATGCTTGTTATGTCAGCATTTGGGAGGTTAAGACAGGAGGATTGCAGTTCGCGGACAGCTTCAGTTACTTAGTGAGGCCCTTTGCAACTCAGCGAGACCCTGTTTCAAGGTCTCGCTGAAACAGGGAGCCTTGTAGCCCTATTTTGTGTAGCTCGGAGGAAGAATGTCCCTAGGTTCCATATCCAGTACCCCCCCCACACACACACACCCAAAGGCCCTCTACAAACCAGGTGTGGTGGTGCACGTTTATTGTAATCCCAGTACTCAGAAGGTTGAGACAGGAGGATCACAGGTTTGAGGACAGCCTCAGTAAGTAGTGAGACTCTCAGAAACTTAGTGAGACCCTGTTTCAAAATAAAAATGAAATAGGGCAAGCCGGGTGTGGTGGTGCACACTTGTAATCGCAGCATTTGGGAGGCTGAGACCGGAGGATCACGGTTCATGGACAGCCTCAGCTACTTAGTGAGGCCCTCTGCAACTTAGGGAGACCCTGTTTCAAAATAAAAGAATAAAAAATAGGACAGGGGGTGTAGCTCGGAGGTCAAATGCCCCTGGGTTCCATCCCCAAACCCGCAAAAAAAAAAAAAAAAAAAAAAAAAAAAAAGAAATAGGGCTCAGGGTATAGCTCAGAGGTACAATGCCCCTGAGTTCAGTCCTCAGTACCACATACACACACAAAAGGGCCCTCTGCATCCCTCTTCACCACACTTCTTTCCTCTGTCCAGTCCCCTCCTTCACTTTTCTGTCTCTCTCTCTTGGTCTCTGAGGGTTGTACCTTTGGTCCGCCTTTCTTGCTCTTTCTCTTGGCGAAGTTTCCCAATGAAGCCAAGGGCGCCCACCAGGAGAAACACCAGAAAAAGCAAGACTGAAGTCTGAGCAGCCACCCAAGGAGTGTCCTTCAGGAAGACAGCGCCCTGTTGGAATTGCTGAGCATTATTCCTGCGGGGGGCCAAGCAGACAGGGCGGGGGTTGGTAGATGCTGGAGATGCAGGCGGGATGCCCTCGGCCTCTGCCTCCAAGGTTCCTGATGCAGCCCAGTAACCACAAGGGCTCTTGCTGGGACACTGACTCCAGCTCCGCCCTGCTGTTTTCTACAGGATCATTCAGAAACTGCGAAACCGTGAGAGTCATGGGGGAAAAATATCCGGGATTTAGTGTTTAACCCAAGAAGGTAAAGTCAACCCTGAATACGGTGCTAGAACTAAGATCCTGAGGAGTTACTGAAAATTGTTCCTGCTTCTTCAAGGAACCTTCCACTGAAGATTGTTAGGTCCTGGGCCCCCATATGGGACAGGGGCGGGGCTGACCCGCCTCCTTACCCTGCAAGTTCCCACGGAAAGCCACTCCCCTTTGATAAAAAGGGGATGCTGCGATCTCGAGACAGAACAGAAGCGAGAACGGACACAGGAGCGTGTGGACAGAGAGATTTCTGCATTCGTGGAAGGCCCTCTTCCACACATCCCCCCTCACCCCCACCCCGCACCCGCGGCATGGGGGTGGGGGAGGGAGCGGCCTGGGACTAATGGGCTGACCTAATAAAGACCTATGCCGCCTGCATGGCCAATCTCGCGTGTCTGTGGATCTATCTCTCGCAAACCATACAAAGATCACCTTGAATGTGGGAACCCCTTGAGGCCCTTGAGTTACATGCAATTGCTGCATTAAGTAATTTTTTTTTAATTTATTTTTTTGTGTGTGGTACTGGGGGTGGAACCCAGAGGCTTTCTACCTCCGGGCTATACTCCCAGACCTATTTTTGGAAACAGGGTCTCATTAAATTACTGAGAGCCTCACTAAGTAGCTGAGGCTGGCTTCGAACATGTGTGATCCTCCTGTCTTAGCCTCCCAAGTGCAGAGATTACAAGCGTGCGCCACCACGCCCAGCTACATTAAGTAATTTTGGAAGGGAAGGAGACTCCCATGGGATTGGGAAGCCCTGAGTACTGGACCCATTCCCACAGCCGACTCGGCATTTGGTCCCAGCCAAGATACTTAGTGTCTGTCTTCATTTCCTACCTATAAAATGAAGGTTTTACCTGTAGAGATGGACCTGTTAGTCTCATTTGATTATAGTGCTATATACATGTATTGAATGCCACTCTTTATCCTGTAAATACATACCAATATTATCTGTTAATTTTTGAAAATTATCTATGCTGGGCATGGTGGCGCACGCTTGTAATCCCAGCGCTTGGGAGGCTGAGACAGGAGGTTCTTACAGGTTTAAAGCCAGCCTCAGCTACTTAGTGAGACCCTGTTTCCAAATAAAGTATAAAATAGGTTTGGGAGTATAGCCCAGAGGTAGAAAAGCCCCTGGGTTCCACCTCCAGTGCCACACATAAAAAATTTATCTATGTTGTGGATCTTGTGAGATCAATGATCAATAAGAAAACAGGGAGAGAACTTGATTATCTAGGTAAAGTTTTATGCATGTGTTTCTTTTGACTTTTCCTTAGCACGCAGACTGTGCTAGTTATTTAGGAAGAATTTAGGAAGAATCCAATAAATATTATTGAGTTGAAAAAGAGAGAAGAGAGGTAGGGAAGGTGAAGGGAGAGCGAGAGAAAGAGAGAAAGAGAGAGAGAGGGAGAGAGGGAGAGAGAGGGAGAGAGTAAACCCTGTTTTTTCTATCAAGAAAAAAAGATTCTATATAAATTGAAATTCTCTTAAAGAATTTTTTTTGCAAATTCAGGAAAACGTCATCTCTCTTCTCATAGAGAAAGTTAAATAAAAATTACCAAGACAAGCCAGGCGTGGTGGTGCACCCTTGTAATCCCAGTATTTGGGAGGCTGAGGCAGGAGGATCACAGATTTGAGGCCACCCTCAGCTACTTAATGAGGACCTTTGCAACTGAGTGGAATCCTGCTTTAAAATAAAGAAAAAAAATAGGGCTGCAAGTATAGTTCAGAGGTAGAATGCCCCTGGGTTCAAATCCAGTACCGCAAAAACAAAAACAAACAAATAAACAAAAACAGCCAGAAGAGTCATAAAAAAAAAGGCTCAAACATAATGGCCTAGGGTAGATGATTGCCTCAGAGGCGCATTTCCTCCAGGTATCTGCAATCATTGCTATCCAGAGAATTAAAGGAACAGGGAAGGATCAGTTGTTACCCCTACTACAATGGGACTGTATTAGAAGTTGGTTTCTATCAATTTTCCCTGAAATTTAGGCTTGGTCGGTCATTGATTAGCTCCTCTTTCCCCAGAAGCCCACAGGAATCTTCTTTCATTTGTCTCCTTTGGATGTATCAAGATGATATATCGACAGAATATCACGGGAATATTCTTACTTTCTGAGTTTGGAAACTGCCTCATCTCCCCAGACTCCACTCCACCTCTGAGCCCTCCCACTTTACAAATTGTCTGAATAATTTTTTTTAACTTTCACTTTCTGGGGATTGGCTTCTGCTTTGAAAAAAATAAAACTGTCAAAATCCTTGCGAAGTCACTTCAGGTCACAGAGATCTCGGGTCTGGGTTCAGATGTGACTCTAAGCAGTGTGATCTGGTGCCAGTCCTTTAAAAAGACTGAGCTTCAGTTCCGCCTTCAAGTGGTGGACTGGTTGGACTTCAACAGGTCACCCCTAAGGCTCAGTGCCTATTATTATTATTATTATTATTATTATTATTATTATTATTAGATTTTATGGTTCTTCACTTCGCCCTCCCTCCACACTGGTTCTGGAAGATGAGGGTTCAGTTTATAAGCAATCCCCTCCCTACCTACTATGAATAAGATACAGAGATTGGGTAGCAGGAGGAAAGAGTGGAATCAGACAAAGCCCTGGGCCTCAAGGAGCCTTTGAGCTGCACCCATGGCCTCCGGTCTCCTTCATCCTGCCCCCTGCATCCCCATAGCCACTTCAGACACTCACATATCTCTGCTCCTTTGACTGATTCAGCCTTCACTCACTTTGAGATTCAGACACTGCACTGGCCAGAGCTTCAGGCAGGACTCTCCTTGCCTTCTGTGCCTGAAGCTGGAAAACCATCAAGGACAGGATAGTGTCGAAAGGCTGAACTGGGTACAGCCATGGGCGGGCTCTCCTAAGGGCTCTGGAGATTTGCTTCTGGCCCAGATACGTCTCAGTCCCTCCTATCCTCCAGCACCCAGACAAATTATGACAGGGATGAACTCTGGACCATGTACCCTCCCCCCCTGCCTCTATGATGTAAGATCATGATACTTTCAGGAAAAAAAAGCCAAGTCTAGGAATCAGCCCACACAGGCCAGTCCACACAGGCTCCACACTGCACTGTTTTCACGTGGAAGGAGGCCTTTGAGCCAACCGGCCTATTGGCAGTGCCTGTGTGTGCTTAGCAAACTGCAGATGATGTGGCTGGGTCCAGGAGGAACAAGTAGGAAAAAAAGCAAATTTGTATTAAAACAACCTTCCCCCTCCCAAGTCCAAATCACAATGCAAAATGTATCTGCAAAACATTTTTTTACTTTTTTTGATCCACTGGAATTTGCAGACAGGGTGTGGGTATCACTAAAGCAGAGGCCTGTTACAAAGGAGCAAGGTCAGATAGGATGAAGTAAGAGAAATCTGCAACTTTCTTAGGAGAGAACTTGAATGCAGGGCCGTCAGAGCAGGCAACACTGGTAAAATGGAATTTTGAAAAAGCTGAGACCAGGAAAGATACAGATCAACTACTAAGCCAGTGGCTATTATCACCAGTAGTAAAGTTTGGTAGGATACATGCTGTATAAGCTTCCTTTCAAAATCAAATTTCTTTGTGGCTCTGGCAGCATTTATATCCAATAGACCCAAATGAAGGAAATAACTGTGTTCTTGCTCATGGGACTCAGTATTAAGGTTAATAGTGTGAACTCTAAGCCGGACATGGTGGCACCGCCTTTATTCCAGTACTTGGGAGGCTGAGATGGGAGGATTACAGGTTCACTGCCAGCTTTAGCAACTTAGTGGGGCCCTCTGAAACTTAGTGAGAACCCGTTTCAAAATAAAATAGGGCTGGGGATAAAGCTTGAAGGTAGAATGCCTCTGGATTCAATCCCCAGTACTGCAAAAACAAACAAACAAACAAACAAACAAACAAAAAAAGTTAGGTTTAGGAGCATACCCTTTTAATCCCCCCAGTATCCATGATTTGGGAGGCTAAGATTGGAGGATTGCAGTTTGCGAACAGCCTCAGCTACTTAGTGAGGCCCTTTGTAACTCAGTGAGACCCTGTTTCAAACTAAAGAATAAAATATGGGGCTTGGGGATATAGTTTGGAGGTAGAATGCCCCTTGATTTCCATCCCTAGTACTGAAAAAAAAAAAAAAATAGCGTGAGCTCTAAGCTAGGGGCAAAACCCTCAGCCTTTCAGCAACTTAGTGAGACTCTGCTTCTAAAAAAAGATCCAGAGCAGAGCAAATAAGTTTTATCCTGGAGACACCATTGATAAAAAGTAGGCCCAAGGACTGGGAGGCCTTGGTACTAGACATGACATGTGCCTCTCGAGTGTTCCTTTGACCTCTTTGATCAAGGTAACTGACAAAGCTGCCAACTTTGAATGCGATCCTTTGTGGCAGCAGGCTGGGAAGCTGTTTAGCAAGCCATGACCCAGGTGCTGACTCCAGAACCTTTAAAGCCAGCCAGAATTAAACCCATGGAATCACAGGAGTTCACCACCCCCACATCTGCCGATTGCTGTCTTTGAAATGTACTGGCCTCTAAGAATTGGAGCATGCAAGCTGCCCAAGATGGCTGCCAGATAACCCCTTTGGAATGGCAACTCTACACACACAGCCAAGACAGAGTAAATGATGTCATCTAGTTTATGATAATCCTTGCCACGGATCAGAAAGAGAATTATTTGGGCTGGGTCTGACATTCCTTACTTTGTGGAGCAGAGTAGTGTGATCATCTGGGCATAAAAGGTACTAAAACAAGGATGAACTGTGGAGATAATGTGGATTGAGCATAGTATCATGGCTGAGAAAATTTCCTTTAGCCTGAAAATAGGTTTTCAACTTGCTCATTATCTCCCAAAGCCTATTTAATGAGTCAGATAGCCTTTTATTCTACAATTAGAAATAAAAGACTTCAGCTGTGCGTGGTGGAGCATACTTGTAATCCCGCGCTTGGGAAGCTGAGACAGGAGGATCACACAAGTTCGAAGCCAGCCTCAGCTACTAAGTAAGGCTCTCAGCAACTTAGTGAGACCCTGTTTCCAAATAAAATATAAAATAGGTCTGGGAGTTTAGCCCGGAGGTAGAAAGCCCCTGGGTTCCACCCCCAGCACCACAAAAATAAATAAATAAATAAATAAATAAATAACTTCAGATGAAATGTAAAAGAAGTCAAGCAAATGAGTTTTAAAATCAAAGGTAAAAAGTGATGATAATTTCTTTCTTTCAACCAATGATTTGGGCATCTACACTTTGTCTTTTAGACATTAATTGTTCCTTCAAGTATGCAAATAAAAAAAACCTTGCTTTGCAAAGCTTGTTTGATAAGGGTTAAAAAGTCCCCAGGTCCTGGACTTCTGAAACTGAGTACCAAGAGGAAACTAAACTGAGTATCAAGAGGAAACTGGACACCTTGAAGTCAAACTTCTCTAGTTCCACAATTTGGCAGTCTGTTTTTGAGGCACACAGAATTGAAGTTTAAAGGTCAGTGCCATGTCTGTTGGATTCATAAATTCTGCTTCTCTCATTCTGTTGGAAATTACAATCCCTGGAGCTGAGAATAGCCTTTTTTTTTTTTTTTTTTTTTTGGTTTAAACCCAGGACCCTTGCACATACTAGGCAAATGCTCTACCAACTGAGTTATACCCCAGCCTGAGACTAGCATCCTTCCTTTCCTTCCTTCCCTTCCTTCCTTCCTTCCTTCCTTCCTTCCTTCTTCCCTCTTTTCCTTCCTCTCCCCCTCCCTCATTTCCGTCTTCTTTCCTTTCTTTCTTCTTTCCTCTCTTTCTTGTACTAGGATTTGAACTCCTCAGCCTTAGCCCTATTTTTTATTCTTTTCAGTACTGGGGATTGAACCCAGGAACACTCTACCTTTGAGCTACACCCCCAGCCCTATTTTTATTCTTTATTTTGAAACAGGGCTTCACTGAGTTGCAGAGGGCCTCATTAAGTAGCTGAGGCTGGCCATGAACCTGTGATCCTCCTGTTTCAGCCTCCAAGTACTGGGATTACAGGCAGGTGCCCCCAGGCCCAGCTGAAACTGGCTTTTCTGGAGAAGCTTCTCCATCCAGCAGTGCCTGACCCTCTTGGTAAGTATTTGTGGAATAGATCAATGAATGATGTGTTTTTCTTCCCAGATGAATTCTTTATTCTTTATGGCTTTCTATGATATGGATGATTTTCACGGTAAATTATTTTAGTCTATTTTTAAACTTTTTATTATGAACAACTCTAACCAACACAGGATGTGAGGTAATGCATGTGTTAATCATACCGATCCTACAATATGTACATATTTTCTTCTTTTATTTTTATTTTTTTCAATACTGGGAATTGAACTCGGGGGTATTCTACTTCCGAGCCACCACCCCCCCCAGCCCTATTTTTTATTCCTTGTTTTGAAACACCTCACTAAAGTAGCTGAGGCTGACCTTGAACCTGTGATCCTCCTGTCTCAGCCTCCCAAGTACTGGATTACAAGGGTATACCATCATGCCTGGCTTACAATATGTCTTCTATTTTATTTTTAAGTACTGGGGACGAAACCTAGAGGCATTCTACCTCCAGGCTATACCCCCAGCACTATTTTATAATTTATTTGGAAACAGGGTCTCATTAAGTTGCTGAGAGCCTCACTAAGTAGCTGAGGCCGGCTTTGAACCTGTGTGATCCTCCTGTCTCAGCCTCCCAAGCGCTGGGATTACAAGCGTGTGCCACCACATCGGGCTCAATATGTACATATTTCTAAACATCATGTTATATACTGTAAATATATTCACCCTATATATGCAAAATTTTTTGAGCAGTACTGATGGGGATTGAACCCAGGAGCGTTCGACCTCTGAACTACACCCCCGACTCTATTTCTTATTCTTTATTTTGAAACAGGGTCTCCCTAAATTGTCAAAGGCCTAAGTAGCTGAAGATGGCTGCGAAGTTGAACTTGTGATCCTCCCGTCTTAGTCTGCCAAGTACTGTTATTACAAATGTGTCCCACCACACCTGGCTTTTATCAATTTAAAAAATAAATACAGTGGTGGTGCCGGCTTTAACTCCAGTACTTGGGAGGCTGAGATAGGAGGATCACAGGTTCGAAGCCAGTCTCAACAGTTTAGTGAGGGTCTCAGCAACCTAGTGAGATCCTCTTTCTAAATAAAATATACAATAGATCTGGGGGTGTAGCCTGGAGATGGAATGCCCCTGGGTTCCATCCCCAGCACCACAAATAAATAAATAAAATGCAAAAAGTTTAAAGCCATTCCTGACCTGATCTCTTCCCCTTTCCTGTGTGTGTGTGTGTGTGTGTGTGTGTGTGTGTGTGTGTGTGTTACTAGGGACAGAACCCAGGGGCTTTTTACCTCCAAGGTAAACCCAGGGGCATTTTACCTCTGATCAACTGCTCCCATTCCTATTTTGTTTTGTAACAGGGTCTCATTGAGTTGCAAAGGACCTCACTAAATAGCTTAGGCTGTCCTCTAAGCAAGATCCTCCTGTCTCAGCCTCCCAAATGCTGGGATTACAAGCGTGGGCCACAATGCCTGGCTTCCCCTCTCCTCTTTATTTCTTCGGTGCTTGCTTTTTTCCAAAGCATCTTTATCACCATCCAACATCCTATTTGCATCATTTATTTTCTGTCCCTCCTTCTAGCACGCCAGCTTCCTGAGGTCAAAATGTTGTTGAGTCTGGACTCTGTTTGAGCTCTTCCATAAAGATTGTACCATACGGTGACATGTTATTCCTGATCTCAGAATTGCCAGAGGAATGAATACAATAAAAATGTAAAACAAGCTAGGTGTGGTGGCGCACACTTGTATTCGCAGTACTCGGGAGGCTGAGACAGAATTACAGGTTGGTGGCTCACCTCAGGTACTAAGTGAGGCCCTCTGAAATTCACTGAGCCCCTGTTTCAAAATAAAGAATAAAAATAGGGCTGGGGGTGTAGCTCAGAGGTAGAATGCCCCTGGGTTCCATCCCCAGTACTGTAAAAACCAAACCAAAAAACAAACAAACAAAAAAACACTGTAAAACGAAGCAAAGGCCTATTAGTGTTGATGCCTACCCCATTATTTCTCTTCATTTTGTCACACACAAGAAGTATTTTTTTAACAGTGATGTCAACATTTTGGGTTAAGAGATAGATAGCATTGCAACCAATGGCGGCCATCGCTGGCTTGTTTCTGTGAGTAAAAAATGAGACAGCATCTGTAACACATTGCAAACACATCGCAACACGCAAAGAAGCTTATAAAGATCACTAACTAGCGGGGTGTGGTGGTGCACGCCTGTAATCCCCACACTTGAGAAGCTGAGACCCGATGATCGCTGTTCGTGGACAGCCTCAGCTACTTACTGAGGCTCTCAGCAACCCAGTGAGACCCTGTTTCCAAATAAAGTATAAAAAAAAGGTCTGGGAGTATAGCCCGGAGGTAGAAAGCCTCTGGGTTCCACCCCCAGTACCACACACACACACACACACACACACACACACACACGCACGCACAAAATTTTTATTCTTTAAAATAAAAACTTTTATTAAAACTTTTATTCTTTAATATTAAAAAGAATATAAACTAGGGCAAGGGGGTGTAGTTCGGAGGTCGAATGCCCCGGGTTCCATCCCCAGACCCGCAAAACAAAACAAAACAAAAAAAGATCACTAACTATGCTGTCCAGAAAATTCCGGTTGTCTTTTTCATTGGCTGCGCTGGGGATGAAACCAGGGCCCCCACTCCCCGCGCGTGCTAGGCAAGCGCTCCACTACTGAACCACAGCCCAGCCCTGTGTATTATTCCCCCCTCCCCCCAGCATCCTGCTCTTTCCCCTGATTCCTTCTAGCCCACCCCCCACCCTCTCACCCCTCGCTCTTTTTCGCTCTCCTCTTCCTGGCCCTCCGCCCCTTCCCTCCCACGGGTTCCAGCCCCCGGCTTCTCTAAGTCTTTTGCTTTGCTCTTTTCTCTGGTGACCTGCGTCTCCACTCCTCGAGGCTGAGGGCGCCTTGCAGGTGCGTAGGCCAGAGACACCGTCTCCACCTCGCTGCTAAACCCCAGGCGACCCTGGCGATGTTTGCGCCAGGGACTGAGGACCTTCCGAACTGAAGTCCATTTTCTCGAGTTCCACAAAAAGAACTAAAGACGCCGGGCGTGGTTGCGCACACTTGTAATCCCAGAGCTAGGGAGGCAGAGACAGGCGGATCCCACAGGTTCGAAGCCAGACGCGCTGGTTTAAGACACCCTGTTTCCAAATAAAAATATAAAAAAATAGGTCTGGGAGTGTAGCTCGGAGGTAGAAGGGTTTCCAGGAACACCAGTACCACCAAAAACAAACAAAAAAACCCCGCAGGTTTTTGTAGCGACTATTTTTTTTTTTACTAACTTCTATTTTGCTTATTAAAAAACAAAGCAGAATATTTCCAACATTTAAAACGAGCAAATAAACCGGGCGTGGTGGCGCACGTTTGTAATCCCAGCATTCGGGAGGCTGATATCAGAGGATCGCGATTCACCAAGAGCCTCAGCTACTTAGTTGAGGAACCTCTGCAACTCAGTGAGACCCTGTTTCAAAATAAAGAATAAAATATAGGGCTGGGGGTGTAGCTCGGAGATAGAATTCCCCTGAGTTCCATCCCCAGCACTGCAAAAATAAATAAATAAAATAAAAATAAATAAACTAAAATGAGCAAATAAATTTAGTTTTGCTTAATAAATGTAATGACAAGTGTAAAGTTTGTCACAATCTCTGCTGAATGGTGATGTGGGAAAAGGCAAACTTTATAGTGATTATTAACTATGTTAGTATCTAGTGAAAGCTCATTGTGTGGCAGACCAGGTTCTAAGCTTATATTAAATTCGTTTAGAGAACATTGCGTATATAATTCTAGGAGGTGAGTAATATTATTTATCCCCATTTTATAGGCGAGGAAAGTATAAGTTGCGACTCTCAACAGCAGATCACACTGGATTCTCCGCAGCCGCATTTCTTTCTGCAAGGGTCTACATGCCTTCCTTGTCATTTATTTCCTGAGTCTCATTCATATTACTGCCGTTGTCGCGGGCTCCCAACACACCCATCCAAGGCTCACTAACTCCTTTCCATGATCTTAAAGAGTTCACATCGAACCCACCAAAGATGTTTCCCTTCCTACAGGGTCTGACGCAATTTTTTTAACCCATCACTTAGTGTTCTTTTCTGATTCCCGGCGGGAACTCTGGACTCGGAAGCGATTTTTCAGAATTAAGAAAGGGAAACCTTCATTTTTAGAGAAAGATACCTTTTGCAGCAGTGAGTCATTTTTTTTAGAGCTTCTTTTTCTCCGAATCGAAGGCAGCCCTGCACTAGTTGGGGAGATGATCTATTTGCAAATTTCAACACTGGAGAAAAACTTTCACCTCCAAGGCGCGGTGCAGAACTTCCCCCTCGCTCCTGCTCTTTTTAGGGACAGTTTCAAATTCAGTGGTCTGATTCTGACGGACTTCTGGGTGTGAAGTCAACGCTGTCTGCTCTGCGGTTAGCAGAGGTGCCAAGAGGCACGGTTGCTTTGCAGAAGAGACACCCTACAAAAAACCTCCAGCCTCCGTGTCAACTAACTTGGCTGAAACGCTGGTTAGATTGACAGTCCACTTAGGAAACGAGTCCAAAATCCACCCTGTCCAGTGTCCCTTGTAAGGAGGAAGGAAGGGAAAGAAGACCTTATTAGGATCACAACTATTTGGTTTCCATCAAATGCTGAAAACCAATTACATAGATCCAGTTGTGGGTAATTAAGAGAGAGGCCCTTCAGAGACCTCGTGGCGCAACGGTAGCGCGTCTGACTCCAGATCAGAAGGTTGCGTGTTCAAATCACGTCGGGGTCAAGTGTTTTGCGTCGGTGGGGACATACCGGGGTGCTAGTCTGTAAAATTCCCAGGAAGAATATGATTGATTACTCTTTACAGCCGCTTCCCTTGCTTGTCGTTGAGTTTAGTCTCCTCGAAATGAGTTTTTAATAATACGCAGGCATATGTACATAGGAATTTTGTATTTGAAATTCGTTTGTGCGTTCATAGAGATACTATTTTAATTACAAACGTTCGGAATTTTCGTCCTTATTCTTAGCCCTCCAGGCTTCTGTACGCTTATTTCTGTGTCCACGGACCCATCTCCCCGTCCAAATTTCAACCTCCAATTTTCAGGAGCTTAGATCTTTGCAGGTGCCTCGTCTGGTTCGAGTGGGTGAGGTGAGCTAAACTCTCCTGCTTCACACCCGAGTTAGTTTTTCTGTGCTGGGGGGGCTCCCAGCACATCCTTAGGTCGAGGCATTTTCTCCACCCATGTAAGTTACTGGGAAGTTCATTCACTTCCAGAGGCAGAGAAGCTGGACGCAGTTATTTTGCCAAATTCAGACTATAGGGAATGAACAGTTACAGCCTCCGGGGTAGAGATTCCAAGAACCCCTGTAACTTTTTGAAAAAAAAAAAAAAAAGAAAAAGAAAAATGTGCTTGTTTTTTTCCCCACCGGGGAATCGAGATTATAAATATATATATATATATGAAGTGACATTTTACAGTATTAAAAAAGGAGCGCGACTATTTCTTCGGAAGAATTTTTATTATGAAGTATCACTTACAATGACTTTGAAAACAAGGTATTGGGGAGAGTAGCACTTTCGCTCTAGACCTACTGTACACCACAGTAAGAGAGGTGGATATTTAATCATGCATTTGTGTGCTGGTGAAATGTATCCAAAATAACCTTTTTCTTCTTTTTTTTTGCATTTTTTCTTTTTTTAATTGGTGCATTGTAGTCATACATCTTAATGGTTTCTATTTTTTATTAAACGTTTCTTTCTCAGTCTAGGTGCACGGGTAACACATAAAAGAGGTTAGTACTCTGGGAGAAAAGGCACATAGTCTTGCAAATAAAAAAAAGTGATAGTAAGAGAAGAGGTAGCAGAGTGGCGCAGCGGAAGCGTGCTGGGCCCATAACCCAGAGGTCGATGGATCGAAACCATCCTCTGCTAATTCTCCTTTTCCTGCACAATTGCCTCGGGTGTAGATTGAAAATTGATATTACTATCTTGGGGAACTTTGATCCGCTCCTCTGAGAGTATCTGTAGGTGGAACACATCACTGTTTTAAAAAAAGAAAAAACATTAAGCAGATCAGAAGTCTCCCTGAGAAGATAGCAATTGAGCGGACACGTGAACACGTGAGCCACAAATATTATGTAGGGTGTCATGGGTACAGGTAGAATTTAGAAATGCGATTTAAAGAAAACCTTAAGTGAATAGTAAGGTGAAACTCGAACGTATCTTATGTGAATATTTGTCAATTTTGCTTAAGGTGAAATTTCTAGGAAATAGGAAATAGGAAAGTGGAAATTTGTAGAACCTCAGGAAGTAACTAAACATATATTCCCGAGCCAGCCAGGAGTCGAACCTGGAATCTTCTGATCCGTAGTCAGACGCGTTATCCATTGCGCCACTGGCCCACATATAAGCCATTTTGTAGCTTGTCTTCCTGAAAGAAGAAGAAAAAAAGTTCTTGGTATTGAGTCGCTGTAAAGTGAATATTTGAAACTTTTCTTTTGACTTATTTCCCTCCAGTTATTCGTATTTTGAACTCAAATGTACTTCCGCTGGCTCCTTTGACTGAGTTTGCTCTTGCACGATTTCTTCCTGGACAACATGAAAATCATTTAAATATAATTTGTAAAAAAGTTCAGAGAAGGTTTATTTTTGGACAGTGAGAAACTTACTTTGATGAGGCTTGTGAAATATCAAGGAGGAAAAAGAGAATAGCGCGTCAGAGTAGCCTCTGGAAATTGAGAAATAAAAATTTGCTTCCGTAGTCGGCAGGATTCGAACCTGCGCGGGGAGACCCCAATGGATTTCTAGTCCATCGCCTTAACCACTCGGCCACGACTACAGATACTCAATTTACCTTTAGGATTCTACACGTTACCATATATCACATATTCGTTACTGCCTTTCATTTCACTAAGGATTTAGTAATCGCTGAGTTCACGTCCTAAGAATGAACTTCGGACTTCAACTCTAAGCATCTATATAATAAGCTGATAAAAGGGCTGGGGCTATAGCTCAGTGGTGGACCACTTGCCTAACATGGTAAGCTATGAGTGCTTTTTGTATCTTTTTAGAAACCAAACCAGCAACCATGCTTCAATCATTTTAAACATCCTCATACTTTTTTTTTTTTTTTGTCTCATAGGAAATTTATCATCAGTAAATAATTCAACAGAGATCTTCTTCAGAGATCCCACATGTCTTCAGGCACAGTTCAGTTCTGGCAGAATAGTAGGAGCCCAACAAATGTTAGGTGGTAGCATATGTAATTATCATTTTAAAATCGAGAATCTGGATCCATCAAAATATTCTAACGAGGCTACTAGTTTCTGTCTCTTTCTGAAGCTTTGAAAATTATATATATATATATATTTTTTTTTGGGGGGGGGGTCTGAGGATGAAACCCAGGGGCATTCGACCTCTGAGCTACACCCGCTGCCCTATTTTGCATTCTTTATCTTGAAACAGGGTCTCACTGTGTTGCAAAGGGCCTCAGTAAGTAGCTGAGGCTGTCCGCCAACCGCGTTCCTCCTGTCTCAGCCTCCCGAATGCTGGGATTACAAGCGTGTGTCACCAAGCCGGGCTCAAGCTCTGAATATTTTAACCAGCAGAGAGAATACTTCTGAGTGATATTGGACTGTACGAACTATTGCTGAGGGCCAAATTGCCTTCATGGTTATGGGGACTTCTTTCACAAAAGGAAGAACAACTGTATCTGATATTTGTGGGTAATAGTCTGAAAATATATAGAAAAACCCCTCTAAAGCAAGATCAGAACCCCAGAAACTCTACACTTCTGAAACTACTCTACCAATACTGCATTACCTGCTTGCCTGTGCATATTTTAGTAGAGAGCAAGAAAGAGAATTCTGTGTCTCATCAATGGCTCTGGTGGTCAGAGGAAGGGTGAGCATACCTGATAAGCCACTGCTCATGTGAGGATATATTGAAAATCATCTGGGCCAGACCTCTTCTGGGCTCCAGGATATACAATTCTCCTAGTTCTTTCTTCCATGTCCATGAGCATCACCCAAGCAATGCATCCCATTTCCCCCTTCAATCTTGAATCTCCTTCCAAATATTTGACAAGTGCACGCAGATCCTCAAAACAAGAGGCCCGGAACTCCTATTTGTCCTTTCCCCTCTCTTAGACTCTCTTTCCACAAGACCTTCAATTCTGACTTCTAATTCTGTCTCAAATCTTGCTCTTCCTCTCCAGCCTCACGCCTGTTTTCTTAGATCCAGTCCTCACAGATTCTCATCGGAATTACTGCAACAACTTCTCAGAAATCTATGGCACTCTGCCTCTCTCAGTTATACTCAATTCTAATCGTTAAGTTCTCTGTTTACTTTAGAAATCTCTGGACCTTGTGGCCACAATTTTCTTACTCTCCATGGAATGAGCTCACAAAGTGCTTGGTATGGTTGTGCTTAAAATTGAATTACTGAAAGAATGAAGAGGGACCAGGAACTAATTGGATAGGTCTAGGGAGTGGTCGAAAATGTGCCAGTCTAGCCGGGCACGGCGACGCGCGCTTGTAATTCCAATATTCAGGAGGTTGAGACAGGAAGATTATGGTTCGCAGACAGCACCAGCTGCTTAGTGAGGCCCTTTGCAATTCAGTGAGACCCTGTTTCAAAATAAAGAATTAAAAATAGAGCTGAGGGTGTAGCTCTGAGGTAGAATGGGTTCCAACCACAGTACCGCAAAAACAAACAAGAAAATGTGCAAGCCTAAATTCCCCACTGCTGCTGCTGACTCTGGGAAGGCTTTGAGATTGCATCTTAATGGGGTACAGGGCGGTTAGAGGCATATATACACACATACTTCTAGCTATTTTGATTCCTGTTTCACAGCGAATCTAAACCCAATACATCCATAATTTTTCTCAAAACGAAAATTTCAGCAATTGGAAAGGTTGAATGTAAGTAACACTCGACGGAATCCCTTGTTTTCAGCAAAGCCTCAGTGAGGTTCTGAAGGGGGGAAAAAGGAATGGAACCCAGAAACAATAAAGAGCTTTTAGCTGCAGAATGGTGGTAGGGGCTTTTAAGATCCCTTGTTCAAACCAGGCTACATTACTTCCCTGTGACTTTGTGGCATAACAGTAGTGTGTCTAACTCCAGATCAGAAGGTTGTGTGTTCAAATCATGTCAGGGTTAGTTTGGTTCTATTTTGTGCAGAGTGGGTGACTAATTCGAATAGAATTCAGTATTCCTAATATCTTTGGTTAAAGATCTTGATATCCTGAAGGCTGTGGAGATAAGAGGATATCTCTTATTCAGGGATTCTCTTGTCTTCTGAGATTTAAAATGAGGGAATGACGGTCCCCTTCTCCCCTCCTTCGTATTGAACCCCGGGGGCGTTTCGCCTTATCTACACCTCCATCCCATTTCTACTTTTTATTTTGAAACTTACTAAATTGCTGAAAACCTCACTAAGTTGCTGATGAGATTCTCCTTTCTCGCCCTCCCAACTACCGGGATTACCGGCGTAGGTCAGTTCACTCGGCCTGCCACCTTCTTAAAAGGGAGGTTTAATTTAAAAAATTTTTCGGCGTCAGAGGCCAAGAGATTTCCTGTTTCTTTATCCTCTGGTGGCGTCTCTGCCGGGTGGTTGTAACCATCCCCACTACCCGGCCCTTCACAGGCTCAGCCTCCGGGGACCTCCACCAACCAGGCCCTCAATCCACTCCGCCTTTGTCCTCGTGGCCCAGCTAGGAAATGCAGTCTAGGTGGACCCCTCTCCCTCGGCCCCAGCTTCTCCGTGCAGAGTCAGGGTCGGCCGAACTTTACCTTCCCTGTATTAAATCGCATAAATCCCCTTCTCTCTGTTACATCAGCGGCCTCTTTTCTTTCTTCATTTCTTGCCAGGGATATTGACAAGAATCTCTCAACTCGTCTTCCCAGTTCTTCTCCTGTTTAGTAAAGTTAGTGTCATTTTTCTTTCTAAAGTTGATACTGAGCCAGGTTTGGTGGCGCACGCTTGTAATATCAGTACTAGGGAGGCTGAGACAGAAGGATCCCAGGTTCATGGCCAGCTTCAGCTACTTATTGAGGCCTTCTGCAACTTAGTGCGACTCCGTTTCAAAACTAATAATAATAATAATAATAATAATAATAATAATAAATAGGGCTGGATCTGTAGCTCAGAAGAAGAATGCCCTTGGGGTCCCCCCCCCCATACATATATCTAGAGAAGTCAAGCCACTTCCTTAAAAAAATGCTCAATGTACTGGAGCTACTGTGTGGAATCAGCTGACATTTAGGAGGGCATTTCATGTTCTGGTATGTTGGAAAATTTAAGTGCATAAAGATTTTGTTTGACGTTTTCAATACTGGAGGAAGGTATGCTCAAATTGGACTCTGTTAAATTGGACTCTGTTTCCCACAAAGTTAATCTTCCGTTTGGGCTTCCATTTCTTCTGCATCATCATCATCTCCATTCACTTCCACATTTTCTTTCTCAAGCCTCTTCAGCTGGCTCTCTAGTTCATTGTGATCTGTGTCTGTGATCACTTCGGGCTCCTTTTAGACATGGAACATGCCCCCCTTGAGGACAGGTCTTCTGTCTCTCAGGGTTGTGGTAATCATCACATACTGAGGCGGAGCTATTAATCTTTTTTTTTTTTTTTTTTTCGGTATTGGGAATAGAACCCGGGGTCATTGTTCCTCTGAGCTACACCTCCAGTCCTATTTTTTAGTCTTTTTTATTTTTTGAAACAGGGTATCACTGAGTTGCGAAGGGCCTCGCTAAGTAGCTGAGGCTGTGTGCGAAACCGATTCTCCAGTCTCAGCCTCGCCAATGCTGGGATTACAAGCCAGCGCCACCACGCCCGACCCAAAACTCTTCTTTTTGACAAATGAATATAATCATTTTCTTTGTCCACTCTAATGACAACCACACATTCATTCCTGCCAATTTGGTTGAGTTTGTCTATAGAACAGATATGTCTTCTGAATGATTCACTAAGAAGAATCATGCCTTCAATGTTGTTTTAGTCCAGCAAGCTGACCTAAATCCCCATTTCAGCAATGAACCTTACATTCACCATCGGTATATATTCTACCTCTGGAACTTCATGTTGATAATATCTACAACTCAGAGTTGGCATTCTGAGGTATGTGTGTGAATCCCGCAGTAGAGTCCCTAGAGATGTAAGAGCCATATCCTTTTACCTGCAACGTGAGTGTCAAGGGAATGGAATTGGGGAGGAATTCAGAGACTATGGACCAAAGCTAGATGTGGAATGGTACATGGGAGTTATCCATGATAAAATAAAAGGAGTAGGAAGGCAGAGAAAAAAACATGTATAGTACTGATGTACAATCTAGGTGACTGTAGATTTGCTATATATATATGACAGACAAAAACATGTGTCTCTGTATCAGGAAAGGTGCAGCAGATAATTAAGCTATCATGTTGGATTTGTGTAACATGATACAGATTAGCGTGTAGGAATCCCCTTTTAAAAAATAAACTTGAGTAATTCATCAGTTTTACCAGAATTTGTGTGAAATATTCCTCAAGATTACCTACTTTTTTACCCTATGACAGTGTGTTGAAACTTTTTTTTTTTTTTATGGTTCCGGGAGTGGAACCCAGAGGCTTTCTACCTTCAGGCTATACTCCCAGACCTATTTTATATTTTTTATTTGGAAGCAGGGTCTCACTAAGTTGCTGAGAGCCTCACTCAGTAGCTGAGGCTGGCTTTGAACCTGTGCGATCCTCCTGTCTCACAGCCTCCCGAGCACAGGGAAGGGTGGTGGTGGTGGGGATTACAAGCGTGCAGCACTACTCCCAGCTAGACACTTCTTAAAACTAAAGAGGTTCTAATCAAGCAACTGCGGCAGGGGAAAGAGCCCTTGATACACAACAGAATGCAACTCCCCTTTTTCCTTTTTTTCTTGCCATGCTGGGGTTCGAGCCCAGGGTCTAGCATGCTAGGCAAGTGCTCTGCCACTGAGTAGTATCCCCAGCGGTAAACTCAAGTCCACATAATAGCAGGGACAGCTGGGGATTTATAGCCAGTGGGCAGGTCTCATGGGTGAGGGTAAAGGAGATCCAGAGTTGGAAGATTACAAAGAGGAAGTTGGCTAGACATCAGGGATGTGAAGATCTTCATAAACTTTATTAGCAGTATTCTTGCTAAAACTGGACTAGGCAGTGGTTGAGACCTGACAGAGAAGAGGGCTCAGGGGAGTTTGGCTAAAGTCTGGTAAAAACCAAAACCAAAAACAAAACACACCTTCATACTCTTACCCTCTACCAGGATCAATGAAGGCGACCTGAACTGTGGCTCTAAACACTTCAGTGTTAAAAAGTTATATATTCCCCTGCAAACTGATAATTTGTATTTTGATGTATATTATCAGGTTTCGATGAGTCCTGTTAGTGAGACTCAGTATGTGGCACCCAGTTCCTTTCAGGTGATAACATCACTGAATTTGCTCTATTAATAGAGGTAAGTTTCAGAAACTAGGACAGGAGACCACACTGAGCCAGTGGTCATGTCTGGGAAGCTGACTGGCTTCCATAAATGCCCATTTTATTTCAATCTCACTTAAACATAGATTTCCCAATTTTAGAGTTTCTATGGTGTATGCTTTGGTTTCACTAGATTTATCTTTGAGCAGCGCATTTGAGTCTCATTCCCCACCCGTCTCCCGTATGAATGACATCCAGTGAGAAGATCCGACAATGATGTGTTATTACCAAGTTCACTGATTCCAACACTTCATAAGGAAATGTTATGTTTTCCCTCTGCTTCAGTGTGGAAAGCAACTTTGAAAGACTCGCCAAACGCTAGATTTCAAAAATCTGAGTAAATCTCAACTTTGCCCTTACCCCTTTGAGACATTATCAGGATTTGTGTTAGTGTTCTCTCTTACCAGCTTTGTACTTCCTGTGGGGTTTTGATCATATTTGGGGGAGTCAGCATTTGACGAAAGGTCAGTAAAATGAGGCAGTAGAGCCGGGCGTGGTGGCACACGCTTGTAATCCCTGCGTTTGGGAGGCTGAGACAGGAGGATCGCACAGGTTCGAAGCCAGCCTCAGCTACTTAGTGAGGCTCTCAGCAACTTAGTGAGACCCTGTTTCCACATAAAGTATAAAATAGGTCTGAGAGTATAGCCCGGAGGTAGAAAGCCTCTGGGTTCCACCCCCAGTACCACCAAAAAATAAAAATAATAAATAAAAATAAAATAAAATGAAGCAGTAAAATACACACTGAAGCGATTATATCACTCATATTGCTTTGGGTATTTGTTCTAGACTAGCCTACCTTATACCATAAATTTAATACAACTAATATGAGTTCTGTTTATAAGTAGAATATGGTCAGATATTTGTCTTCCAGTGTTTCATTAAAACGTTACATGAAGTGATCATTGGTAGCTAATATCTACCTGGTTCCTTTATACTATTGTTCCAGAAGCTGTGTGTGTGTGTGTGTGTGTGTGTGTGTGTGTGTGTGTGTGTTAATGGGGATTGAACCTAGGGAAATTCTACCTCCAAGCTACACCCTATTTTTAAATTTTTATTTTGAAACAGGGTCTTGCTAGGTTGTGAGTCTTACTACTCACTGAGGCTGTCCTTGAACCTAAATCCTTTTGTCTCAGCCTTCCAAATACTGGGATTACAGGCTTCTGCCACCATGCCCTGCTCAGAGGCTTTCAGAGCCACCATTTTTAATTAATTAATTAATTAGTTAATTAATTAATTTAGTGGTAATAGGAATGCAACCCATTTAAGTACCCTTATTTAAGCTGGGCGTGGTGGCCCAAGCTTGTAATCCCAGCACTTGGGAGGCTGAGTCAGGAGGATCACACAGGTTCGAAGCCAGCCTCAGCTACTGAGTAAGGCTCTCAGCAACTTAGTGAGACCCTGTTTCCAAATAAAAAATATAAAATAGGTCTGGGAGCATAGCCTGGAGGTAGAATGCCTCTGGGTTCCACCCCCAGTACCACAACCCCCCCCCAAAAAAAAAAAAAACAAGTACCCTTATTTATTTATTTTTTGTGGTACTGAGGATTGAGCCCAGGGGCATTCTCTGATCTACATCCCCAACCCTATTTTTTTTTTTTTTTTTCGGTACTGGGGATGGAACCTAGGGGCATTCTATCTTTAAGCTACACTCCCAGCCCTATTTTTTATTATTTATTTATTTATTTATTTATTTATTTATTTATTTTTTGGTGGTACTGGGGTTCCTGGAAGCCCTTCTATCTCCGGACTACACTCCCAGACCTATTTTTACATTTTTATTTGGAAACAGGGTCTCCTAAACCAGCGCGCGAGCGGCTGGCTTCGAACCTGCGCGATCCTCCTGTCTCTGCTTCCCAAGCGCGGGGATTACAAGCGTGCGCCACCACGCCCGGTTTATTATTTATTTTGAAACACAATCTCACTGAGTTTTAAAGGCCTCACTAAGTAGTTGAGGCTGGCTTAGATCCAGATCCTCCTGCCTCAGCCTCCTGCCTCAGCCTCCCAAATGCTGGGATTACAAGTGTGTAACACCACACCCGGCTCCCAGCACTATTTTATTTTGTATATTGAGACAGGGTCTCACTAAGTTTTGGGGTGGGGCTGGGGGGGCTCCGTAAATTTAATTACCTATATAGCCAGCCCCCTAAGGAGTATAGGTGAACTTTTCTAAGTTCCATTTACATATGAAGAAATAGAACTATGAAATTATGTAACTTGACCAAACTTTTGGTTATTTCTCATTCTATTCAGTTCTGTTATTAAGAGAAGAAACCAGTTTCTTTTAAGAAAAACAGTAAGCTAGGCGTGGTGGTGCACACTAGCAATTTCAGTATTTGGGAGGCTGGGACAGGAGGATCTCAGTTGGAGGACAGCCTCAGTAATACAGCAAGCCTCCTAGCAACTCAGCAAGACCTTGTTTCAAAATTAAACAAAACAAAACAAACAAATAAACAAACAAACAAACAAACAAAAAGGCTAGGGACATAGCTTGGAGGTAAAATACCCCTGGGTTCAATCCCCAGTACCAAAACTAAAACCAAAACCAGTAGTAGACTCTTAATTTGCTGTTGATGCTCCCTGCTTCTCCCTCAAGCCCCCCAAAGCACCCAAACACAGCTGCTAAATATATCCTCCCATACTTTGGCCCTGCCACTTCTCTGTTCTAAAAAGTGAAAAGAGACTAGAGTGAGACCGAGGCCTATGGAAAACCTCCTGGCTTCGCATGCCTTCACATACTCAGGCTATCAGACTCAATAAGTTTCTGAAACTCAAACCCCAAAACTTATTTCAGTAGAGATCATTGCATTTTCAGTTAGCTAATGGTTTTCTATGTGTTAGCTTTTGCTCCAAAAAATAGGGGCTTTATTACCTATTTATTTTCAGGCACCATTTTGGCTTTTTGTTCCAAAGTGCCACAATGACCTGATCAACTGAGTGCTCACCCTCGCCAGGAGCAAGTAATAGAATTGGGCCTTTGCAGTAGGGTTCTCAGGGAGCCTGCTCTCAGGTTGCCTCGCTATTCTTACTTTCAATGGTAACACTTTCCCCGCCAAACGTGGTTCCCAGTAGCAGAACAGCAGACCAGTCTCTTCCAAAACGTAAAACTTGGTGTTTCAAAGTGGAAGTGAGCGTTTTGACTTGTACATGAGTTGAATTGGCTTGCATCCTAAGTGAAAGATCTTCAGAATCTGTTTTAATTTAGGGGAAGGAGGGAGAAAGCTATTTTAAAATCTTGGCTATTTATAGGCATTTTTCAACCTTGAAAAGTCTTCAAGGGTCACATATTGGCGAACTTTCAGCTTCCTTCTGGTTCACAGGTTTTTGTTAGAATGTTTGGAGACAGTTTTTTCCCCCCCTCCCTTTTTGAATCAGTAAAATTCTTTGGGGATGAAGATACGTACATTGCCTGTTTGCAATAGTATAAAACTATCAATATAAGGACAAACACAGAAGACTCTTGACGGAAGGCATTGGTGGTTCAGTGGTAGAATTCTCGCCTGCCACGCGGGAGGCCCGGGTTCGATTCCCGGCCAATGCAGCGTACTACTTTTGCATTTCATTCTGTTGGGGTTAAATATTTTCGATGAAAAGAGCAAATAAACATTTGACCGCCGTCTCTCCATTGTACTGGGGTGATTGAGAGACGCCTAAGCGTGTGGAGCGTTGCTTTTGTAATTGATGGCGGTCAGTATTTGTGTTTTCCAACCGTTCGGAACAATCCACCGATGCCGCCGCCCCTCTCCCTGCAACCTCAGCTGGCCTGCTTACCAAGATCTAGAAGGTTCTCGGCTCCGGAGGCGGCGTGTGACCTGTGCACCCTTCTGAGAATCCATGGTAGCTTTCTAAAATACCTGGTGAACTAAGGTTGGAACCTGTCAGATCTACTGCCTTAGAATCGAAAGCAGAAAACTTACATGGTGTGCAGCAGAGTGGCGCAGCGGAAGCGTGCTGGGCCCATAACCCAGAGGTCGATGGATCGAAACCATCCTCTGCTATGCTTATAATAACCTTTTGAGAAAGCCCAGGCTTTAGGATAAAGGGTCTCTTTAAGATCTGTCTCAGAGTTTTGGGGGCTGACTGTGCAAAAAGTACATTGCTAGTAAAAGATATTTCCGCGCTAAGGCAATGGTGATTGGTGCATCCTCACTCACATGGAGGTTCCTGAGCCTCTCAAAAGTCCTCAGGGCTTCACTGCGTCCCTAAAATTATATGTTAGTCGATCGTTGAGGTGTGTTGTTGCTCGAGTGCATCTTTTTATTTATTTGCAACTTTTTATCATTATTTCCAGCACTGTAGTTAGCCTTTCAGAATCATTAATTGTAAAAATCGTTTGTAACAGGTGTGATATTACTTCTCATGGGAATATATCCAGGGGCATTTGTAAGCATGTAGTCGTGGCCGAGTGGTTAAGGCGATGGACTTGAAATCCATTGGGGTCTCCCCGCGCAGGTTCGAATCCTGCCGACTACGGTGTAGTGTTTTCTTTGCAGGTGTCCTCGGTGTTACTCTCACCTGTAAGTTCTCAGCAAACGTCACACAACAGTGCTTTATATTACTCCGTTGCTATTTTTCCTCAAATAATCGGAACCTGGTCGTTCCATTCCTTTCAAAAGGATCTAGAGAAAAATTTTAGTGGGTGCTTTACGAACCTGAGAACAGCAGAAATTTCTGATGCCTCTATAGAGATGCAGCAAAACATTCGGGCTGCTTTGCTTTTCTATATTTAATTGGTGCCTACTTATCCTAAATCTAGCTCATGTCTGACTTCTGAAATCTGATTTCTGTCTGACTTCGAAAACCTCGCTTGCCTTTAATTTCTTTCCCTCTACGTTCTTCCAAGAATTCAGTTACATCCAATTCATCTCTATTCTACCCGTGAACAGAGTTGATGTTGTGGAATCAACATCTCTAACAGAAATTTCCAGTCCTTTTTCTCATTTGAGTCTTTCTATCATCCCACTTTGGAAGGCCAGGCCTGCTTAGAGAATAACACCAGATGAAAAATTTTGACTTAGATTTTGGCTAAATCTTATTCTGTTTTACTATCTGAAACTCTTCCTAACACGTACCCATTTTCGTTAATGCAACATAAACAATCGTAAGAATTAAACTTATTTATTATTTTGTTAGTATTATATGAGTAAAGGAGCCACTAGAGAAATGCAGATAAGGAAAAAAAAAATGAGCAAAAACCTTTGAATTAGCCAGGCGTGGTGGCGCACGCTTGTAATCCCAGCGCTTGGGAGGCCGAGACAGGAGAATTGAACAGTTTAGAAGCCTACATTGTGAGACTCAGCAACTTAGTGAGACCCTGTTTTCAAATAAAGTATAAACTAAGTCTGGGAGTATAGCCCGGAGGTAGAAATGCCCCTGGGTTACACCCTCAGTAACACACACACAAAATAATATATAATATATAATATATTAATAAAATATTTAAATTGGTAAAAATTTGTTTTTCTCTGCGAAATTACCGGAAAATCACAGGCATCTCACACTTAACTGTTTTCTTCCTCGTTTTCCATGTGTATGGGTGTTCTACATTTCCAAGTGCTGACACTTAACCTCTGTAAACCCGAAGATAAGACTTTCAGCAAATGTATGGTTCTTTCTGATTTCGCAAAGAACATCAATATTCAAACTCTCTGCCCGCAGAGTTGGAGTAATTTGTTCACTTGAACGAAAGCCTATTTTACAGATCCAGGATATACAACATTTCAATTAGACTAATCTATCACTACACAATAGCTACCCAAAATTTCTCAGTAAAAACTACCTTATGTGGGCCCCATGGTGTAATGGTTAGCACTCTGGACTTTGAATCCAGCGATCCGAGTTCAAATCTCGGTGGGACCTTGCTTTAATTTTAGTTCCTCTGCCTTCTCGTAAATCACTGTCACATCCTATGGCTGTTTCAGACACCAGAGCTTGTGCCAACTGGACAACTGATCTTAGGCAGCAATCTCGCTTTCCAGTGGAACGACACCTTGTGTTTTCACTTGAGGTTCCTCCTGTGTCTTTTGTTATCTCTCTTTTGGTAGAGGCCAGAGTCCTCCCAGATCCTGGCAAATCATTCACATTCTGAACTTAAATTCTTTTCTTGAAGACTACTCAGTGGGTTCGAGTTCCATGACTTTCTAACACGAACTTGTTTTTCAGAATTGCTAGGGATCAAACCCAGGGGCATTCAACCTCTAAGCTCCACCCTTAGTCCTTTTAATTTGGAAACCTGGCCTCTAGGTTGCTGAGGGTCTTGCTAAATTGCTGAGGCTGTCCTCGAACATGCAATCCTCCTGTCTCAACTTCCTAAATACTGGGATTATAGCCAGAATCTTAATATTAACCCAAAATTAGTTTATAAATGACTATTTTGCAATAATTTATAGGCACCTTATCACTCAGTTGTGTGGCCCCATGGTGTAATGGTTAGCACTCTGGACTTTGAATCCAGCGATCCGAGTTCAAATCTCGGTGGGATCTTTGTTACTTTTTGTTTTCTGTCTCTAGCTCCAGTTCCTGGGGAATCCGGGGTCTGGCATCCTAACTTGTGCTTTTTCCTCCTAGGAGTAATGTGACCATCTCCCCTGCCAGGTAAGTATTCAAAATGTATGTTTGAACCTGAGTATATCAGACAAGTTGCAGTATTAAGGCCTCTCATACACCGAACACATCATTTATTGTTTAGCACGCGGGCCTTGGTTTAGGAACTTGTATGTAACTCTCTTTGGACCTCAGAGTTGCATCTTGGTACTTTTCTCCCTTTGATTCTCCTGAATCCTTAGCTGCCGGATGCTTTCTCCAATCAACATGGAGTCTCTGGTGGTGAAAACGTCTCTCTTTAGCTCTGGAATTCTAGCCCTGGTCCCACTTTCTTTTGTGTCCCTTTTTGCCTTTTTGCCCAGAGTTCTTTGGATTCTGGTAAGTTAGACTCTCTACCCTGGTGATATTTCTGAAACTCCAGTTACTTTCTTTCTGGGAGCCTCCTGGCCTTTAATAAAGCACCCAACAACAGCCGCATTTATATTATTCAGACTGTCTATACAGAAGGAAGGTTCCATCTAAACACCCTAAGCTCATGCACTGCCCCGTCTAATTTGGAAGATTAACTGGTCTATTAAAAGTACATATCCATCTTTCAGTAAGAAAATAAAATGTCTCCTGATTTAATGGCTAATGTCAATGCGCCTGTAACCGTTTTGGGGACTTTGCCCTTAAGTTTGCCCAGACCAGGAGTAGACATGGCATGCAAGTACAAACACCCCCCAGCCTCGAACTTCCTCTTTTCTGGGGCCATATCCTGCTTCTTGATCTTTTTTTTTTCTAGTTACGGAAAGGTCCTCTCTCCCAACATCCTCCTATCCATCTAGAATCTTTCTTTTTGATGCCCGTTTTGCTTTGCTGGTGCCTCCTGTCTATCAGAGATCTGTCAGTTAATTATATACTGGGATGAATAATGTTTCCAATGACAGAAGTCCCACCTGTAACCCTTTTCTTCTCTGGACTGCAGTCCAAATGCTTTGGAGGTTATTGTAGTCATCTGAGACCTCCATTGTCTCCATGCACAAGGCTCCCTACGAATGCTCCTTAGAGAAAATTTGTGCCAGAAATATTTGAAAGATCCACTGACCAGATGCAAGAGCATATAAATCTTCCTGTTTTCTTATACAAAGTCCCAATCCCACCTTTCTATAGAACTCCAAATTCCTCCTGTTTGTGCTCTGAGTTCAAAATATATTCTTCAGTGCTCTCCATGACAGCAAAAGAAGCCCGGGAGCTCCTCTGGCCTCTAGCAGTTGTTCCAGAAATAGTCCTTAAACTCTCTCCTGCCTACTTGGCCCCAGTGAGGGATGTAGACCTTTTCTGGGAGCCATTATTCAGTCCAACATAGCTTCTGTTGGTCACAGCGTGACCAGTGATTAAATCTAAAGAACATTAATAATGGCTAAGGGCCAGGCATGGTGGCGCATGGTTGTAAGTCCAACATTCAGAAGGTAGGAACGGGAGGATCTCGGCTTAGCTACATAGTAAATCCCCTTGCAACTCAATGAGACCCTGTTTCCAAGGTCTACTCAGAAGTAGAATGCCCCAAGGTTCCATCCCCAGTACTGAAAAAAAAAAAAAAAAGGGCTAAGCCGGGTCCTGTTCCTTCCTAGGGCCTGTTATAGTTAGCTATAGGTGTTATTTAAGTGTGTTACATATGAGTCTGTTACAGGTGTTGACTGAGCTGAGGCCATCTCCAGGATCAGCAGGGAAGGCTTGCTTTCAAAGGCTTGTGTTTGATGGCAGAATTTAGTTCCTTAAAGGTTATTGGACTGGGAGCCTTTCTTACTTCTGGCTGTTGTTCTCAGTTTCTTGACACGTTGGTTTCTTCAGCAAGGCAGCTGGTGTCATCAGAATGTATAATCAGAGAATGCAGTTCAGCTCTGTTGGTTGAATGAAAATCATAATTTTATCATATTTATAATTCCTAATCCCAACACCGCAGGCACCAAATAAATTCTTTACTTTCCAGAAACATTTTGTAATTTGTCACCTAACTTTAAAAAAATGCAACATTGTACATTTTATCTGTTTTAGCTTAATATGTTCTGATGTTGATTTGATACTCAGTATGTTGAATTTTTATTGTCATCTGTTGATATTGTCTTTGATTCCTAATCATATTCCAGGTTTTCACCTTCACTTTTTAATTTATTTCATATCATGTTATTATATAGACACACATAATTTTTTTTTCAGTGCTAGAGATACAACTCAGGGGTGCTCTACCACTGAGCTACAGCCCTTTTTTATTTTTTATTTTGAGACAAGGTTTCGCTAAGTTGCCCAGGTTGACTGAAGTTGTGATCTTCCTGCTCTAGTCTTCTTGAATTGCTGAGTTAAGAGGTGTGTACTGGCACACACATAACTTAAATATATATATATATATATATATATATATATATATATATATATATATGGAGAGAGAGAGAGAGTCATAGATGAAAAGAAGAAAATCAGCTGCTGGCATCCATCCAGAATCTGGTCTGAGTATTCACTAAGTCTGGGTGTTGTCAGGAACTGGCCTGGCACTTACCATTAGTCCATGCTACTCTTCTGTTGAAAAATAATCTCAGAACATTTGCATCATATTTACCTCTCTGATTGTGGTGAAAAAATGAGATAGAACCAACCAAACAAAACCAAACAGCAACAAACATTTCATAGTTTTGACTAGGCACAGGTAATAAAGTCATCGTGCAGATCACAAAAATACCAAACCCCCTCTACCAACTGAGAGCCCACTGTTTTTATAGTTTTAACTTTATTCTATTCTTCTTCTAGATACAATTTATTCAGATACCAATTTTTTCTCTCTCTTCCTTCCTGACCAGATCATGAGTACACAAAGGCCTCATAAAACTCCTCTTGACTGAGGCCCTCCAAGGCTGCCCATGGAGAGTTCTTTCTAGTTACAGCAGCAACAAGCTCAACATATCCAACCGCAGGCGTACTGGTGGTCTTTGGCTGGAAGATGTAAAAATAGATAATAATACTAATACAAAATGGGGATACCAAATTATCACTTTTGTCAAGTTTATCTGTACAAAATAAGCAAGACAAAATCCCCTCAGTCCCACAATTCTGTAAGACAAAGTTAAAAATCTTTGGCCTGGCATTCAGAACCAATCAAAATTTGATGTTAATGCACTGTTCTTCAAACAATAACCCACTTGGGTTTCTGAGAGAGGTGGTGATTATTTCTAGGGCATATTTATGTTTTATGGCAGGTATCATTTTGAGAATTCTACCCAGGAGTATCTGAGGATGTAGCAAAAATGATTAATAATAACTGGATTATTCATGATGTTAATATACATAGCCAAATAGATGTGATAAGCTTCCATTTGATTTTGAAAAACAAAAGCATTCATAAACTCCACTTTTCTTTGTTAACTTCTCTTGTTTTCCTTTCAGAAAGTGTACTCTGTCATTTTTTTTTCTTTTGCGCGTCTTGGGATGGAACCCAGAGGCATTTGACCTCCGAGCTACACCCCCTGCCCATTTTTTTTTATTCTTTATTTTGAAACAGGGTCTCACTGAGTTGTATAGGGCCTCACTTAAGTACCTGAGGCTGTTTGCGAAGCGCGATCCTCCGGTCTCAGCCTCCCAAATGCTGGGATTACAAGCGTGCTCCACCACGCCCCGCTCTCTCTGTCATTTTAATTTAGGTCCACCCCTATCTCCTAGTGCCTTTAGTTTTTCTTCTTTATATCAAAGAAGGGTGTTGATAGAAACTGGTTTTCCATTGAAATAATGTGCTGAAGCATTAGAAATCACGATATGAAATCATTTCATTAAAAAAATCAAAGGAACCCACACATTACTTTCCATAAAAGAATCATAATATTTAGCCACAAACCCTTCATAAAGCTGACGAGGTGGCCGAGTGGTTAAGGCGATGGACTGCTAATCCATTGTGCTCTGCACGCGTGGGTTCGAATCCCATCCTCGTCGTTGGTCCTCCACTGGTATTGGGGTGACATTTTAGCCCATCAAGTCACAATGGGGAAGTGAAGAGTCGCTTATCAGGGTTTTACGTGCACACGACCCACTTTCTGAGGTTACTGCGCACTCCTTCAGCAATCCTAGTTGTCACCTACCGTGCCACTGCTCCCATCTTGGCGACCTCCTGCTGTCACCCCTCCGCTCAGCCTACCCTGTGGGAGTGAGGGCGCTCCTTTCAGGAGCACAGGACGCACACTCTGCTTTTCCTTCTGCTCGCAAAGGGCAGATCAAACGTGCCCCGCCCTCTCTGACCCACCCTCGACCTCATCGTTCTATTATTTTAACTGAAGATCTTTTCCAAGCGTTCCTATCGCCTACTTAATTCTCACTTTGATCATCTCCTGCCATTTATATCTTGATTTTAGTATATAATCTCTCAACACTTCACCAGTTGCGTTCACTTTAAGCTGTAACAAGCGATTGTCGACGTGACTGAGGATCACAAAATTTCCAGGGACTATAAAGGTGACTTCAGGAAAACCTCTTCCCTTTATCATTTGTCTCTTATTGTCTATCTTTCCTTATTAGGGTTTGTAGGAACTAAGGTTGTTTTGCTTAAGGCGATGAAATCTTTTCAACAGGTTCTACCCTTGTTCCTGGGATTGTGACTTTTGACAGTTAAACTGTTCCGAAATACACTTCTCCTAAATATGTGGCGCTCCAAAGCCTCCTAAGGAGTGAAGCCTTATTTATATATACCAAAAGGCCTTATTTTGGCTTTAAGTTTCTTTCTTCATTCTGGCACCAGTTTTCCCCAAGCTCTTGAGAATGCTTTTTCCCTGTAAAGGAGAAGCAAAAACAAAAAACAAAAATTGGCTTGGAAAACTTTTTTTCAGTGAGAGAATGCAATCTAATTTTGTGGGTTTAAAAAAAGGATAACACTTGTAACCACGAAGGGATTCGAACCCTCAATCTTCTGATCCGAAGTCAGACGCCTTATCCGTTAGGCCACGTGGTCCCTTGAACTATTTTCCGTTGCAGCGCCTGGAGAGTGTATGAAATCTTTCGCTTCATCTCGGTTTCTTCTATGCCATTTAATAGTAAAAACGCAGTGAAGTGTCACCTCTGGTGCTTTTCATTGTCCGAAAATGAAAACGAGATTATATAGGTTACTTGGAGCCGCAGCATTAAGACGTATGAAGGGTTGGGACTGATAATTATGTTTCTCTTGTAGTATATGGCTGGTTCTTGGAGACAAGTTTGCTTTATAGCTCCGAGAGCAAAAATAGGGGTACTTTATGGGATCCAAAAGTTGCCCATATATTGCAGATTCTCTGCATCCAGTGATATTTTAAAATAAACTTGCGCAGCGTTTCTTCCCTGTTCATACACCCCTTACAGACCCTGGGTGCTTGGGGAGTGTACCTGGACAGGTATTGAGAAAGCAGCACCTGGGTATAGGGATCTGCAGACCACCAGGCACGCTGGGCTTCGCCTCCTCACGTTCTTCAGGTTCTGTCTCTGATTGTTATACTCAATGTAAGAGCACTTTTCATGAATGTCTTTATCTATTTGAAAAAGAGGAGTATACATACATGTCTTGGGGATTTCTAGGGGCATAAGAAATATTCCGGGCCATTACTACTTTCTGAGGCTCCCACATATTAAGAAGTGAGGGAAGTGTGGTGGCGCATGCTCGTATTCCCAGTACTTGAGAGTCTGAGGAGGATAGCAGGATTACAGGTTCATGGCCAACCTCAGCAACATAGGCCCTTCACAACTAGACTCTGTTTCAAAATAAAGAATAAACCAGAGCTGGTGGTGTAACGTAGAGGTAGAATGTCCCTAAGTTTTATTCCCAGTACCACATACACGCAAACACACAAAAAAAGTGAAGAAAATATTTTTGACTCAATTTTTTTTTTACAGTTAATACACAATATAAAAACAACAGGTTATAAAATTCACGTTCAAACAGTCTTTGCTTGGCCAGTACAGCAGACATGTGTCCTTGCAGCTCAGAACTGGGGAGAGAGAGCGCATGTGTGTCAGCACTGATAAGAGAGAACAAGAAAGCTTCTCTGAACCCTCATCGTTGTGTATTTTCCCCTGCTTTCCCTGCACTGTCCTTTTGCAGCAAAATCTTAAACTGTGAATACATGTTGAGTTATGTTAGTGTATCCTCTGAAGCGCTGAAGCAGTGAATGGTCCTGGGGCCACAACCATCAGTTTCCCTTGTTCCCACTGCACTCAATGTATAATCCTTTTTTGTGTGGTACTGGAGATTGAACCCCGGGGCATTCTACTTCTGTGCTACACCCCCAGCCCTATTTTTCATTTTTATTTGGAAACAGCGTCTCACACGGTTTGTGAGATTCTAACTACTTGTTGAGGCTGTCCTGGAATCTGCAATCTTCCTATCTCAGTCTCCCAAGGATTGAAAGCCTATGCCAACAACATTGGCTGTAAAATCATTTAAAAGAAATATTGTTATATGAAAATATCTACTGGTTTAAATGTATGTCTAGACTGTAGGCTACTTGTAGGCTACTTAATTCCCCTTTTTAAGCTTCTAGCATAGTATCTGATACATACCTGAATAGGAATCCTGAGAGGAAATATAAAATTCAACATATATTCTTAAAAAAAGCTCCATATGTTTTTACAGGAGGGTTGAGATAAGACATATTTACCAGGGAGGAAGGTAGAAGTGGTTTTCTCAGTCCAGGGTTCAATTGTGGCCCAAACTTCACACCTGTCTCAAACTACTACCTATTTACTTGCAAGATCAAGTCTCTTGCAGTTCTAAATATCTGCATAGGACTGCACACTGGATTTTCACTCTATCACTTTAACCGCGTGGCTAGTAAGGCTTTCTGAATTATATATTAAAGTAATAAAACTATTCCTGCCCTCATACATAGCATTCAGCTTATTTCAGAATTTTCCTGGCTTCTTAGGGCAATGCAGTATTGTAAAGACAACTGTGGCATAGTTATTTTGGCCACCAGAAATCTGATTTATTGTGAGTGTACTTAGTTTATGCTGCTTGGGTGCCCAAGAAAGATGTTCATTTAACTGTAAAAATCCTAGAACAGGTTCAGATTTTCCAGAAAACATTTTAATTCTGGAAAGTTTTTATTTCAATAATCAGATCCAGGTTTTTTCTTATTGTAAAACTATACTTATTAAAATTACGAAAACCTGTGGGGTGAAAAAAGTTATCCTAGCAGAGGATGGTTTCGATCCATCGACCTCTGGGTTATGGGCCCAGCACGCTTCCGCTGCGCCACTCTGCTAACTGAGAAACGCGTACTACTATTAACACTCTTAACACTATTGGGCGTGTGTTCTGATTACATTAAATAGTACAGCCTGAGGGAAGCCTCCTTAATTCCTTTGCCACCAGTCTACCGATTGTTTGAAATTCGCGTCCAGCCTCAGCTACTTAGTGAGGCCCTGTTTCAAAAACAAAGAATAAAAAATAGGGCTGGGGGTGTAGTTCGGAGGCAGATTGCCCCTGGGTTCAATCCCCAGTACTGCAAAATGAAAAAAAAAAAAAAAAAAAAAAAAAATCAAAGTACGGAAAGAGAAAAAGCAGCGCAGGAACAGTATCAGTACAAAGGTCAGATAGACATAAAACAAACAAAACAAAACAAAACAAAAAACAAACCCTACACATTTAAATAAACCGGAGAGAACAAGAAGGGAATGGATCCCGGTGTTGGCCGGGCGGGTGAGAACTACACGCGGTGCCAGTGGCCATGATGAGCCAGGAAGACTTTTGGGGGCCGATTTCCCTTGGCCTGGAGACCGGGAGCCGCGGCTTCCAGCTTCCCCCAGGGCCTACAGGGGAAAGCGAGGACCATTTCGCCAGTGAGGTCACAACGGTGTCGGCCCTGTGGTTTGTTATGCCCAGATCAAGAAGTCCCCAGAGACCATCAGGGAGACAGTCATCATATGCAAAAAGTAAAGATCCTTTATTTAGGGCTTAAGCTCGGACTCTCGGACTTCTCCGACCAGCGCGGTCTGTCCCAAGATCCCCGTGCTGCAGTTAAACAAAGCTTTTTATTGAGGTTAGGGTAGGGGTAGGGAAATTTCATCGCAGTAGTTACATGGTTGGATGACTTTTAAGCGCACGGGGGATTGGCCCATACTGACCACATCAGTTTGGTTTTTTTCTTTTTTTAGGTCAGTATTCAGCTGGGCTAACAGCCAATTTTGAGCTGACCAAGGTGAATCCACGCTTCAGCTCCTGGCTGACAGCTTTAGAGACAGAGAGGATTTTGTTCTGCCTCAGTCCCATTACAGTTGTCAGGGTTCTTCCCCCGTTCTCTTGTGACAAGGCCTAATCATGGGTCTTGGACATCAAATATTTCTATGTTTCTATGGGTTTGTATTGAGCCCAAGGAACCAATAGCTGTATGGCGTTTACCTGCTCTTCGATGAAAGCCATTAATTTATTGACAATGTAGGGACTCACGGTTAAGATTAGTATCAGGAGATTTATAGGTCCTGCCATTGCAGTAAGTGGCGTAGTTAATCAGGGTGACCATGAAAATAAGGACTTATACCACTTTTGATTCTGAACCCTGTCATTTTCTCTTGCTTGTAATCTTTGTCTGAGCAAGGGAGTCTTTAATTACTCTGGAAGGATTAACATAAAAACAGCACTGTTCCTCTAAAGCTGCACAAAGGCCCCCCTGCTGGAGGAAGAGGAGGTTAAGCCCCCTTTATTTTGAAGAGCAACTTCTTCTAGGGATGCGAGGGCTTCTTCTTAGGTGTTTTTTCTTGTAAATGGTGGTCAGATTCAAGGTGCCCTCTGCTGGCCAGCCTACACCCAAAGTTGGCCATTCATTTCTGCAATAAACATTTATTTCTAAACTTAGATTTCTTGCCCTAGTTTTTACATCCTTAAAATTATATATATAAGAGTTTGCCCCATTGTATCGCCTTGAGGTCGGAGGGAAGGAACAATATGGCGATGGCCGAGGAACAAAGATGTACAAAATGGGGACGGGAGCTCTCGCAGATCTGGACCTAGAGAAGAATTATGGGCAAGATATTCCCGTGAAAAGAAGGCAAATAAACAGAATGTGAGTGACCAGCTTTTCACTCGTGTCCAGTCCGGGGCCAAACAATGGAGACCAAAAGAAACACGTTAGGCGCGCGCGCACGCACACACACACACACACACACACACACACACACACAATGACACAAGTTAACCAATCCACCTGGCGCCCGGAGGAGACACTCCAAATGAGACGTTGGTCTTACGCCTGCCGCGGGAGCGACCCGCTTGTCTCTACCAAACCAAGTACCAGTACAAGTGAGTTGGGATGTCTCCCAAGCCCAGGGCCTGGGGTCTTCCGGCGTGTCCGCCTAGACCACCCGCAGGCAATTTCCAAGAGGGCTCGACGAGAGAGAAGACAATTTAGACACCACACCACTAAGACAACAAAACAAGTATTCTTACGGGTCGGCAATAGAATCCACGGGTCGGGGATCCTGTGAGGGTCTTGGGGATCCCTGACGGGACCCCAAACGTTAGGCCCAGATCAAGAAGTCCCGAGACCACCAGGGAGACCGTCACCGTATGCAAAAAGCAAAGCGCCTTTAATCGGGCTTAAACTCGGACTTTCGGACTTCTCCCACCAGCAAGTTTGTCCCAAGACCCCTGTGCGGCAGTTAAAGCTTTTTTTTTTTTTTTTTTTTTTTTTTTGATTGAGGTTAGGGTAGGGGTGGGGAAATTTCATCGCAGCAGTTACATGGTTGGATGACCTTCAAGCCGGATAGGTCTGGCGCACCGGGATTGGCCCATACTGACATCATTTTTTTTTTTTTTTTTTTTTTACAGTCAGGATTCAGCTGGGCTAACAGCTTTAGAGACAGAAGGATTTTGTTTAGTCCCATTACAGTTCTTACAGCGTTCTTCAGTCACCGGGGGGCTGGCTTCCTAGGGCCAATGATAATCTCTAAAATGTGTTCATTTCTCTCGTCTGGCGCAGTTAAAATGCTAGAAAACTGCTTCCCGGGACAAAGGACTTGCCGCTCGGCCAGCGCACGCACAGCCGGGAACAGCCCTCGGTGACGTCACCTCGGCCGACCTCCGGGAGGCGGGGCCAAGCGAGGGCGGGTGCGGACCTGCGCGCCTTCTGTCTTCAATTAGGTCCGCACACTGTGCATAAAAAGGAATTGTCTTTGTCTTTCAGCGCATTTAGGAAACTTCAATACAGCTTTCGAGATGTCTGGACGTGGCAAGGGAGGGAAAGGCCTGGGAAAAGGTGGCGCAAAGCGTCATCGGAAGGTTCTGCGCGATAACATCCAGGGCATTACCAAGCCCGCCATCAGGCGCCTGGCACGTCGTGGCGGTGTTAAGCGCATTTCAGGCCTCATCTACGAGGAGACCCGCGGGGTGCTGAAGGTTTTTCTGGAGAACGTGATCCGCGACGCCGTCACCTACACCGAGCACGCCAAGCGCAAGACCGTCACCGCCATGGACGTGGTCTACGCGCTCAAGCGCCAGGGCCGCACCCTCTACGGCTTCGGCGGCTGAGTCTCCGTCAGGTCTCCAGTCTTCACACAAAGGCCCTTTTCAGGGCCGCCCACATCCCTCATTAAAAGAGCTCATGCACTATTACTGACTACTATATAAAGTACAGGATAGCATTAAACTGCCTTTCAAGCGGTTGAGACCAGAGGGTAGCAGTTTTGCGGCCAACTTAAGCTACTTAGTGAAGCCTTCTGCAATATAATGAGTGAGACTTTGAAAATAAAGGGCTGCCGGTACAGCTCAGAGGTAGGTAGAATGTCCTTGGGTTCAATCCCCAGTACTGGAAAAAGAATTAGTACACGTAATACTTACAAAGGTTCTTTTTGTGGAGGATAGAGAGTGCTCATATGCATGGCTACTTATTTATTAGCTTTGGGTGTACAATTCTAGATAAGAGTACCCAACAGGTAAATACGGCTTGAAATTTTGTATTTATGTCTTAACATTTTCTTGTATTTTTTGTGGTCTTTACACTAAATTTTGTTTAACTTTCTCATTGATCTTCAAGGTCAGTAGGGCATTTTGTAAATAACATGCTTAAAGTACAGGGCTAAGTGGTTCATAATTCTGTCTGTAGTTTTCAATTTCTTTAGAAGGGAATTAAAAATTATTCTGTTTTTGTATACCAAGAGGACCTAACAACACGTGTGTGTGTGTGTGTGTGTGTGTGTGTGTGTGTGTGTGTGTGTACTGGCGACTGACTAAACATGAGCAACCCACCTCTAAACTTCACCTCCAGCCCCCTCCCCCACCTTTTTTTGGGGTGGTACTGGGGATGGAACCCAGGGGTCTTTTACTTCCGAGCTACACTCCCAGACCTCTTTAATATTTTATTTGGAAACAGGGTCTCTTAAGCCAGCTGAGGCTGGCTTCGAACCTGCGCGATCCTCCTGTCTCAGCCTCCCAAGCCCAGGGATTACAAGTGTGCTCACCAGGCCCGGTTTACCCCCATCCCTTTTTGAATTTTGAAACAAGGTCTGTCTGCCTAGTTTGCTGAGTCTCACTAAATTGCTGAGGTTGTTCTTGAACTTGCGATCCTCCTGTCTCAGCCTATCAAACACTGGGATTACAGGCATTGCTACCACTGTAGGACTCTAGTACATTTGATATAGTTATTACTCAATAATTATTTGAGTAAATTTATTTTTCTTAACATAGGACTAAGATGTGGAAAGCTTTGAGGCAGAAGCTACTATTTGTTAAATACTCTTTTCTTCAAGTTAAATACTTTGTTGAGTGCCAAATAAATATTTTTTCAGAGGATTTGATCCTTTTACCCAGAATGTTAACAGCAGTTTAAATTTTGTTGTTAATCTTTTTGGTTTTTTTTTTCCCTCTCTTTCCTGGGCCTAATATGATGTGTGTGAAAAATATAATATAGGTGAGAATAAACTATCTTGTGCAAAAATATAAGCACATATAAGGTTACACAACTGTAGTTTTACAAACTGGAGCCCAAATCAAGCTATTCCTTTGACAGAAAAGACATAATTATTTCTCACACTCTGAGCTATGTTTCCCACACTATTTTATTTTTTAATTGGTATAGGATCTGGATAAATTGCTGAGAACCTCCCTAAATTGCTGAGGCTGGCTTTGAACTGTCAGCCTTCCCGTCTTGGCCTCCCAAATACTGGAATTATAAGCATGCAACACCAACTATTCCTGCTAGCAACTTTCTTTTCCCCATTCTACTCCACAAACATATTTTGTTTACTTTTTTACATCATCATTTCATTTGGCAGTACTGCGACTTGAACTCGGGCATTCTACCCCTGAGGTATACCCCCAGAATAAAAAATAGAGAACAATTTTTATTCTTTATTTTGAAATAGGCTCTCACTAAGTTGCAGAGGGCCTCACTAAGTAACCGATGCTGGCAGTGACCTGTGATCCTCCTGACTCAGTCTCCCAGGTTCTTGCATTACAAGTATGTGCTACCATGCCCAGCTATAATATTATTTTTTAATATCTATGTAGTACTTTGTAATGGATGAAATCCATTTTTAGCAAACCACATTCCTTTGTGTGTGTGTGTGTTACTGGGGATTGAATCCATTGGGCATTCTACCTCTGAGCTATGCTCCCAGTCCTAGTTTTTATTCTTTATTTTGAAACAGGGTCTAAGTTGCGAAGGTCCTCACTAAGCAGCTGAGGCTGGCCATAAACCTGTGATCCTCCTGTCTCAGCCTCTCAAGTACTAGGATTACAAGCATCTGCCACTATGCCCGCCAGCAAACATCTTACTCTCTTTTTGTGTATGTGTGTGCTGAGAATTGAACCAGGGACATCAGCCTCTGAGCTATACCCACAGCCCCATGTTATTTTTTACTTTGAAATGGAGTTGCTCCTAAACTGCTGAGGGTCTCACAAAGATGCTGAAGTTGTTCTTGAATCTAGGATCCTCCTGTCCTGTCCCACCCATGTACCACCACACTCAGGTCAAAACTTAACTCTTTAGCGGGGCGTGGTAGCGCACTCTTGTAATCCCCAGCTTGGGAGGCGGAGACAGGAAGATTGCAGGTTCGAAGGTAAGAGACCCTGCTTCCAAATAAAAGTATAAAATAGGTCTGGGAGTGTAGCCCGGAGGTAGAAGGGTTTCCAGGAACCCCAGTACCATAAAAAAACAAAACACAAAAACACAAAAGACTTTACTCTTAAACATTTATATTTCTATTTTTTAATAGCAGAAATAAAGGCAATATTTAAAAAGTAAAGGTAGAGATCAAAAGGACTTTATATATTATCTAATACATTGAAAAAAAGAAAGGTAGTATACTAGGGTTAGTACAAGATTTTAACCTTGAACAATGAAGTGGAGATGAGAGAATATATAATGGGGCCAGTATTGATATTGTTGAATTTGAGACAACTGTGTGAATCTTAGTTAATTTTAAGAAGCATTATCACTATTCTCATTATGGGCTGCATTATATCGGTCTCCAGTTCATATACTGAATTCCTAATATTTGAAAATGTGATTGTATTTGGTAATAGGATCTTTAAAGATGAAATATGAGATTATTGGGGTGGGTCTTAATCCAATCCAATTTGCATTTTCTAAGAGATTAAGATACAGACACACAGTAGAAAGACCCTTTCAAGACAGAGAAAATAGCCATCTATGAGCCAAGAAGAGAGGGTCACAGGAAAATTGCTCACCAGGTTGACCTCAGACTTTTAGTCTTCAGAATTACGAGAGAATAAACTAGTCTAAGCTACCCATCCTGTTCTGTGATGGCAGCTGTAACAAATTAAGATACTTAACTATTTTCAGTCTGTGATTGTTTTTCTCTGGATTTTTCAATGTTCTGCCGGCTTCTCTACCCCAGAAAGACAAATGGAGGACACAGACACACCTAGGATATCTTGTAGAGGGTGGGGGACTACCTTTCCCTTCTACTCATCTGGGGGTTCATTGACCAGGGACCCTGCAAGAAAAGACAGATCAGTAAGGATCACACAGACATACACACACACTCATTTAACAGGAGTTCTATATGACATAGGAACCTTCATAAGAAAAATACCCGGAGAAGCTGCTAAATCTGTTTACATGCTGGGGGAAGAGTGGACAATCTTGGATTAATAGAGGACAAAGACTATGAACTAAGGTTAATAAACCAGGGGAAAACTAACAAGGCCTCCTCAAACGACTTCAGGTTAAAATATTCAGTATGTCAAGGCGCCATATTTTGTATTCTGAATTCCCTCCATACAGACACCTCACAGGCTGATGGGAGATAGTGACTTTTTTGGTCCTTTTCAGAAACTCATTTTACTATAAAGGATAACTAGACGTTAGCCAATACTTCAATCAGAGAGTACCCCAACATGTAAACGCCTCTGCTCTGTGGTGTGACAGTATCCTTCTAGGTTTTAGGAAAGATTCTTACACCAATTTCCTCCGAAGTGACCGCCTGTCTCCGGGACAGATGGTCTCCAGCCGGCCCGGCCTCCTCAGGCGTGTGTTATGATGGGGAAGTGCATCCGAAGAATGCTGGTTTGGAAATATAAGATAAAATCCAACAACTAAGCGGAGAGAAAAAAAGAAATGTAGTGAGGTTCGCAAAGAGAGCAGCAGGAGGAAGCGGGAAAAAAAAGAAGTAAATGCTAAAGAAAATTACCATTCAATTCCGTGAATTTCCAGATTTCCCTCCTTACTCCCCGAACCATCTGACCATTGTGGGCTCTAAGAAAAGCTAGGCTTCCTAGAAGGTCCCAGTGGCTGAAAGGGTGTAAATACTAACTGCAGCCGGCAGCCATTTGCCGAATAGTAAGTTATGTAGACAGTAGGCTGCAGGAACCACAAATTCTGCAGGCCCGGTCAGAGACCGCCCTAGTTTCAACCGCTAGGACAGTCTCTGGGAATTCCTATAGTGCCACCCAGACTGTGCCTTTCAATCAACCAATCAAATCCTAGCACTTTCCGCGCTCATTTGCATAGTGGACCAGAGTGGGAACTTGGGCGGGAACTCTCTTCGGGGAGGCCCGCCCCTTTCTTTGTTCTCTCAGTGGAGGGTTTTGTTGAAAGCTTTATTCCAAGTGGTATGTACAAATCATCGTTGAAAGAAGGCTACTATTTCATTTGAAATATTTTCCTAGTAAATTTTGCGGATACGATTAGGTAGGTTCTCTTAGTTTGAAAGACGGTATGGGATAGCTCATAAGCAGAAAATGGGCTCAGGTTTATATTCTAGCACATGTTCCAGAAAAGTTAAGCTTCCACCAAGGTGATTTTCCAATTCCAAAACGTGTTTTTTTCTATATTTTTATTTTGTTTTTGCTGGTGTGTTGTACTAAGAATATGTACATCTATTTTTATTTTTATTTCAATTGCACTTAAATGCTTCAGTTCGATGATTACTAAACTAGCTTCCTGCTTGCAAAAAAAGAAAAAAAAAAAAAAAGAAAAAACCTTAACTAATAGAGTGGAAATAATCGTTAGAATCAGGACTTTGGCCGTAGTTTTTCTGTGTAAGAACCCTAGTTATTTAACTTTGTCAAGACTATTCGGCTGTAAAACTAGGCTCCATTTTCTAGGAAGTGGTTGTAGGATAAAAACAGAGTGGTGGCACATGGCCGGTATCCTCAATTCTTGGTAGGCTCTGACTGGAGAATCAGAAACCTACTTTGGGAACTGAGCAATCTAGCAAAAACACTTCCAAGTAAAAGAAAACAGGGCTCGTAGTCTGATTTTCTTAAAGGTAAAGTATAACAAACCATTGTCATAAAGTCTGTTTAGGATTACTATACAAAAGCTAAAACGAGAATACCCAGAACACCAAGAAGGGCAGGCAAAATTGTTTCGGGAGTAAATAACTAAAGGAAAACTGGACAAAAGAGGCAGGTGCCCACGCAGTAATTAAAGGATAAACACTTCCCCAATAGCGATTACAGATCCTAACCTCTTTTTAACAGCAAGTTTGGTTACAGATCTTTAAAATGGATGGTGTGGGTGGCTCTGAAAAGAGCCTTTGGGTTCAAGGAGCATAGTCAGGACCCGCTCACTTGGAGCTGGTGTACTTGGTGACGGCCTTGGTGCCCTCGGACACCGCGTGCTTGGCCAGCTCCCCCGGCAGCAGCAGGCGCACGGCCGTCTGGATCTCCCGGGACGTGATGGTCGAGCGCTTGTTGTAGTGCGCCAGGCGGGAAGCCTCGCTGGCGATGCGCTCGAAGATGTCGTTGACGAACGAGTTCATGATGCCCATGGCCTTGGACGAGATGCCGGTGTCGGGGTGGACCTGCTTGAGCACCTTGTACACGTACACCGAGTAGCTCTCCTTGCGGCTGCGCTTGCGCTTCTTGCCGTCCTTCTTCTGCGCCTTGGTCACGGCCTTCTTGGAGCCCTTCTTCGGGGCAGGAGCGGATTTCGCTGGCTCAGGCATGTCTAAATTCAAGCGTTTACTTCCAACAGGAACGCCAGTAGTGAGAGGAAGTGAAAGCCAGCCAGGCTACTTATTTGGTCTATATGCAAATTAAGGATTGTAGAGTTCTGAGTCTCTGATTGGTTCTTTTAGTATCCTAAGCTCTGATAGGCTATTTTTAATTCTACATTTAATTGGCTTTTCATGTAACCCCGCCTTATGCAACCTGACCTTTGAACGTGAATATTTTAGGTAAATTAGAAGTGGCCTTTTTGAGATCTGTCTTTTGATTGGTAGAAATTTATGCTCAGCCAATGGCATCATATGGTTTACAAAACCACCCTATACTATAAAGGCCTAGCTAGCAGCTCTTTAGGAAACGTGTCTCTTTCTCTTTTTCATTTTTTCCTTTTCTATTCTCGTCATGTCTGGACGCGGTAAACAGGGTGGCAAAGCCCGCGCTAAGGCGAAGACTCGCTCCTCTCGCGCCGGGCTGCAGTTCCCAGTTGGTCGCGTCCATCGTTTGCTGCGTAAAGGCAACTACGCCGAGCGGGTTGGCGCCGGCGCCCCGGTCTACCTGGCTGCAGTGCTGGAGTACCTGACCGCTGAGATCCTCGAGTTGGCCGGCAACGCAGCCCGCGACAACAAGAAGACCCGTATCATCCCGCGACACCTGCAGCTGGCCATCCGCAACGACGAGGAGCTCAACAAGCTGCTGGGCAAGGTGACCATCGCGCAGGGCGGCGTCCTGCCCAACATCCAAGCGGTGCTGCTGCCCAAGAAGACTGAGAGCCACCACAAGGCCAAGGGCAAGTGAAGCAGTTGATCCTGCAGCTACATTTTGAACCCAAAGGCTCTTTTCAGAGCCATCCACAATTTCGTGTTTAAGAGCTTGTGACACAATTTAGCGTCTAGTTTGTGTATTTCGTAAACCTTAGATTTTTTTTTTTTCTGGTGGTACTGGAGGTGGAACCCAGAGGCTTTCTACCTCCGGGCTATACTCCCACACCTATTTTATACTCTAGAGACTGGCTTTGAGCCTGGGCGATCCTCCTGTCTCAGCCTCCCAAGCGCAGGGATTGATTACAAGCGTGCGCCGCCACCACGCCCGGCAAACCTTAGGTTGTAGCTCACTGTAAGTCACCCCATAGTTGTCTACAAGTCCTGTCACACTACTTTGAAGTCAGGGAAAACGTTTTAAAATGGAAGCCTTCGTGGTGTTAGCAAGTGCAGACTATAGTGCTGTTGGGTGGTAGCAAGTTGGAGTAGATTTCCCCAGAAAAATCGGCTTTTACGTGCACCCTCGAGTTGACTACTGTGTCCTTTAATATGTTAGAATATGTTTTAGGGAAGGAAAGTCACTTCCCGAAGCAAACAACTTACCTTTGGGAAGCAAGAGTTTCCCTGGGAAGATGATAGTGCGAATGTTGGTTTGGGACGTCTTTAGGACCCAAAGTCGGAAAAGGAGTCTCTCGACTGCAAGCCCGAGTTTTTCAAATCCTGAAACGAAGCAAAACTGCGCTTGGGCCATCACCCATCCCAATTTGCCATTGTTGCGAGTCCACCTATGGGCGTGAGGCTTTTTTTTTTTTTTTTTTTTTTGGCGACGAACCAGGTATTATACCCAGAAACCCTGCGCGTCGGTTTCACGGAATGGCTTGAAGGAAAAAAAAAAAAAAAAAAAACCAAAAACCTCTCCACCCCCGCCGTCTTCCCAAAGGCAAGCCGAAATACAATAGTTCTCAAGGTAGTCTACGTTCAGCACACCACACTAAGACGCAGCATCTCTCAAGACCTGTAAAAGGTTCGGTAGGGAGAGCACAATTTGCTGCTTGTGGAATTAGAAGTTTGGAAATGAGCTCCCTAGTCTATATAAAGAAAAACTGAGGGTGTTGGAAAAGGAATAATTCAAAGGAGTAATTCATCCAATCAGTGTCAACAGGAATTCACCACAACTCATCGCGTTCTGTCTTCAGCCAACCACTTTAGGTCGCGGGACTTTTGAAAAGCAGCAAGACCAATCAGAATATTTCTGAGTAATGACAACTTTTTAGGCTCATAGTTCGAGGCTTTTCTTTGTATAGTTGTGTTGTAATGCCTGGTACCAAGCCGACTGCGCGCTGGACCACCGGGGGCGGGGGCAAAGCTCCCGGTAAGCAGCTGTCCACTAAGGCTGCCCGCCAGAGCGCGCCGGCCGCGCGTGGGAAGAAGCCGCATAGCCCTCTGCGCGAGATCCGGCGCTACCAGAAGTCCACCAGCTGCTGATCGCGCAGGACTTCAAGACCGACCTTCGCGTCCAGAGTTCGGCGGTGATGGCCCTTCAGGAATCCTGTGAGGCTTATCTCGTTGGCCTTTTTGAGGACAAGAACTTGTGTGCCATCCACGCTAAGCGAGTCACCATTATACCCAAGGACATCCAGCTCGAGCGCCGCATTCGCGGTGAGAGGGCATAAAGTACTTCAACCGTGCAGTCTTTTATGAGAGCCATCCACTTCCCTGAAAATAGCTGTAATGACATGCCAGTCCTTTATGAGTCTTTCCCTGAAGTTTGTGAATTTAAGCACCATGACATGGTCTGGGATTTGGAATTTTCGGTTGTGTGCCTGGGCTGGTAATGCATTAACACTACATCGTGTGGATGTTTGTAGTGGGGTGTGGAGTTCTACAGTTACTACAGGATTGGACATTGGTGGTTTAACTGGATATCAGTCTGCTTCTTCATGTCTCTGAAACCTTGTTGCTCTGAAGCAGTTTGGCTTTCTTATGCCTAATTGCTAGTAGTTTATTAATCCAAATTGAACCGCTCCATAAGGAATTTTTTTTTTTTTTTAATTTGGTGCTGGGGATGGAACCCAGGGCCATTCTACTTCCGAGTTACACACCCAACCTTAGTTTTTACTCTTTATTTTGAAACGGTTTTGCGAATTGCAGAGGGCCTCACTAAGCCGAGGCTGTCCCCGAACCGCGATCCTCCAGTCTCAGCCTCCCAAATGCTGGGGTTAAAAGCGTGGGCCACCATGCCAAGCTCGGTCAGGACTCACTTCAGAACTCCAGGCATATCCCAAGTTTGTACCTTCTAGATTTATGGTGTGTTTTACCCACTAGCAGAATAGGTATAATCTGGCAACTTGTTAGGAAGGTGTGCTATGAGGCCCCACCCAGGGCTAGTATTCTGAAACTTTCCAGTTTGTCTTAGGTTCTCAACAGCACAAATTTTTCAAAGCCTAGTTTGTTTTGGTGGTATTTTGTTTCAAAGAGCCCTCCTGTGAACTTGTGAATTTTTTGTAAACTGCACGTTTATTATAAGCTATCCATAGGTAGGTCACAGGGATGACACAGTGTTAAGTTCCAATCCTATGACTGACCAGGCTTAGCAAGAAGTAAACTTTGTGAAGTAGGCTTTCTTGTAGTTTGTCTTCAGGTTGAAGTACTGGCCTCCAACAGAGTGATTTCTGGCTTACTTGAAGACAACTGTTTAATTCATTGCAATGTGTGAAATAGTGCCTGGATTTTAGAGCAATTTCTGAGGGCAAGGCACCGCTTTCGGTGATTTGGCAGTATCAGGTTTTACAGATGCTACAAACACGGACTGTTCTGGACCTTGTGGGAGACAATCTAGAGGCCGTCTTTACACGAAGACTTTTCTGTACGAGGTCCTACTTGGGTATCCAGCTAGAAGTACTTCATGGCTTTTATTCAGCAATTTGTCACTTTCCTTCCCAGATATTTCCATATAAAAATATATGACATTTCTGAATGTATGGGGAAAAATTAATAAGGCCTATGTGCTTCTCATCAACTTTCAACATCATCAACATTGATCCATTATATTTTACTGTACTTGTTAGGGTAAAAGGAGACCTCCGAAAGGAAGACAAGTTATATGGAACTTGCTTCCTTAGTTAAGGTGAGCAGAGCATTCAAATACATGCTTACAAGAGGATAAACATTAACTAAAATGTTAAACACCTGAGGAACTTACAGAACGCACCAAAAAGTGATTAGTGGCTAAACTGACCACAAAGGAACATTCTGACCTCAAAGTATGAGGTGGTAGCCATAGGACTTGATCTCCAGAAAAGTTTGTAATCTTTCTTTCTTTCTTTCTTTCTTTCTTTCTTTCTTTCTTTCTTTCTTTCTTTCTTTCTTTCTTTCTTCTTGGCACTGAGTATTGAACCCAAGCTACATCCTCAATCCTATTTCATATTTATTTTTTGCAGAACCGGGTATGGAACCTTGGGGCATTCTACCTCTGAGATACACCTCAAGCCCTATTTTTAAATATATTTTAAAACAAGGTTTCACTCAGTTGTAGAAGGCCTAAGTAGCTGAGGCTGTCCTTGAACCTCGATCCTAGGGTCTCAGCCTCCTGAATGCTGGATTACAAGGTATTCCACCACGCCTGGTTTGATTAGTCATTTTAGACTGGAGTCTTTGTAAAGACTAGGATTAAAACTGAGCCCTTGATCAATGTGTTGTGGTGAGCTCTCAGCTAAGGAACTCATATCTGCAGGGTCTTTGGCTAACGTGACAGAAAAGAATTTCAGCACGTGCCAGTTAGAGACATGGATAGAGGTTTATTTGGGAAAAGGGAAGGAAATAACACATTCAAGAGAGAATGTGGGCCACCTCTAGATGAGGAAGGCATATTGGAAAATTCAGGGTTCTCTTCTTATTAGGGGACTTTCGTGAGGGGCGGGCTAGAGAAGGCATGTGAGCAAGAGCTCAGTCCCGTAGTCTCAAGGCAGTTTATGGTGGGCAGGTGGTCTGGTCGGCTTTAGGATGGATGATCTCAGTCCAGTAGTCCTGAGGCGTTTCCTGATGGTCTGGTGGTCTGGTCAGCCTTAGGGTGGATGATCTTGGATTGAAGTCCTCATTAGTTGACTCACGCATAAGCTGGGATATCCTAAATTATAGGTTTTCTCGGAAATATTGTTAACTCTAGGATCTACAGGTTTCCCAAGAATTTATGGAAGAGTCAGGCTTGGAAAAGAGAACTGGTTTGTGTACTAGAGGCTGAAGCACTTCAGCTCCAGGTTCTTATATTAAAGTTCTATTTTTACTTTTCCTTTCTGTCTGTCTCCTTTCTACCTACTTATTTCTTCCATCCTTCATCAACTGGACCACAACGATCTGTTGAGTTTTTACCCAAAGGGCTTACAATTGTAAATATGCATCTTTTGTAGCTCAGATGCATCTCTGAAGAACATAGCTATTTCTCAAGAATGTCAAATGAAAGTAGCAAAACAAGACCTCAGCCTCCCACGTAGGAATATAGAATCCTAACCTTGACAATACACAAGCTAGCCTAGTTTCAGACTAGTACTTTTTACCTGATTCAGCCCCCAGAATATTGCTTCTACTGTTTGGTGTTGTCTTAACAGAAATCATTAGTTTTATAAGTCACAGAGATGAGATATGCTACTAGCTTTGCTGAACATCACGTCTGGCGTGTTAAGACTAACAGCTGCTTATGCCACTTTTCTGGGGTTTGAAGGCTGTTTTTGTAGAAATCAACTACTCATTACTCAGAAGCATCCCATGAATATTAAAATATGCAGACTATACCCAACAATATAACCTAAATAATAGTATGTAAACTTATTTCCCCATGCTTCAGAACACCCTGTTTACTCCATATTAGCAGTCCATGGGAAAGATCCAGAATTGGGATTCCAAGCTTAGGTTCTATTCGCAATGCCTTCTGAAACTCAGCTTTATAACATTTAGTTGAGTACAGAGGTCTTCCATATGTTATAGCCAAGTTCATCATATTTTTCTTGATATGGTATCCACACTTTTGCTGCTCCCGTCAGATGAGGGACTATAGGAACTCATAAAACTAATGTTGCTGGGCAAACTGCTCTAACACTTGACCTAGTGCTTTTGACAGGTAGAGACATCAAGTGTTAAAGCTCTCATTTGTAACTGTTGAGTGGCTCTGAAAAGAGCCTTTGGGTTGGATAAGCAATGGCAGGAGCCGCTCACTTGGAGCTGGTGTACTTGGTGACGGCCTTGGTGCCCTCGGACACCGCGTGCTTGGCCAGCTCCCCCGGCAGCAGCAGGCGCACGGCCGTCTGGATCTCCCGGGACGTGATGGTCGAGCGCTTGTTGTAGTGCGCCAGGCGGGAAGCCTCGCTGGCGATGCGCTCGAAGATGTCGTTGACGAACGAGTTCATGATGCCCATGGCCTTGGACGAGATGCCGGTGTCGGGGTGGACCTGCTTCAGCACCTTGTACACGTACACCGAGTAGCTCTCCTTGCGGCTGCGCTTGCGCTTCTTGCCGTCCTTCTTCTGCGCCTTGGTCACGGCTTTCTTGGAGCCCTTCTTCGGGGCCGGAGCAGACTTCGCTGGCTCAGGCATGTTTATGTTCAACAGAGTTACCAAAACCTCGCACAGATGAGTTTGCCATCTCAGGGCTATTTTTGTAGGTTTCCTATGCAAATAAGGCATAATTTTTCTCCCTCCGCGATTGGACAATATTATCCAATAGAAAGCTTGTATGCAAATAAGGTGAATTCAAATGTAAATTTTGATTGGCTACTTTTGGAGCCTATCCTAAATTAGCTTCTTTTAAGCCAGTGTGAAGAAACATTTTCACTTAAAAATATTAAGCTAGTGTGCTGTCAATAATGTCTAATTGTGAGGTCTGTTCACCTATATCCAGGCAGATCTAGACGGAATCATACGCCAGATACAAGTTTGTGAGTTCCGTTTCACGTCGCAGTTTATGGTTTTAAAGTACACTACGAAAAACAACTATTAAGAAATAACATAGGAAGTAGTCTTAACTTTCCAAAAATAAACTACAGGCGCTATTCTGATGACCTCGGCAGCAGTCTTTCATTTTAACCAACAAAAGATCGCCATGGTTGAAGAGGAGTGTGATTTCAGTGTTCTCTAGAAAGTTAATGTCATATCAGTATTAGGGGTTTTAACTATAGAGTGCTTGTGTTGCCTCAACATCTACTTAAAATCTGATGATTTAATGAAAAAGACAACTGAGCGGCACCAGGCACGTTGAAATGCACATTCTTGAAACTTCTCAAGAATTGGTAAACATATTTCCGTCTCTTTCCACTAATTTTCAAAAGAGGGTTAAAATAAAGTTAGAGCGTATGGTGTGAATATATATAATGTGTAGACGAGGGCAAGTAGTTAACGCTTTGGAGATAAGAGGACTGTTCAGTTAATCGGCATTTTCTAACTTGAGACTTGGTAGCCAATGACGAGGCTTAAAACGTTACTTAATTCCGGGCGCGAAATTTGAAGATTTGGACCAATCAGGAGCGTTGTACGGTTATAAATACTTGGCGAGAGGACCTTTGTGTCTAGATCTGCACTGCTGTCCATATGGCTCGTACCAAGCAAACTGCGCGTAAGTCCACCGGTGGCAAAGCGCCCCGGAAGCAGCTCGCTACCAAGGCGGCCCGCAAGAGCGCGCCGGCCACGGGCGGCGTCAAGAAGCCCCATCGCTACCGCCCCGGCACCGTGGCGCTGCGCGAGATCCGCCGCTACCAGAAGTCCACCGAGCTGCTGATCCGCAAGCTGCCGTTCCAGCGCCTGGTCCGCGAGATCGCGCAGGACTTCAAGACCGACCTGCGCTTCCAGAGCTCGGCCGTGATGGCGCTGCAGGAGGCGAGTGAGGCGTACCTGGTGGGGCTGTTCGAGGACACCAACCTGTGCGCCATCCACGCCAAGCGCGTCACCATCATGCCCAAGGACATCCAGCTGGCGCGCCGCATCCGCGGGGAGAGAGCTTAATCTCTTTGTACTTTTGTGAACTGTAAACCCAAAGGCTCTTTTCAGAGCCACCTACTTTTTCAGCCCAAAGAGCTGTCTTGCTATGCATATATTCATCCTGAACCCGCTGCAATTTCGCTGTAGGGGATACCTCAATGCGCTGTTTATGGGCTATTCTATTTTCCTAGTCCTCACCTAGTTCTCAAAAATTGCCCTTTGACCCGCATTCCTATATCTGACCTTATAAACGATCATCTGCCAGTGTCTTTGTGTCTTCCTTTACAGAAGCTAATCCCGTTCTAATGTAGGGAGGCCAAGTGTTCAGCTTTCGGAAGTCAGCTAGCGTGCCTTTATAGCAGTAGTTGACAAGTTTTAACAGTAATTTTAATGTCAAAATCCAACTTTTCACTGATCCGTGTTTCTTAACGGTTTGCTGCAGGAATTTTACCGAGTAAAAATGTCATTTTGCTTACAACTCCCCTTATGCACAAGGATATTTTCTGAGGGAAAAACCACTACCAACGGTTATCTAAGATGACTTAGTTCTAAAGTAGGTGCACAGTCCAAAATCAGTATTGCCTTCCACCGTGATGGTTGCTTGCCAATTTGATTATAAATTCCATTGTTTTCTCTACTACACAAAATGATCAAGAATATGTATGTAATCGCTCTATTTCCCAAGATTTATTATATTAAAGATATGGGCGGAACCAAAGGCAGTTTCCCGCCTTTTCTGGATTTCTGGTTTTCAACAAGGTCCGATCTGTTACTATATTAGCAGCTGCTTCTCAGTACGTCCGCATTCTCCCAGTGTTTTCAGTTTTTATACAACATGTCTTGACGTGGTAAGGGTGGCAAAGGCCTGGGTACGGGAGGCGCTAAGCATCACCGGAAGGTGCTGCGCAATAACATCCAGGGCATCACCAAACCTGCCATACGTCGGCTTGCCCGGCGCGGTGGTGTCAAACGCATTTCAGGCCTTATTTATGAAGAGACTCGCGGCGTGCTCAAGGTTTTTTTTTTAGAAAATGTGATTGGTGATGCGGTCACCTACACCGAGCATGCAAAGCGTAAGACTGTAACTGCTATGGATGTGGTCTATGCTCAAGCGACAAGGCCGCACCCACTATGGCTTTGGCGGCTAAAACTGCTGACAGGCTTTGGAGTAGACAGATGCAAATGGTTCTTTTCAGGGCCACTTCACGTTTTCTCTTGAGCTGACACTAAGTTTGTTTTTACTGTGTCCTTAATCTTGGGTAGGATTCTTGAATCCTTGGAACCACAATGTGGAATGTTTCATAGGGATTGTTTCCGTTAGGTATTTTCTCATATTGTGAGAATTCAATATTTTAGCAAGTATGCAAATTTTATTTTGGTTCTCATGTAAAACAAAAAACCTTAATAGGCATTTAGGTAGTTGGCACTGCAATGTAGGTTAAACACTAAATTTTAGTGACTAAAACGTTGAAATATGACTTAGTAATTAAGGATGTATGCAATTTTTAGCAATTAAATTTTGGGATAGTTTTGTGGCAACTCATCCATTTAAGTGGATCAAGGCTCATAATATGCACACAAACGCACCATGTAGGTTATTGGTTACGTTTATCTTGGTGATACCTTAAAATTGAGCCCAGAAACATTATACTTCCGAGCTACCCTGCACTCCCATTTTATTTTTTACTTGAAACATTCTTAAGTTGCTGTGGGCCTCACTCAGTTACTGAGGCTGCCCTCACATCTGATCTTTTATCTTTTTATTATTTTTATTAAAATATTTTTTATTTGGTTTTGTTTTTGGTGGTGCTGGGGGTGGAACCCAGAGGCTTTCTACCTCTGGGCTATGCGCCCAGACCTATTTTATACTTTATTGGGAAACAGGGTCTCACTAAGTTGCTGAGAGCCTCACTGAGTAGCTGAGGCTGGCTTTGAACCTGTGTGATCCTCCTGTCTCAGCCTCCCAAGCGCGGGGATTGCAAGCGTGTGCCACCACGCCCGGCTTATTAAAATATTTTTTAAAAATTCAACTGATTGCAAAGTTCTTTGAAAGGCACCTTGGTTGCCATCATGAGATAGGTCAAGCAGGTGAATGTAGAATACCTATGTGCCAGCAGATTTGTCAACAGCAGGGTTTCTGTTCTGTGATGCTTTGTTTGGGGTTTTTAAACAGGTATCCAAAGGGGAAGGATTTGGAATAGGGTGTTTCAGGCAGTGTTCTTGAACATTACCAATGTGAGGACACAAGGTTGAGCAGTTTAATACCATGGTGACTGGGAACTGGTACATGAAGACAGAGGCAGGCCTGGCAGTTGCCTGTGAAAGTAGAGCCTTCTGTAATTTGATTGAGTTTATGCTGTGATATGCATGTTACCAAGGTGTGTCAAGAGCCAGGAGTGCTATGTCTACTGCTAGCATCCATGAACAAGTTACAGGTTATCCTACTTATTTCCCTGTAAGAAAGGTAGTATTCCAGACTTCACTGACCTAACATACAATGAAGGCGGCAGAGACCATTTAATACTGGCCAACCCTTTCTAGCTGTCTGTTTCTCACCTTGCCAGCATCAGGCCTAGAAAGAATGCCACACATTTCAGCCTCAGAATTTTTTGTTTTGCTCCTGTACAGTTGTTTGGTTTCCTGAGAAATGGGTTCAATTTCACTCACATACCAAAGAACTTTTAAAGGAGAATACGGATGTATTATGTTTAATATGGATGTTATATCTACAACTGTGGATTCAGAGAATTGAGGACTTAAGAGACTTTGACAGGATCTACAGAGTGAGATCAACTGGTCACCTTAATGCCTACTACTTTAGTTCACGTGTTCTCAGAGAAGCCTATATTAGTTCCACTAAAAGTCTGCTTTGCTCGTAACAGATTTGCTCTCAGATTACACTTAAGTCCAATCAGACTCACAGGGTTAAAAAAAAAATGTTTTTCCAGACTTGAGGGTTTGCTTCTTATTGCTCTGCTATCCTTATACTCTGTGTCAAATATTTGATTGTCATCTCATTATAACATTGCATGTAGGAGAGATTTAGATTGAAAGAAATTTGGCTTCCTCTGTGCATATTTCCTCTATCTTTACTCATATATGCTCTGAGTAGCCAGTATGTAGACAACTAATAAATGTATAGAGAGGGTCATTTTAGGTAGTGAAAAATCGGAAGATATAAACTGGGGCAATGTCATAGTTGAGGAATGGGCTGTTACTTTAGATAAGGTAGCTGGAGAAGAGGAGCTGGCTTTTTACTCAAGATCTGATGTTTGTCAGGGTGTCAGGACAAGAATGTTCCAGGATACAAGAAAGCTCAAGCTGAGAAAAGCGATTGAAGTTACTGAAACAAAAGGTAGCCAATATTATTACCCCTTACCTTCCAAAGGGTAGTAAAATCTGTGCTAACCTCATCACATCTCTGACTGGCTCTACTGCCATCTCTTAGAAAGACCCTCCTGATTATATTGGGCCAATGCATTAAATGCAGGATCATCTCTTAATCTTCCAAATTCTTAGTAATATCTTCAAAGTTCCTTTTGCTATGTAGCCATGTAAAGAAACATTCACCAGTTCTGGGGGTTATGATGTGGGTAGTGTTGGAAGAGAGGAAACATTATTCTGTCTAAAAATATGACAGAGTAGAAAGCCTTTTGTCACCACTGTTGTAAAACAATTCTAAATGTCTACAGTGCTTAAAACTCTACCAGAAATAGAGCCTTTTTTTCTTTTCTTTTCTTTTTTTCCCAGTACTGGGGATGGAACCCAGGGGCTTTCGTACCTCTGGGCTATGCCCCCACACCTATTTTTATACTTTATTTGGAAACAGGGTCTCACTAAGTTGCTGAGAGCCTCACACAGTAGCTGAGGCTGGCTTTGAACCTGTGTGATCCTCCTGTCTCAGCCTCCCAGACGCTGGGATTACAAACCTATGCCACAAACACCCTGCTTAGAACCTTTTTTTAAAAGAAAGAAAGAAAGAAAGAAAGAAAGAAAGAAAGAAAGAAAGAAAGAAAGGAAAAAACCGTTTATATCCTTACTTGCAGGCTGACTGGTTAACATAATGTTTAAATGTATATATTCATATATATTTTAAGCTTATATATGAATAAATGTCCTAGCATTCTTAGGTAAGCAACGGATCTATGCCTGAGAATACTTCCAGTTTTTAAAATTAAAAACTTTAGCACAATTGGTTGGCCTGAAGCCACTGTCACTGATTACTGAAGTGTAGGCCATACACTTTCAGCATTCTAACTTCCAGAAAGGCTGAGAATTGGAGTTTAGAGACAGATTTTGACCACTTGGAAGCTATTGCTGTGGCCACTGTCCAGAACGGACCCTCCTTCCAGCAGAGGCAGCACCTCCAAGGAGTTTTTGCCTCCTGTTTTCTAATTGTAGAGGTGGTCTTCAAAATTGTGTCCTCCAAGTTCTAAGGAAAAAGCAAACAAAACCGATGTGTCAATTGAGGCAGTAGTTTTTCTTTTTATTACCCATGAATTATTTGTAATATCCTGGCTGTTTTCCGGATGCCTGACTTTACCATTTAGAGCACACTGAGGGCGTCAGTAATAGGGACCTGACTTGGGAAAGAGGACCCAGTCTGTAAGTATTGAAAAAACGTTCAGGGAAGTAGTTAACAGCACCTAGTAGGAAAAGAAAAAAGGCTGAGCATAATTTAATTATTGCTGAGGTTGCTGCATCACTGTCACGGATGGCCGAAGGTCGGTACTGGCCTGAGCGCCCAATATACTTATTTCTTTGTGGTTGAATTTTTTAAGCTGTGAAATCCTGCCATTTTCTGCATTGTAAGCGTTTTAGCAACATGCGCCATCTTAAGGCTGCTTTCTGGGAGAGCCAAAACAGCGCTTGGGTTGAGAAACTTTTATCAGCCCCCTTCGTGATTGAGTGATTGGCCCTGAAAAGGGCCTTTATTAATAGTTTCCAAGGACAGGGACTCAGCCGCCGAAGCCGTAGAGGGTGCGGCCCTGGCGCTTGAGCGCGTAGACCACGTCCATGGCGGTGACGGTCTTGCGCTTGGCGTGCTCGGTGTAGGTGACGGCGTCGCGGATCACGTTCTCCAGGAACACCTTCAGCACCCCGCGGGTCTCCTCGTAGATGAGGCCGGAGATGCGCTTGACGCCGCCGCGCCGAGCCAGGCGGCGGATGGCGGGCTTGGTGATGCCCTGGATGTTGTCGCGCAGGACCTTGCGGTGGCGCTTGGCACCACCTTTACCCAGGCCTTTCCCACCCTTACCGCGTCCAGACATGTTGAACAAGTAACTGGTGTTTAACCTAGAGGTGCCCCCTACAGCCCTTATATAGCACTTCGGCGGACCTTTTAGGAAACTGAAACCGCGCGGGCGGGAAGGAAAGCTCTGTCCCCGCCTCTTCCCTACCCTTCTGAGTGTCTTTTCTGGCCTTAGAGGAAGGGGTAAAAAGGAGAGGGTGAAGTAACTGTGATTTCCTCTTCTTTTGTCTGGATCGCGAGTCCTCCAGGATTGTGCCCTTGGGTTCTCACGACAAACCTGCAGTCTTCTAACCTGTCTGCAAAACGATCTATCAGAGCGAAAGTACTTTTCAAATGGGATTTTTTTTTTTTTTTTTTGCCGTACTGGGGATGGAACCCGGGGGCATTCTACCTCTGAGCCACAATCCCCCACCTCAATATTTTATTCTTAATGATAGTAATAATAATGATAATGATAATTATTATTTTTGGTGGTACTGGGGGTGGAACCCAGAGGCTTTCTACCTTCGGGGTATACTCCCAGACCTATTTTATATTTGGAAATAGGGTCTCACTAAGTTGCTGAGAGCCTCATTAAGTAGCTGAGGCTGGCTTTGAAACTGCAATCCTCCTGTCTCAGCCTCCCAAGCGCGGGGATTACAAGCGTGCGCCACCACGCCCGGCTCATTCTTTATGTTTAAAAAGGGTCTCACTGAATTACAAAGGGCCTCACTAAGTAGGTGAGGCTGTCCTTGAACCAAAATCTTCCTGTCTCAGCCTACCAAAAGCTGGGATTAAAGGCGTGGGCCACCACGCCCGGTTTGGGAAAGTCCTTACAAATGTAACAATCATTAATTTATACAGTCTAATCAGAACTCCTTATTACATTTGTCTGGTCATGAAAGTTTGTTTGACAGCTATATGCACCATATATCATTTTTATTATGCTTGTCGAGCTTTAAGATAGGGAGCCAGCGTTAATTAAATTTTTAGTTGTTTCCCAGTGTATGAACTAGTGAAGATTTCCAGGCTTGGAGATAAAAATCATTGTCCTGATCCTTTAATCTCTTGACCTTGCTCCATACCACTTTTGCCAGGAAGATGTACATCATGGTGAATGGCATTTGCAACTTAATAGAATTATCAAAAATGACAAAGTATGTGAAATGTTCAAATGTAAATAGTGGCTAAAGTAGTGTTCTACTCACAGGCCAAAGTTTGATAGGCTTGGACAATTTTTAACATTTGCTTATAGCTTGGACATGTGCTCATTCAGTGCCTTGTAAATACTAGGCAAAAAAAAAAAAAAAAAATCCCTTCTCTGCTGGTGCTTAACTTTTAGGCAAAGGAAAGTACTCATTTTCGTGCATTCAAAGTGTGCTTGAGACTTAACACAGGCCTATTTAACTTTAACTGAAAACCGGCTTGGCTTGGTGGTGCACACTTGTATTTCCAGTACTTGGGAGGCTGAGACAGGAGGATCACAGATTTGTGGCCATCCTCAGCTACTTAATGAGGCCTACATAAGCCTTGGCCGTTATTATTGGCAGTGATACTAGAGGACGAGTAGTTTCTCCAGATGCCCATCAGATGTTTCCTAGGGCAATGTGCTTTTGGTCAACACTATTAGCTGCCTTTTTTTTTTTAATGCATATTTGTCTTTATATTTTGTGATAAAGTCTTAAAGTCCCAGAGACTTGTTTTAATTTGTGCCAGCAAATAAATGCCTACTTAAAAACAATTAAATTACTTTTGTAGTATTACTTAAGTGTAAAGCGATGACTTCTTTAAAGTTGATTGTTAGCCGTGAGTGGTAGCACATGCTTGTCATCCCAGCAATTGGGAGGATCGTGGTTCGTGGACAGCTTCAGTAGTCCACGAACTCGTGAGGCCCTCTAGTGAGGGCCTAGTGAGGCCCTCTGCAACTCAGTGAGAACTTTTTTCAAAATAAAGAATAAAAAATAGGGCAGAGGGTGTTGCTCAGAGGTCAAATGCCCCTGGATTCCATTTCCAGGCCCGCCCGCAAAAAAACCAACAACAACAACAAACAAAAACGTGATTGCTCATGCTGGGCGAGGCAGAGCGAGCTTGTTATCCCAGCGTTTGGGAGGCAAAGACGTGAGGATCGCAATTCGGAGACAAGTGAAATGTTCAAATAGAAATAGTGGCTGAAGTAATGTTCTTTTCACAGGTCAAAGTTTGATAGGCTTGGACAACTTTTAATATTTGGTTATAGCTTGGACATGTGCACATTCAGTGACTTGTAAATACTAGACAGAATATTAAAAAATTTCCTGCTCTGTTGCTGTTTAAGTTTTAGGCTTAACTCTTGAAACTCAATAGGACCGTTTTTCAAAATAAAGAATAATATAAATAAAAGAAATAAAGAATAAGATATAACAAGAACAAATAATAAATAGGCCTAGGGCTGTAGCACAGAGCAAGAATACACCTGGGTTCCTTCCCAAGTACCGTAAAAAAAAAAAAAGTTGATTGTTCTGTCTTATATTTATGTGAAAAACACCTTGAAATCATTATTGTATGTGTGCACAAGATGACTAGGTTTATGGAAGTTCAAGTAGTTACTAAAAGAAGTCTAACTCAGACATACTTTTACTGTTTAAATATTTTAGCAAATGTGGAACTTCATTTTACTGCCTGATTATTTTATGCTTTTTAATAAAACTTTTTATTAACTTTTTAATAAAACTTAATTCTACCAGGTATATTGGAGTAGTAAAAAAAGCTAATGGTTGCTCTGAAGGATTTAACTGCTTAGGTGTCAGTCAGTTACTTTAGGCTGTGACAGTGTGGGTCACATTTTTAAATAAAAAGCTTGGCGAGATTTATGAAAGTTCAGAAAGTCTTTTTCTTTCTTATCCTCTGTCTTCACAGTTGCAATCAATGCTGAAACTTGAAATGTTATTTTATTAAATCAAGAAAATTGGCCCTGAGTTCTCTTCTGAATATTGGAGAGAAAAAATCTTAGGACAAGGAATCTTCAGTGAAATTATTTATAATAGTAAAGAAATGTAACATGCACATGTGATATACAATGTCCTTCAGCTCAGTTGGTAAAATGACGCGATGCTTCGTGGTTTAATTTTCACTTTTTTAATATTGATAGATTGCTCTCTTGATGTGCATTCTAATTTAGAACTTTTTCTGGCGGAGGAATCCTGCAACTTCACCCCCACTTTTATGAAAATGTTTAAATCAATAAAACACAGGAATTAAGATCAATTTACTCCCAAATAATCTAAATACTTTCAAAACTCCCTGATCTTTTCTAAAGTTATGATCCCTCTTGTACGTGGAACTTTATATCCCAGTGCCAATTCCTAGAGCTTGGTGCAAACAGCTCACGGGAGAGCCTGTGCTATTGCTCCCGCGAAAAAACCGAATTTCCCTATAAATCTGAGTGAAAATGTGTTTATTTATACAATCCCGAAAAGGTAAGAATGTGCAGAACCATGCCCTGAAAAAAAGATTTGCAAACGAGGACGAGAGAAATAGTATTTTTAAGGAAAACCTGAAAGTTGTCACAATTTGACCGAACTTTCAAAGAGAGTTGGGGGAATCAGGAACGTTTCAAGGTCCCGTTTTTGAAATTAGGTGTAGGAAATTTGGCAGGAATGAAGCCTGAAGCCTTCCGGACCCGTTTCCCCCAAGTTCCTAATTGTTTTGGGACCAGATTTTTTATATTTTTATTCTTTTTTGAGGGGCAACAAACACAGCCATACGGCCGAGCCGCTGAGTCCTCCACTGCGTGGCGCACGGATCCGGGAACCAATCACCACTCAGCTTCTCTCTATATAAACCCCCAGCCTTCAGCGACGGGCCATGCTGCTCTGACAGTTTGAGCCTACTTTTGGCTTTGTTGCAACACAGAAACATGTCAGAGACCGCTCCAGTCGCTCCTGCCGCCCCGGCCCCTGCGGAGAAGGCGCCAGCTAAAAAGAGAGCGAAGAAGGCTGGCGCTGGCGCTGCGAAGCGCAAGGCGTCCGGGCCGCCGGTGTCCGAGCTCATCACCAAGGCCGTCGCTGCCTCTAAGGAGCGCAGCGGGGTGTCCCTGGCCGCGCTCAAGAAGGCCCTTGCAGCCGCCGGCTATGACGTGGAGAAGAACAACAGCCGCATCAAGTTGGGGCTCAAGAGCCTGGTGAGCAAAGGTACCCTGGTGCAGACCAAGGGCACCGGCGCCTCCGGATCTTTCAAGCTCAACAAGAAGGCGGCCTCCGGGGAAGCCAAGCCGAAAGCTAAGAAAGCAGGCGCGGCTAAGGCCAAGAAGCCCGCCGGCTCCGCCAAGAAGCCTAAGAAGGCCACCGGAGCCGCAACTCCTAAGAAGGCCAAGAAGACCCCGAAAAAGCCCAAGAAGCCGGCGGCGGCTGCAGGCGCCAAGAAAGTGGCCAAGAGTCCCAAGAAGGTGAAGGCGGCCAAGCCCAAGAAAGCTGCCAAAAGCCCGGCGAAGGCTAAAGTCCCTAAGCCCAAGGCCGCTAAGCCCAAGGCTGCAAAGCCAAAAGCCACCAAGGCAAAGAAGGCGGCCCCCAGGAAGAAGTAAGGTTGCAGCGGGACATCTTGGTCTGCAAATCTCAACGGCTCTTTTCAGAGCCACCTACATGATCGTAAAAGAGCTCGCTTACTATTTCAGTGTAATGGTTAAAAAATTGAAAGTTGCCGCCTTAATGTGCGATTGGGTGTTTGTGTTGTCGTCGCTGCCCAATGCTCCAGGGGCGTTCGCGCATGGCTAGACTGGGGAGTTATGGCAGCTTGTCGCGAGTCCAATGTTCACAGCCTTTTAGCGTAGGGACAGCGTCTCCACATTTGGGTTAGTGGGGTTTCTGGAAGGCAATCTAAGGCCATCTTGTCCTCCCGCTGAGGAGTCAAGACTTGGACTTTCTCCAGATTTCTTTCGCCCATGGCAAGTAAGTGCAGATTCTGTTGCTTTCTAGTTGGAGCTGTTCTGCATTATCAATGGTCTGCTGGGGAGTGGGGATTTTAGCCAATCAAGTGAGCATTTTGAGTTAAGCTCCGGAGAGGAAACTGGATTCAGTGAGTCTTTGGGATCTTTCAAACATACATGGTGTAGAAATTTCCCCAGGGTTTTTGTCAATAGAGCCATGCTGCGTGTTCTGGTCGCGTATATGGTATAACATGCTTTCTGCATCCACTTCTCATGAGACAGAAACATAAGTAAAAATGTCTGTTAGAATCGAAAACACGAATACAGGATACACGAAAACATTAAACTATGGAATGCCTTTAATCAGCATTTTAGTAGGTTGTTGTATCTACAACCGCAGTTATGGGCAATTAGGCTCCCCGGAAGAGGAGTCTAAGACACACCTCAGTTCTATCACTGAAGTCTTAATGTCTGCTAGACTTTCCAAGGACAAAAGTATAATAACTTCAGGACTTGAGGTGGCAAACTTTACCTGTGTGTCTCTACAGTGCTGTAGTTACTGATTTTTTCAACAGGTTAATGTTTTTTCTTTGTGATCCTTGACTGGGATGACCGCAGGGACTTTAATTTTTTTCTTCCTCTTTTTTTCCTTTTTGGTTGTAGTGGGGCGTGGGACCAAGGGGTTTTTCTATCATTAAGTGTTTAAGTTGCGGAGAGCCTCAGTAGCTGAGTGGGAGTCATTTTGAAGCAGGGTTCCACTAAGTTGCCGAGGCTGCCTTCCAACCTGTGTGATTCTTTCCTCTGTCGCCCAAATACTGAGACCACAAGCAGTCATTACCACGTTAGGCTGAGTTCTACGTAAAGTTCCAATAATTTCCCTTGCTTTTTTACTTCATCATAGTCGTCAAGTGCCATTGGTAATAAATTCCTAATTGGAACTTGATAATTCGGCCAGCTCCGGAAACCTCGAATGGTCTGCATTCATACCCTTTCCCCAGTCACCCACCATAAACCCCAGGTGGATTTTTGTAGTTTAGCTCTCTTACTGATATTGTGGGCGGCCCTGAAAAGGGCCTTTGGTTGAAGATAATTGAACAGTTAACAGCTCAGCCGCCGAAGCCGTAGAGCGTGCGGCCCTGGCGCTTGAGCGCGTAGACCACGTCCATGGCGGTGACGGTCTTGCGCTTGGCGTGCTCGGTGTAGGTGACGGCGTCGCGTATAACGTTCTCCAGGAACACCTTCAGCACCCCGCGGGTCTCCTCGTAGATGAGGCCGGAGATGCGCTTGACGCCGCCGCGCCGAGCCAGGCGGCGGATGGCGGGCTTTGTGATGCCCTGGATGTTGTCTCGCAGGACCTTGCGGTGGCGCTTGGCGCCACCCTTTCCTAGGCCCTTTCCACCCTTACCGCGCCCAGACATTTCGAAGTTGGCAGAGGAGTAGAAAGTGACTTGCAACAGGCTCGAAATGGCTATTTATAACTCTCCTGCGGACCTGATTGAGATCCAGCAAAGGGGGCGGGAAAGCTTGAGGAGGTGTGTTCGAACGTCATGTTTGTCTCCGCCCACAATTGTCCGCAAGAAACCCGGAGGGCGGAGGATGAGAGGGTGGAGGAGACAATGACTTTGTGTTTGGGCTGGTGTCCTGATTTCAGTTATCTATATTTTAGGGCATTTAACCCATTTTTTCTATTACACACATGATTGAAGCAATTGCATCTAAAAAGAGAACGTATTTCTTAAATTGCTTAGGTCTTACAGAGAAATCTCTGAAGTTTTGCATTGCCATGCATTTCAAACACATAGGTGGGACTAGACAATCTTGAGCATTTTGAACACCAATCAATGGAACCCGCGATTGAGTGCTCCCTCAGTATTCTTAAATCTCTCAATATAGTACTTTTTCATCCAGACCCACCTTCAGTGGCTATCATGTTCTCCATTTAGGTGTATGTGTATGCTATGAGTCCTACTGACAGTGGCGAGAATGACGGGTCACACTTACTGTCTTTCACGAATACTCTGTTTATTTTACACTGTGCATTACACTCCCATCCTTCTCCATCTAAGGCACTAGCCACATAGCATTTACTACCTGAGGCAAAACGGGTCTCCGCGGGTAACCTAGGTTCAGGATCCTTGTCACAGCAGTCGTGGACGGTCGAGGGAGTCAGACAGGATGAGCTAGTCTGTCATCTAGAGGAATCTTTCAGCAGCTTCCAGCGGAGTGTCTCCCCCTCACACACACACACCTAATTTTCAGCCTCAGACAGTGGGTCAGAGCCGCTGGTCTGGCCTTTGGCAAGGTCTCATATCCCCTAAATTGATGTCTCTGATTACTATGTCCATTGCTTCCACCGTCATCTTGCTTTCCTAGCTGTTTCATCCCATGATCATATGTCTGGGGTGTATGTGTGTTACTTAGTCCTTATCTTGTCTTCCAGTTGTCCATCCTGTGGGTGTGTCCCAGGGTGTGTGTCTGTTAATTTGTCTTTGGCATGTCTTTTACATCCTTCTTTTGATCCATCTTCTTTGCATATCTGGCCATTCCATGTGTCCTACAGTATACCCATATCTTGACATATATTACATATACTCACAACATTTTTGACATATATATCTTGACATATATTACACATATATGACATATATTACATATACTCACAACATTTTTGACACATATTTTGTATGCTCAGAACAGTATACTCCAGATTCCTGGGATTACAAACATTGATGTCACCATGCCTGGCTAACTTTATTTTTTTTTTAAAGCTGATTCTCCTTTCAGTTATCGGAAAATATTACATTTGTGTAGCTCATATTTGTAAAATTAACTTTTGACGGCCTATAAAATCTGAATGAAAATAATATTATTTTCATTAAAGTTTGTTAAATTGAATAAAATATGGAGATTCAGGGTGAAAATAAGATTGTGATATGTTGCATTAATAATATTTTTATGCTGATGGCATATTGTAATTGTAACATGAGTATTTTGGGTCAGATGCAGCATATTGTTAAAATAGAGCCACTTGCTTTTTCAGTTCTTAAAATATGGTGACTTGAAAGCTTAAATATATGTATATGGCTTGCATTACTACTGTTATTGTTTTTGCATTACTTTTCTTAGGCAGCACTGTGTGAGGATTCTTTCTTTCCCCCTCTATTTCTTGATTATTTTTGAAATTGTGATAGAATAGGCTTTGTAAAACTTTGGACATTCAGTATATTTCTAAGAATCTTTGTTGTAGAATTTCAATTCAGAATGAAACATATAATAATAATAATGGTGATTATAACTCATGATCAGGTTCATGTAAGGGATGCTTATCACATATATTTACTTATCAAGACAAGAAAACATGGGTAGCTGGAAAAGTTATTAACATTTGAACTCTTTAAAGTGTCAGTGCATGGAAAACTTGTATCCTAATTTTTCCCTTTAAATGTTTGTTTTTCTTGAGAGACTATCCACAACTGAGTCTTACAGCACTTACTTTTCCTGAAAGTTTAAGAATCCATGTAAGTACATCCTAAAAAATATAAGTTTGAAAGGCTGAGCCAGTAAGATAAAGTTCTAGGACAGCCTCATGTACTTAGGCCCTCTGCAACTCAGTGTGACCTGTTTCAAAATAAGGACTAAAAGATAGTGTACTAGTATTGGGAAGAGGTTTTAAAATTTATTAATGTATCAGTATTGGGAAAGATTTCCAATTTTAAATATTATATCTTCTTTACTAAGAAAGCCAGGGCTAGCTAACAAGAAGAAGGGGACTTGTAATTTACATTTTAAAGGAAAGAAGGCTGGATCCAGGAAAGAATGTTTCTTTACAAGTTCACACATCTTGGGGGATGAAACAAAAGGTATAGGCCTGTGTTTGGAGACAGGATGGCTCTCCCTCCAGCCCCAAATCTGACTGGAGACCGCAGAACCAGGGTTGGAGATGAGGGGTAGCATATCTCCAGATCAAAGGACTTGCCTAGGACTTGGGCGGGATAAAAACACTCAGTAAAGTGGAGTTCTTTGGCATTTTTATTCGAATTTCCCCCCTGTGCCCCGCTCCGGCAGAGGGCTGTAACTATCTCTATATTTCTATCTTTTTAATAAACTTCTTTAAATCTTCAGCAGCTGTCCAAGTGATGAATACTTATTCTTAGCTTAGGACAAGAATCCACGGTTTTTCTGTTTGTTTGTGTGGTGGTGGTGGTGAATTATTTCTCCCCACGCACACACCATGCACACATTTCACCCCTCAACAGATAGTGCTGGGTGTTGCAGCTTCAACGGTGGGAGGGCTCTTTTTCTTATTCATCTAAAGTTTGTTTAATAGAAAAATTAAAACTAATAGGCAGTTTGGTGTAGCTTTAACAAGTCTTTATTATAAAATCAGTAGGAAATGCAAGAAGGAAAAAGCAGCATGCTGGAGATCTGAAAATGGAACTGTGACCCATCCTAGGATCTTGGCCCATAAGTAGATTTTGTATTGGTATCTTTTCAGCGTTACCAAGGCAATGGGTCAATAATCTACCTGGCTCTTGCCCCTATTGTATTGAGCAGTATTGGTTGCTCATCAAGGAGGGGTGCTTCAAAGCAGCACACAGAGTGTACCTTCCCTATAACCAGGCCAGGTCACAGAGGAGAGGAGATAAACAAACAGGCACTGACACTGCCTCTATACAGTTTTAGGGCTAAAGGCTTCAAATGATTCTGAGGCTTTTACACTAGGTTAAGCTTTAGAACAAAGGGCAAAGACCAAGAGAGACTACATTGTAACAGCTGCTGCCCCTTCGATGCCTGAGTCCCTGCACAACACCCAGGCCCTGACGTTTTGGAAATTAATGCCAAAGCAAATTTCCAATACTGGCACAATCGGGGTGTAGCTCAGAGGTAGAATGCTCCAGGGTTCCATCCTTAGGACTGAAAAAAAAAGTATGTATATTGTTCAATATATATATTGTTCTGTCTTAGTGAGGTTATTTCTTACCTTGTTAATTTTTGTTTGGTAGTAATTAAATAATTTCTTCTGTTCAATATGACAGATTTAGGTCCAGTGACTAATCCCTTTGTACCTTAATTTTCTTTTAATTGAATTCAGCATTCTTAAACCAGGTATGGTGCTGCATGCTTATAAACCCAATTCTTGGGAGGCTGAGATAGGAGGATTGCGGGTTTGTGGACAGCCTCAGCAACTTGTTAGGTCTTCCACAATTTAGAGAGAACATGTTTCAAAATAAAGAATAAAAATTGGGCTAGGGGTGGAGCTCAGAAGTAGAATGTCCCTGAGTTCAATTCCCAGTCACACACACACACACACACACACACACACACACACACACACACACACAATTGTCAAAATACCTCTAAAATTCTTAAATTTCATAGTTATTCTGCAAGTATTATGACATTTTATTTCATTCCTGGATGAATTAAAAATAAAAATTTTTATGCGTTCATTTTAAATTTTGTAAATCATGATTTTACCATCTTGTTTTCTATTTATTAGTATTTTTTTATTTTGAAAGTATGGCTTAAAACCTGTGCTCTTCTTTTCTTGGGCTTCAGAATACTGTTATTACTCCGGTGTGCCACCAGGTCAGGTTAAACTGGTTTAAAATAATTTCTTAGGTGGGCATGGTGGTGCATGCTTGTAATTCTAGTACTTGGGAGGCTGAGACAGGAGGATCTCCTAGGTTTGAAGTCAGCCTCAGGTACTTAGTGAACCTCTCAGGAACTTACTGAGACCCTTTTTCCAAATAAAATATAAAATAGGTCTGGGAGGTGTAGCCTGGATGTAGAAAACCCCTGGGTTTCATACAATGCTACATGGCTTGACTGCAGGGAAAGAGGGGCTAAGGTAGGTGCTGTTTATTTCACATTCTTTATTTGAGCTCTTGGAAATTGAGCACTTTTCCCCTTAAGTCCTTTTACGTCACTATTGGTAAGGACAAGATGGAAAGGTGGAAGACAGGAAAGTACATTCATCGTCCAGCACATGCTCACTGGGGATTTCAAGGCAAGGCTCTCACCACTGCAGATGACCTCTGAATACTTAAAAAAAATAACCAAATCCAGTCCAGCGTGGTGGCGCTCGCTTTTAATCCCAGCATTCAGGAGGCTGAGACCAGAGGATCACGGTTCGCACACAGCCTCATCTACTTAATGAGGGCCCTGAAACTCAGTGAGACCCGGTTTCAAAATAAAGAATAAAAAATTGGGTAAGGGGGTGTAGCTCACAGGTTGAATGCCCCTGCGGCCCATCCCCAGACACCCCCCACCCCCATTAAAAACCAAATCCCCCAAGTGTTGGAGCACATGTTTATAATCCTAGTATTTAGGCGGCTGAGACAGGAGGATGGCAGATTTGTGGCCAGCCTCAGCTACTAAGTGAGGCCCTCTGCGACTTAGGTCCTGTTCAAAAATAAAGAATAAAGAATAGGGCTGGGGCTGTATCTCAGAGGTAGAATGCCTTTGGCTTAAATTCCAAGTATCTCAAAAACAAGCAAACAAACAATAACATCTTGGGGTTAAGATAAAGAGGGTGGATTGCACTTTCTTACAGTGTCCTTAGTGAGTTTAAAAGGCCTGTCTAAGGTTTAAAAGAATGTTCTTGGGGAATGTGCTTCGGTTCACTATTAGGGCACCACATCTGAATATTTAGTTGTTTTCTTGTGGGATATTGTTATTTGCAATGATTTTTGTCCATGATAGTGTACTATTATCCTCGTATACTACTAAAGATTACTCAAAGTTTATAAAATAAATTTGCCACAGGATAATAATTTTTGATCCACTTTTGATGGTATTTTAATCTATTTCTTTTTGGGGGGTAACAGGGATTCACCCTAGGGCCATTCTGCCTTGGAGCTACAACCTCAGTCCTATTTTTTATTCTTTATTTTGAAATAAGAGTCTCACTAAGTAGCATAGAGCCTCACTAAATAGCTGAGGCTGGCCAGAAACCCGTGATCCTTCTTTTTGAGCCTCCCAAGTATTCAATCCTTTCTTAATGGACCACACTACTTGTTACTGCTTATATTCCTTTGAACCAAGTTTATCTTAATCAAGGTTTCCTTGCTGATGAAGGGCATCATTCTGTGAAACTTGGCTTAGTATTTTGAAATTTTCACTTTGATATTTACGAGAAGTTAATGGCATGAAAGTCCTCATTTCTATATGAAAGGCACCATGCTGTTTGGACAGTGTTTATATGATCATATCAGTGTGGCTTATCTTTCCTCTACTCTGAATTCATTTTTCATGAGATGAGAGTGAACTCCCATTCAAGATTGACTAACAATTCCTTCTTTCTAGTGTAGTTTTTTATTTTTAAGATATGAAAGCAAAATTTTCTTTTCTTTTGGGATTGACTTCTGAGTAACTTCTTAGCTGTCTTTCCAGATTGGTAGCTAACATAGCTTTATCTAACTGGTAGGAGTGTCCTTACTTCTAACATTCAAAAAGCCCACCCTGGAATTAGCCAGCTTTTCTTCTTTGTTCTACCACTCATCGTCATGTTTAGGTCTTATTCTTGTTTTAGGATTTTAGGGCAACAGCAGGATGAACTCAGATTACAAGTACTCCATGTGTGTGCAAAAATGCACAGGAAACTACCATCTTCCTGCAGCGTTCCGCCCATTACAGTGCCCAAAAGACTAGGATGAAAATTTTGGGCCTTTTCTCGGGGTCAGACTGGATCAACTTTATCTGCAAATGTTTAAGCAGTAGTTTCTGACAGTGCACTTAAGAGACCTGAGGTCGAATACTTTGAAAGCATTCCAGCACTTCATAGAAAATGTGGTGGCTCTGAAAAGAGCCTTTGATTTCGTAGAACGGGAGAAGGGAGACCGTAAGTCCTATCTTACTTTCCCTTGGCCTTGTGGTGGCTCTCGGTCTTCTTGGGCAGCAGCACGGCCTGGATGTTGGGCAGGACACCGCCCTGCGCGATGGTCACGCGGCCCAGCAGCTTGTTGAGCTCTTCGTCGTTGCGGATGGCCAGCTGCAGGTGTCGCGGGATGATGCGGGTCTTCTTGTTGTCGCGGGCCGCGTTGCCCGCCAGCTCCAGGATTTCGGCTGTCAGATATTCCAGGACTGCAGCTAGGTAGACCGGAGCCCCAGCACCGACGCGCTCAGAGTAATTCCCTTTGCGCAGAAGTCGATGTACTCGGCCCACGGGGAACTGCAGCCCAGCTCGAGAAGAACGAGTCTTGGCCTTAGCCCGCGCCTTGCCGCCCTGCTTCCCTCGTCCAGACATTCTAGCTCAGTAGCAAAGGAACTAGTACCGAAGGCGAAAAATCAAAGAGGAATGCACTAAGTGGTGACAGAGAAGGCACTTATACTGGTAGAGGGAACTGTAAAACGCGAGTTTGGATTGGTTAGACTAATCTCTTTCTAATCAACCAATAAGAGAAGACCTATGGGGTGATCACATTCGCATACCCTTCGTCATCATTACGTTTGCAAATCAGATCTGGATATTCCTGAATCCCTTATTTGCATAGTATCCCTATAAAAGGAGAGCCTCCAAACCCCGTATCTTATTTGTGCTTGTTTTTTCTTTGAGAGTTGGCGACATGCCAGAACCTGCTAAGTCCGCTCCTGCCCCGAAAAAGGGCTCCAAGAAGGCCGTGACCAAGGCGCAGAAGAAGGATGGCAAGAAGCGCAAACGCAGCCGCAAGGAGAGCTACTCTGTGTACGTGTACAAGGTGCTGAAGCAGGTCCACCCCGACACCGGCATCTCGTCCAAGGCCATGGGCATCATGAACTCGTTCGTCAACGACATCTTCGAGCGCATTGCGGGCGAGGCTTCCCGCCTGGCGCACTACAACAAGCGCTCGACCATCACGTCCCGGGAGATCCAGACGGCCGTGCGCCTGCTGCTGCCCGGGGAGCTGGCCAAGCACGCGGTGTCCGAGGGCACCAAGGCCGTCACCAAGTACACCAGCTCCAAGTAGGGGGCTCCTGGTACATCGTTTCTCTTACCCAACGGCTCTTTTCAGAGCCACTTACTTTCTCATGTAAAGAGTTGTGATACGTCATCATCTTAGAAACGTCGACGAAAGGTTCATGTCATCCTCAAAGGTTTGTCACTAGCAATAGCAATTGGTTCCGTTTAACCCTTTAGAACCGTGTTCATGATGCTCTTCCCCTTCCCCATTCTGAACTTAACACTCGTAGGCTAGCCCTCTAAATGTTTTTGCTATCAACTACCTTTCCCTTTTAAGATTTCTACTGCTTGTCTGGAATACTTCAAATTTGCTATTGCGTTTCTAGTCTTCAAATATCTGTTTACATCTCGTTATAAAAACTTCGAGTTCTGATTATATAGCGTTAAACCTACCCTCCCTCCTGTTTTTAGTGGTAATTGATATCGGGGACTTTTATAATTTTACTGGACATTTTTCTAACCCTCAAGGATATACATCTGGGACAGGTTTGTTACTGACAGTTGTGCTAGGCAGATGAAGCGTTTATTCCAAGTCAGAATTTAGTTTTAGTGCAGCCTATAGTCCTCTGAGATCGCGGTGCTTCCTCCCATGTCCTGACTAAACCTTTTTCTTTTGATGGATTTCGAGTGCTTCATAGGTGGCATCTAAGGGTGTGGCTCAATTTGGTGTCAAAGTGCTTGCCTAGCATGTATGAAGACTGGGCTCTTATCAGCTCTGCAAGGAGAGTAAAGAGGGGCAGCCTAGTTGTGAGAAGATACAGTCAATGTAACAGTGCTTCTTAAACCTTTGAGAAATCTATACAGGGTGAAGTGTTTTATTCTATCAAAACATCTTTGATAGAAAAAACATTAAACTTCATGATGGGTATTTGAATTTTCACTACTACATAACAAAATTTGTTTCTTGTGTTCTCCAATTCTCTTGAAAATGTTATTGAAATAAATAGACATATTTGTAAAAGCAAATGCAGTAGATGATACCATAGAAACTTTATTGGAGTTTATTATTCATGGGTTATTTATGGCCTTCATAACAGTCAAATTTACCAGTCAATTCTGCATTTTAGTGTAATGAGTGCATAAAGAAGTAATGAATACATACATAATGAAGTGTGTTTACTAATCTGAAACCATAATAGTACTACAAATGGAGGATGGAGGAAGTACTTCTCTATGAAATGAGAATTTCTGCTGTGAAAACAAAGTCAGATACCCTAGCAGCTAGCAAAAAAAAAAAAAAAAAAAAAAGTGCCTTGCTTTCATTCAATAAGATTACAGAGCTCTCAAAATGTAAGCCTCTAGTAATTACTAAGGATGTACATGCATCTGATTTATATTATGCATTTAAATTTAGATACATATATATTGTACAGATGTTAAACATTATTACATACTTTAGCTTACACATCATTAAATATATTAGTCATTTTCAAACTGATGTGTTTGTATTGGCTTCTTAGTGTTAGCTCAGACCGTTTGTAAAAATAAATAAATAAATAAACAAATAAAGGCAACAATCAATATATAATTGGATAACAAGGTTTTTTCACAGATCTCACTGAGCTAAATTCCAAGGTGTTGAGTTGATTTCAGTTTATGAATGGATTAGCTAGAATGTTTCTTTGCTTCAGCAGGTCTTAGAAGCTACCATTTTCCCTTGGCTTATGGTTCCTTTCTTTATTTTCAAAATCTAGCAATACATGACCAAACCTTTCTGAGGCTGCTCCTTTTCTGGTTTTCTATTTCAATTGTCTCTTCCTCTAGTACTGGTTCTGGTGATTGCATTTGGGTCGCTTGGATTTCCCAGGGCATTCTTCCATATTTAAAATTGGTCAAGTAATTAGTTTCTCCAGTAGCATCTTGAACCTTTTCAGGTATTGGTTTTTTTAGGTAATCTAGCAAGTACTTCAGGCATTAGGGTGTGGTCATCACGGGGTGGTATTATTCTTTCTATTGCCATGGGTCATCGCGTTTAGTATTTCATAGCTATATAATTTCTGATATGAGAGGAGACAAAAACCACCTTTTTTTGGACATAATTTCAGGAAGTTCATGTACTTCCTTAAGGATTACATAGAGCTTGGTTTATTTCTAGGACTATGGCAAAACAAGTCATTACTTATGATAACAAACATAATAAAACAAAACTCAAAGCTACCTAATATTCTAACTTTTTATTCTACCAGATTTTTCTTGTTGCTTTTGCTTTGAGTTTATGTGTTCTTTGTGTAGGTTGCATGTGTGCGTGAGCTCTTGCGTTGTGTAGTGAGTTTTTAATCTGGTATTGAATGAATTTATACAATATACAGGTTTACTTTTTTCCTGACTGAAAATATTTCTAAAATATTTTCCTGAAATATTTCTAGAAATATTTCGTATAGACATTAGCACTAATATATTATGTACAAAATGCCATTGCTAGCAGTTTATAACATGAAGTAAGGTTTGGCAGAAAGTAGGCCCGGCAAAGTGGAGCAAGTTTGTAATCCCAGCATTGCGGAGGTTGAGACCAGAGGATCGCACAGGTTCATGTACAGCCTCAGCTATTTAGTGAGGCCCTTTGCAGCTCAGTGAGAACGTGTTTCAAGGTAAAGAGCAGGGCATGGTGGTGCATGCTTGGAATCCAAGCTTTTGGGAGGCTGAGACAGGAGGAACCCGTTTCTTGGCCAGCATCAGTTACTTAATGTGGTACCACAACTTTTTAAGACCCTATTTCAAAATAAAAAATAAAAAACAGGGGGTGGGGACGAGCTTGAAGTTAGAATGATCCTGCGTCCTAGCCCCCGTACCGCAAAAAATGAATAAATAAATAAAAAGGAAAAAAAAATAGGGCTGGTGTAATAGCTTGTCGGTAGAATGCCCCTGGGTTCAGTCTCCAGTACTGGGGGGAAAAAAAGTGCAAATTAAAATGTCAATGCGAGCCGGGCTCATTGTCACAGGCTTGTATTCCCTACGCTTGGGAGGCTGAGACAAGAGGATCGAGCAGGTTCGAAGCCAGCTTGTGCTGGCTTAAGAGACCCTGTTTCCAAATAAAAAATATAAAATAGGTCTGGGAATGTAGCCCGGAGGTATACGACCCCTGGGTTCCATCCCTAGTATCACCAAAAATAAATAATAAATAAAAAATAAAGTAAATAAAAAAGGAAAAGGCAATGCGATCAAAGAAAAATGGAGATGTTGGTAATGGAAGTCCCTGTCATTGAGCTATCTACCAAAATGTTTCCGTTTGCCTAAAAAACAAAAATTTAAAATAAAGATAGGCTGCGTACGCTAGGGCAGTTAAATGATTAAATTATTTTCATATAGCTAGGAAACCCAAATCCCCAAACCACCCCACTTTCTGGATTGGAGAATGTAAGCTCATTGTGATTTACTGTGGCAACCCTACTTACATAAGGAACTAGGGAAGGGAAATGAAAAGCATTTTAACTTGCACAAATAGGACTGTAAAACACGCCCTTTGAGGCTTCTTAGTATGGGAATTAGAAGGAACTAGATGTCAAAGTGACAGGCTATTGGAAAGAAAAATATTGCAACCCTTTAGATGAGAATGTAGTGGCTCTGAAAAGAGCCTTTGGGTTCAAGGAGCGTAGTCAGGAGCCGCTCACTTGGAGCTGGTGTACTTGGTGACGGCCTTGGTGCCCTCGGACACCGCGTGCTTGGCCAGCTCCCCGGGCAGCAGCAGGCGCACGGCCGTCTGGATCTCCCGGGACGTGATGGTCGAGCGCTTGTTGTAGTGCGCCAGGCGGGAAGCCTCGCTGGCGATGCGCTCGAAGATGTCGTTCACGAACGAGTTCATGATGCCCATGGCCTTGGACGAGATGCCGGTGTCGGGGTGGACCTGCTTCAGCACCTTGTACACGTACACCGAGTAGCTCTCCTTGCGGCTGCGCTTGCGCTTCTTGCCGTCCTTCTTCTGCGCCTTGGTCACCGCCTTCTTGGAGCCCTTCTTCGGGGCAGGAGCGGACTTCGCTGGCTCAGGCATCGCAAAAGGAACTTAGGTTTTATAAAATTAAAATGCAAGTTTCATGCACAAGACTGGCTATATTTGTAGGACTTCTATGCAAATGTGGCATTTAAAACCTTAGAGTTTGATTGGACAATTGTGAAGACACTTGAACGTGAAATGCAAATTAAGGGACTCTTGTGCTTCTTCCAATTGGTTGAAATTGTTTTATTCATACTGACCAATCAAATGGCGAAGTTTACAATCCTCTTTGCAAGTATAAGTACTTTTCACTTGGTCTTAGTTCTGCTTCGGTCCTTTCTGTTTCGCGCCAACTCTTTTCTGTATCTTTATTATGTCTGGGCGCGGAAAGCAGGGAGGCAAGGCTCGCGCTAAGGCCAAGACTCGCTCCTCCCGAGCGGGTTTACAGTTTCCTGTGGGCCGCGTCCACCGCCTGCTCCGCAAGGGCAACTATGCCGAGCGTGTTGGTGCTGGCGCCCCGGTCTACCTGGCTGCTGTCCTGGAGTATCTGACAGCTGAAATCCTTGAGCTTGCCGGCAACGCGGCCCGCGACAACAAGAAGACCCGCATCATCCCGCGACACCTGCAGCTGGCCATCCGCAACGACGAAGAGCTCAACAAGCTGCTGGGCAAGGTGACCATCGCTCAGGGCGGCGTCCTGCCCAACATCCAGGCCGTGCTGCTGCCCAAGAAGACCGAAAGCCACCACAAGGCCAAGGGCAAGTAAGCCGCAAGATTTGGAATCTTAAATCTGACGTCAATTTCAACCAAAGGCTCTTTTCAGAGCCACCCACGTGTTCACTAAAAGGGCTTCCATTTTTCCTCAAATAGACATGGTGTGCAATCATCCTTGGTACAGTCCTAGAAGCGGATGAGGAAGGCTTTTTACTTCTGCACTGTCATGCATCATTCACTGTAGCCCTGTAAAATTTCCAAGGGGTCAGAATTGCGTGATCGTTTAGACGCAAATCTGTTTTTCCCACAAGTCATTTGTAATTTGCGGTAAATTAAAAATCTAGCCTGGCAGATTCGAGCCCAGTCTGGCTTGAGTTCTTGTTTTCAAATGAAAATGTAAAAAGACCAGGAACACTAGTACCACGAAATAAATAAAATTAAAAAGTAAATCCTTTCTCTTCACTATGCATTTCCACGCCCTCAGCAGTTTGGGATACTAAGTGCCTTTCCAGAAGCGAGGTTTTCATTAGGTAAGAGCTTAAAATAGGCTTCAGGAAAACACTGAACAGTCAATCTACCATTTGTAGACTGGGTATTGCATTAAGGCTGACCTGTTGAGAAGTGCTCCCTTATGAAAATGTTTTAGTAAGAAACACGTCTTCATGTAGCATAGCATCATATTGTTGCTTCATGGTAATCACAGTCCATGATTTAGGGCAAATATTCATTAGTTTAAGTTACTCTAAGAAGGCTTTGGCGTTGTTAGCCTTTTTAGCTGAATTAGGTTAAAAAAAAATCTGGGCAATCACATCTACCGAGAGCCTTTGAAAACCTTGAAAAGGCCAGTTATTAGCGCCAAAATAAAAAAAATGCGAGCAGCATATCCTACTGAATAAGCAAATTTATGCGTAGAAAACTGAAAGGCAATTTTCCAAGGGGTAAGTACAGGACGAGGAAAAACGATTGAAAACAACAGTTAAAGGGGACTGTTAGAGAAAGATGTAATTTTAGAGTATGATCATGTGATCAGGAAGCTTAAGTCCCCACCAATACCTTCACGGCTTTCCGAAAGGACTTGGTCCAATCAGAACGGGACTCCCCTTATATATACTCTGGAGGAAGGTAGCGGTCTCACATTTTGCAAGTACCTCCTCTTCCTTTCCTCGTAGAAATGGCTCGCACAAAGCAGACAGCTCGCAAGTCTACCGGCGGCAAAGCGCCCCGCAAGCAGCTGGCCACCAAGGCGGCCCGCAAGAGCGCGCCGGCCACGGGCGGCGTCAAGAAGCCCCATCGCTACCGCCCCGGCACCGTGGCGCTGCGCGAGATCCGCCGCTACCAGAAGTCCACCGAGCTGCTGATCCGCAAGCTGCCGTTCCAGCGCCTGGTCCGCGAGATCGCGCAGGACTTCAAGACCGACCTGCGCTTCCAGAGCTCGGCCGTGATGGCGCTTCAGGAGGCGAGTGAGGCGTACCTGGTGGGGCTGTTCGAGGACACCAACCTGTGCGCCATCCACGCCAAGCGCGTCACCATCATGCCCAAGGACATTCAGCTGGCGCGCCGCATCCGCGGGGAGAGGGCATAAGTTAGAAGTTGTGAGTGTTGTTCTTAACCCAAAGGCTCTTTTCAGAGCCACCCACCTTCGCTATGGAAGAGCTGTTTTGCTAAAAGCACAAAGTGGGCCTTTACTTCCTGCCAGAGTATGATTTGGGACACCTGAGACGTCCTCAATTCAAGTAATACTGACTCTGGCATACCTGCTGCAGGTCTGGTTGGTAGTCTTGCCCCAAGGGCTTTTAAGTCGTCACTTTCCCACTCACTACGTTTTGAGTAGTGGTTTTGATTTCTTCCACCTGGAAACCCTTTCAACCTGAGGGGGCCATTGCCCGGTATCTACTCTGCACCTCTGGCCCCTTGCCGCATAAACCCTCAGGTTCCTCAGGCCCAGCCCAAAGTGGCTGGTTCCTATTTGTATCCCTCTTTCTTAGGGTTCGTGGCCAGACCAAAGGCTTGCTGTTGTGATCTGCCGCTGGTTGTCTGAAGGCCTAACACTTGGCACTTCCGAATCCTTGGCAGTATTTTTTCCACCTTGGAGACTGGCAGATGTGGCCACAGCTAAGGTTTCCAGTCTAATTTCAAGTTAGGACGTTTGCAGAAAGCTGCGCAGTCTTTGCTGTCTTAGCTTTGTTCCCAGAAAGTAGCTTACGTACGAAGTCCTGTGCCTTGGGGCCTCTTAAAAGCACAAGAATCCACTGATAAGCATTAATATGCCAACTATTCAATTTTAATTAGGTATATAGTTGCTGAATATGAATTTTATACTAGGATTAAAACTAGCAAAAAGGCTCACTACTTACACTATTGGGTTC